>NC_053500.1:133352960-133720460 GCF_905171775.1 Rana temporaria | reverse complement strand
GCTTGCAGCTTCATGGTAGTGTGGAGGAAGCAGAGACTGCAGTGCACTTCCACTTCTGGGCGTCTGGTGGGACACTGGGCTTGCAGCTGCATGGTAGTGTGGAGGAAGCAGACACTGCAGTGAACTTCCACTTCTGGGCGCCTGGTGGGACACTGGGCTTGCAGCTTCATGGTAGTGTGGAGGAAGCAGAGACTGCAGTGCACTTCCACTTCTGGGCGTCTGGTGGGACACTGGGCTTGCAGCTGCATGGTACTGTGGAGGAAGCAGACACTGCAGTGAACTTCCACTTCTGGGCGCCTGGTGGGACACTGGGCTTGCAGCTTCATGGTAGTGTGGAGGAAGCAGAGACTGCAGTGCACTTCCACTTCTGGGCGCCTGGTGGGACACTGGGCTTGCAGCTTCATGGTAGTGTGGAGGAAGCAGAGACTGCAGTGCACTTCCACTTCTGGGCGCCTGGTGGGACACTGGGCTTGCAGCTTCATGGTAGTGTGGAGGAAGCAGAGACTGCAGTGAACTTCCACTTCTGGGCGTCTGGTGGGACACTGGGCTTGCAGCTGCATGGTAGTGTGGAGGAAGCAGAGACTGCAGTGCACTTCCACTTCTGGGCGCCTGGTGGGACACTGGGCT
This sequence comes from Rana temporaria, assembly GCF_905171775.1. NCBI lineage: Eukaryota > Metazoa > Chordata > Amphibia > Anura > Ranidae > Rana > Rana temporaria. Next base: position 133,719,833 of record NC_053500.1, on the reverse strand, counting down.
TGCAGCTTCATGGTAGTATGGAGGAAGCAGAGACTGCAGCAAACTTCCACTTCTGGGTGCCTGGTGGGACACTGGGCTTGCAGCTGCATGCATGTCAGGAGAGCTCAGAGGATGCAGGGTCTCTTCAACTCTGGGAACCTGGTGGTCCACTGGGCATGCACATTCACTTGCATGGTAGCGTGGAGGCAGCAGAGGTTGCATTGCATCTTGAATTGCGGGGGTCCGGTCGCACACTGGCCCTGCAGATACATTTGCATGGTAGTGTGGAGGAAGCAGAGGCTGCAGTGTATCTCCACATCCGGGTGCCTGGTTGGTTACTGAGCTTACAGGAGCATTTCCATGGGTTTGAGGAGACATCAGAAAATGCGGTGATTCTCCAAATCTGGTGGCCTGGTGGTTCACCGAGCATGCAGATATTCTTGTAGGACAATGTGAAGGTAGCAGAGGCTGCAGTGAATTCCCATGTCTGGGCGCCGGGTGGGATGCGGAGTTTGCAGCTGCACCCAAAGGGCTGCGAGGAGCCAGGAAAGGTTGCATTGCTTCTCCAAGGCTGAGGTCCTGGTGGGAGAACAAGCATTTTGACATACACACAGGGTGATGAGGAGGAAGCACAGGCTGTGGTGAAAAGCCATGTTTTGGTGCTTGGTGGGATGACAAGTAAGCAGTTGGCTGAGACAAGGAACATGCATTCTTGGGGGGCTTGTTAAGCAGTACCACCAGCATCTGGATGGGGATCTCCAACCTTCAAAACACCAGGAGCCGAGACCTCTCTCCTCTCTGAACACCAGGAGCCGAGACCTCTCTGAACACCAGGAGCCGAGACCTCTCTCCTCTCTGAACACCAGGAGCCGAGACCTCTCTCCTCTCTGGACACCAGGAGCCGAGACCTCTCCCCTCTCTGGACACCAGGAGCCGAGACCTCTCTCCTCTCTGAACACCAGGAGCCGAGACCGCTCTCCTCTCTGAACACCAGGAGCCGAGACCGCTCTCCTCTCTGGACACCAGGAGCCGAGACCTCTCTCCTCTCTGGACACCAGGAGCCGAGACCTCTCTCCTCTCTGGACACCAGGAGCCGAGACCTCTCTCCTCTCTGGACACCAGGAGCCGAGACCTCTCTCCTCTCTGAACACCAGGAGCCGAGACCTCTCTCCTCTCTGAACACCAGGAGCCGAGACCGCTCTCCTCTCTGAACACCAGGAGCCGAGACCGCTCTCCTCTCTGAACACCAGGAGCCGAGACCTCTCTCCTCTCTGAACACCAGGAGCCGAGACCTCTCTCCTCTCTGAACACCAGGAGCCGAGACCTCTCTCCTCTCTGGACACCAGGAGCCGAGACCTCTCTCCTCTCTGAACACCAGGAGCTGAGACCTCTCTTCTCTCTGGAACCCCAAGGCTGAGCTGAGGAGGACTTCCTGTACATGGGCCTTGGAGGAGGTGCTAAACTTTCTGCATCCCCAACCTCCTAAAAGGAAAACAACACCTACCTTGCACCCTACTCTGTTCTACAAATGCTTCAACCAAACTTTGCTTTAGGCCCCATGTACACTGCTGCTGTTAAACGGACGTTCAGATGCAGTTGGACGTTTTTTTCAACTGCCCCTGAACTCATTCAATGCCATCCTATGTGACCATGTACACAGTCTCGTTTACAGTCGTTTTTAGGCAGTTGCTTTTAACAGCGTTTCTTTGAAAGCAAAAAAAAATAAAAAATAAATGAGTTCAGACGCTGAGATTTCCGCACCAGTTACGGGGTTTCCGAAAAAAGCCGAACATAGGGTTGTCCCGATACCGATACCAGTATCGGGACCAATACCGAGTATTTGCGGGAGTACTCGTACTCCCGCAAATACCCCCGATACTAAAATAGAATACTTCCCCCCCCCGCCAACGCAAACCCGTCGCTGCAAAGGCGCCGCCGGCGTTAATCAGCGTGCGGGAACAGCTTTCGTTTGAATAGCTGTATCCCCGCCGCGTATAGACACTCCCCCTTTGCGCGGGATTGGACGGATGATCTGTCGAATCCCGCGCAAAGGGGGAGTGTCTATACGCGGCGGGGATACAGCTATTCAAACGAAAGCTGTTCCCCGCACGCTGATTAACGGCGGCATCAAGATGTGGGGGACACGGCTGGAATGTGGGGGACACGGCTGGAATGTGGGGGACACGGCTGCAATATGTGGGGGGACACGGCTGCAATATGTGGGGGGACACGGCTGCAATATGTGGGGGGACACGGCTGCAATATGTGGGGGGACACGGCTGCAATATGTGGGGGGACACGGCTGCAATATGTGGGGGGACACGGCTGCAATATGTGGGGGGACACGGCTGCAATATGTGGGGGGACACGGCTGCAATATGTGGGGGGACACGGCTGCAATATGTGGGGGGACACGGCTGCAATATGTGGGGGGACACGGCTGCAATATGTGGGGGGACACGGCTGCAATATGTGGGGGGACACGGCTGCAATATGTGGGGGGACACGGCTGCAATATGTGGGGGGACACATTTTAAAAAAGTATCGGTATCGGCGAGTACATAAAAAAAAAGTATCGGTACTTGTACTCAGTCCTAAAAAAGTGGTATTGGGACAACCCTATACGGAGATGTGAGTCGGCTCTATATGGCGCCTGCGCTCTGCATGTTCTGCTTCTTTCGTAAACCCCCTAACTCGTGTGCGCCTACGCAATATGGGGGGCGGGGCCTTATCCGCCACGGGTAACAGACGTCAATCATCTGGACGACCTCCGCTTTAAACAACCATCACCACAGCAATGCAGAACATTCAACATTTTTATATAAATTCACAGTACAGGAGAATAAAACTGATCACGAATGGCAACCTCCAAACACTGAACATCACTAGAACCACAAGTCCCATAATCCCTGGCACACCAATGACCAGCAAGAAATGCTACAATACATTACAACCTCCTAATGCACAACAAAATAAATCAGTAATACAAAACTAGAAGACCCAGCACAAGCCGGGAAAATGTAGTGATGACCCTAGTGAGTCTCTTCTGTCATAAACGCCTTTCCTGGCCTGTCAGCGGTAATGCAGTGTGCTACGCATGTGCAGCTCAGGAGTACATTTACTGCACCTGCTGGGTGTCCCGATGATGCGACTCCTCTGCACATGTGCGGAAGTGACATCATCATGGCCCAGCCATTCAACTGGCTGAGCAGAGCAAACCCGGAAGGAAGACCAGAAGATGGAAGAGCATCATTTGACAGAGAAGTCTACCATAATGTGCTGATATACTGTACATATGTGCATCTTATGGCCCAACAACCCGGGGGCCCACACATTTTTTTTTTCTATTATTAAAGTGGAGGTTCCGCCGAATGTTTTTTTTTTTTTCAATATGGACACTTAATCCAGATATGTCCAAATATGTCCAGCACGCCCGTGATGTCAGCACCCGGGACCGTTCTGACAGGGGAGAACATAGAGATCTGTGTTCCTGCTAAGCAGAAACAGGGATCTCTGTGCTTCCCCAGTCAGTCTATCCCACACACAGCAAGCCCTCCCCTAGGGATACTTAACCCTTTGATTGCCCCTGGTGTTAACCCCTTCCCAGCCAGTGTCATTAATACAGTGACAGTGCATATAATTTAGCACCGATCACTGTATTGGTGTCACTTAATGTCTGATCTGTCCACCGCAATGTTGCAGTCCCGCTAAAAATCGCTGAACTACACCATTACTAGTAAAAAAATAAATAAAAAAAATACATAGAATTATACCATTGTTTGTAGACGCTATAGAACTTTTGCGCAAAGCAATCAATACACGCTTATTGGGATTTTTTTTTTTTTTACCAAAAACATGTAGCAGAATACATATTAGCCTAAATTATAAAAGAATTATTTTTTTTTCTAAAAAAAAAAAAATTTTTTATTGCATATGTTTTATAGCAGAAAGTAAAATATTGTGTGCCGTACATATTATTTGCGGGGCGTTTCAAAAACGCCTGCTTGTAATGTCGGTGTAAGCTGAGCCTGACATTATCTGCAGATCATCGCTTTGCTCTGCAGATGAATGAAACAGAGTGGATAGAACAGTAACAATGTTACCTTGTATCATCTCACAGCTGAACAAGGATACTTTGTATCTCTCTATTTCCTGTCTGACCCTCATTGATAAACACGGAGGAGTCAGATGGCGTTTGTGACAGACTCACCCGGGACGGAGGCTTTTGGAGGGGACTGAATGCTAGCCCCTTGCCTTGCGATCATGGGCCCTGGCATTTGGGGGGGGAACGGTGCTCTTTGTGAGCTGTATGCCTGGGGACCCTTGAGGTAATGTTACTTTGGATTCAGGTCCATGTCCCCCCAAGACACACAGACTCTGGGAACCTGGTATATGTCATATTAGAAAGAGTGACTGACTCATACTGTTGGGACACACACTGTTAGATGCTAAAGTCATCAACTCCAGCCATCTGTCTGTCTGCTATGATGTAAATGAGTCTAGGACAGGGCTCGACAAACCCAGGGCGCCAGGTCGCTAATTGCGACTAGAATTAGCGGCATGGCGCATCCTGTGTCTCCGTGCGACCCCACCTCCCCCGCCAGCAATTGAGGCTGCAGCTTTGTGGCCTCCTGCAGGCCTATGCTTTCTTTCTGTGATCTAGCGCCAGCTTGTGGTGGCCGTTGGTATGACAAGACAACCAGCAATGCTAATGGTGCTTCCCCTGTGTTTTCACTGCCATCTCCTTCCCTCTAATTAAATCCCCCAAACATTATATATATTTTTTATTCTAACACCCTAGGGCATGGGTTCCCAACCTGCGGCCCCCTAGCTGTTGAACTACAACACCCATGAGGCACTGAAGGGCTGACAGTTGCAAGCATAACTCCCAAAGCCTGAGGCATGATGGGACTTGTAGTTTTGCAACAGCTGGAGGGCCATTGGTTGAGCACACATGCCCTAGGGCAGGGATATGCAATTAGCGGACCTCCAGCTGTTGCAGAACTACAAGTCCCATGAGGCATAGCAAGATTTTGAAAGCCACAAGCATGACACCCAGAGGCAGAGCATGATGGGACTTGTAGTTTTGCAACAGCTGGAGGTCCACTTATTGCACATCACTGCCCTAGGGCAAGGATATGCAATTAGTGGACCTCCAGCTGTTGCAAAACTACAACTCCCATGAGGCATAGCAAGACTGACAGCCACAAGCATGACACCCAGAGGCATGATGGAACTTGTAGTTTTGCAACAGCTGGAGGTCCGCTAATTGCATATCCCTGCCCTAGAGAATAAAATGGCGGTCATTGCAATACTTTCTGTCACACCGTATTTGCGCAGCGGTCTTACAAGCGCACTTTTTTGGGAAAAAATATACTTTTTTTTATTACAAAATAAGACACCAGTAAAGTTAGCCCAATTTTTTTTATATTGTGAAAGATAATGTTACACTTAGTAAATGGATACCCATCATGTCACGCTTCAAAATTGCGTCCGCTCGTGGAATGGCGACAAATTTTTACCCTTTAAAATCTCCATAGGCGACGATTAAAAAAAAATCTACAGGTTGAATGTTTTGAGTTACAGAGGAGGTCTAGTGCTAGAATTATTTCTCTCGCTCTACCAATCGCGGAGATACCTCACATGTGTGGTTTGAACACCGCTTTCATATGCGGGCGCTGCTCACGTATGCGTTCGCTTCTGAGCGTGAGCTTGGCGGGACGGGGCGCGTTCATGGCTCCTAAGTGCCAAGCAAATTTGTCAAGCCCTGGTCTAGGATAACTTCTAAGGATCTCTCACCCATTGTTGCTTGTGCTAATTGACCCTGCAATTGTATGAAGGAGTTCTGTGTTGATATGTATGATAAGGTGTATTGAAGTTAGGGAGTCACAACGGCTGCCTTATGGGATTAGTTAATTAGCTCATGTCAATTTATGTTTCTGTGTATTGCTAGAGTAATATACGCAGGATGTAGGAACCTCCTCTTTTACTGTATATACTCGAGTATAAGCCGAGGCACCTAATTTTACCACAAAAAAATGTGAAAACGTATTGACTCGAGTATAAGCCTAGGGTGAGAATGCAGCAGATACTGTAAGTGGAAAAAGAGGGTCAACAATGCCCATTACAACCTCACTGTGCCCATTACAACCTCACTGTGCCCATTACAGCGTACCTGAAATTCTTGACAGCCTGCGCTGCGGGCGTCCATTTTTTAACCACTTGAATACCTGCCCATTGTAATATGACGTCCACAGATGGGATCTCTCATCCTGGATGGACGTCATATGACGTCCTGGGCTTTGTGGGGGGGATATCTGAATGATGCCTGCAGCTAGAGCAGTGTTTCTCAATTCCAGTCCTCAGGCCCCACAACAGGTCAGGTTTTCAGGATTTCCCTCAGATGAAAAGGCTGTGGTGATTACTAAGGCAGTGAAACTGATCAAATCACCTGTGCAAAATAATGGAAATCCTGAAAACCTGACCTGTTGGGGGGCCTGAGGACTGGAATTGAGAAACACTGAGCTAGAGGCATCATTCAGATATCCTTCTCTTCTGCCGTCGATTCTGTGCACCATAAGAACGATCATAGCGGCGGTTCCGCCCCCTCCCGCCGCCATCCGGTGCTTCTCCGGACTCTCCCGTGCCATCGGGGGCCGGAAAAAGAATCGTCCGGCGCTGGCAGGAAGCATAGAGATGACTGGTGACCAGATGGTCACCAGTCATCTCTATGACCATCGGAGGACCCGGGCGCGATGTAATGACGTCACGCCAGGGTCCCCGTAAGTCAACAAAACCGCGATTGCGGCTAATAAGCAACAGTAATCATGAGATCGGTGAAATTTTTTTTCACCGATCTCATGATTTCCAGCCTGGAGGAGAGATGTGGGGTCTTATTGACCCTGCATCTCTCCATAAAGAGGACCTGTCACTGTCTTCAGTGTTTCTCCAATCACAGACGTTCTTTCATCCTCAGACAAGAGAAGGTCCGTGATAGGCGGAACACGGAACCAGGAGGAAGCCGCGACTTTTAAAAAAATGGACGCCCGAGGTACACTGACTCGAGTATAAGCCGAGAGGGGTATTTTAAGCCCCTAAAAACAGGACTTGGGAAACTCTGCTTATATTCGAGTATATACGGTAAGACTTGTATTCTGGTTCTAATAAACAGTCCATGCTCAGCAGACAAACAAGTCTCCTCTCGTTGTGTGCTTGTGAGCAGCTGGAATATCTGATATCTATATCCAGACTCGGAGGAAGCGGTATACGATATGACGAAAGCGGAGTGTGGGACGTTTTTTTTCTGCCAGTAAATCCCTTATACAGCACACTTCCTGTTTCTTGTCTGGTAAATCAGGGCTCGACAAATCCCGGTCGCCATGGTCGACTAGAAATAGCGTCCTGGCGACTTGGCTTGGAAGGTGGGCGCCATCTGGTGGTGAGCCGTTGGTATTACAAGTTATTACCACCAAATGTGTGAGCTGGCGCCATCTGGTGGTGGCCGTTGGTATTACAGGTTAAGCATTACAAGTTAAACGGGAATTCTAATGTCATTTTTCACTATTTTCACTGCCATCTCCTTCCCTCTAATTAGAACCCCCAAACATTATATATATTTTTTATCCTAACACCCTAGAGCAGGGATATGCAATTAGTGGACCTCCAGCTGTTGCAAAACTATAACTCCCATCATGCCTCTGCCTCTGGGTGTCAGGCTTGTGGCTGTCAGAGTCTTGCTATGCCTCATGGGACTTGTAGTTCTGCAACAGCTGGAGGTCCGCTAATTGCATATCCCTGCCCTAGAGAATAAAATGGCGATCGTTGCAATACTTTCTGTCACGCCGTATTTGCGCAGCGGTCTTACAAGCGCACTTTTTGGGGGGAAAAAATTACACTTTTTTTAATTAAAAAATAAGACAACAGTAAAGTTATCCCCATTTTTTTTTAATATTATGAAAGATAATGTTACGCCGAGTAAAATTCATACCCAACATGTCACGCATCAAAATTGCGTCCGCTCGCGGAATGCCGACAAACCTTTACCCTTTAAAATCTTCATAGGCGACGTTTAAAAAAAATCTACAGGTTGCATGTTTTGAGTTACAGAGGAGGTCTAGAATTATTGCTCTCGCTCTACCAATCGCGGCGATACCTCACATGTGTGGTTTGAACACCGTTTACATATGCGGGCGCTGCTCACGTATGTGTTCGCTTCTGCGCGCAAGCTCGTCGGGACGGGGCGCGTTTTCTGGGTCCTAACTTTTTTTAGCTGGCTCCTAGATTCCAAGCAAATTTGTCAAACCCTGTGGTAAATAGCCCAGGCTTATGACATCATGCACAGCTCTCTCTCGTGAGAGTTTGCCAGGAAGAAAGCGGGGGATGAGTCATAGGAGGGCCAATGAGAGCGGTAGAGCTGGGGGGGTGCGTGTGTGTAAATCCAGGAAGTGAACAGGCAGCAGCTTCAGCTGCCCACAGTTAAAATGGCTGCAGCCAGACTCGGTGGAGGGAGATTTCTGCAGCATATTTGGCAAGTACAGAATCAGAGTATATATAAAATAATATGCAAAGTGGTTGGAGGGAAGCTTCAGAACGGCAAAGATGTTTTTATTACAAATTGTGTGAGCGGACTGCAGTTCCTCTTTAAGACAGAAAACGTGTTTATTTTTTATTTTTTTAAGTCTTACTAAACCCAGCATTCGCTATATCTGGTCTCCCACAGTACACAGAAATGCAATTATTTTAGTAAATATAAACTGCTAAATACCTTTTCTCATTAGCAGTATATAGCAGTCTATAGCAGTCTTGTGACTTCTATCAGTGTCTGATTAAAGCTTGTAGGAGGAGTTTTCATTCTCCTCCGACTGTCCAATGAGGCTGCAGGACCCCTGACCCTCTGTCTGGAGAGTGCTGATCACATGCACCTTCCCAAGAAAGAACAAAAACAGCAATACACACCAAACTGAGCATGTGCAGAGTGCCCTCCAAGGCTCTGTCCTATTGGGAGATGGATTTGGGACAGTGGAAGAAGGGGGGGGGAGGACCAGAGAAGACAGGATCAAACAGCCTTTTTACGCAATGCGGAAAATAAACCCATTAGAGCCCTTTCACACTGGTGCGTTTTCGCGGTAAAAATGGCACACCAAAAACGCCTATAGCGGAGCGTTAAAATAGCGGTAAAACACAACGTTTTTACAGCGTTTTCAATTCATTTCAACAGAGAGGGGCGTTTTTGGAGCGTTTTAATAGCTAAAACGCTCCAAAAACGCCCCTCTCCATTGAAATGAATTGAAAACGCTGTAAAAACGCTATGTTTTACCGCTATTTTAACGCTCCGCTATAGGCGTTTTTGGTGTGAAAGGGCTCTTAGGTTCCACAGTGTGTATAACAAGCATGCTTTACTGCAGGGGGAGGCAACCTCGGCCCCTCCAGCTGTGGTGAAACTACAAGTCCCATGAGGCATTGCAAGACCCTGACAATACACAGGCATGACTCTAAGGCCCCTTTCACATTGGGGCGTTTTTCATGCGGTACAGCGCTAAAAATAGCGCTGCTATACCGCATGAAAAATCATGCCCTGTAGTCTTCAATGTGAAAGCCCGAAGGCTTTCACATTGAAGCGGTGCGCTAGCAGGAACGCTCCAAAAGTCCTGCTAGCCGCATCTTTACCGCGGTATAGGAGCGGTGTGTTCACCGCGCCTTCCCATTAAAATCAACGGGAAAGCGCGGTAATACCGCCCGCAACGCGGGCGGTATTAACCCTTTTTCGGCCGCTAGCGGGGGTTAAAACCTCACTGCTAGCGCCCGAATATTGCGGTAAATACGACGGTATAGCCGCGCTACAAATAGCGCGGCTATACCGTCACTGCGGCTGCACGCCTCAGTGTGAAAGCAGCCTTAGAGACAGAGGCATGATGGGATTTGTAGTTTCACCACAGCTGGAGGGCCGGGGGTTGATTTTTCTGTTGTGGGTTTAATAACACTTTAAGCTTTGGAGAGGCAGGGAATAGCAGGGAGGGATTGGAACCCCTGTCAGGTCTTTATTGCCGTGCCCCCCCCCCCCCGTAAAGGAGGATAAGCCTCTTCCATTTGTCCCGGGAACCAATCCCTGAAAGTGAAAGCAAATCCCAATGTTGGGTTGTCACCAGAACAGGAAAGGAGGGGGAAATCTTCCAATGAGTGACAAGGAGAGATTCCCTCACTTTGGAGGAGGGGGCATTTCCTCTCACTTCCTGTTTCGGTCCTGGGACAGGAAGTGAGGGGAAATCTCTCCTATGGGACATGACAGAGGGTATAACCCTCCCTTTCTCCATCCGAAAGCCTTTAGTTTTATTGTAAAATTGAATTTGTAGGCAGACAGGAATGGAGGGGAAAATCTTCCAATGGGGACACGGCAACAATGAGAGATTCCCTCACTTTGTAGGGGGATTTCCTCTCACTTCCTGTTTCGGTCCTGGGACAGGAAGTGAAGGGAAATCTCTCCTATGGGACAAGACAGAGGGTATAACCCTCCCTTTCTCCATTCAAAAGCCTTGAGTTTTATTGTAAAATTGAATTTGTAGGCAGAAGAGACCCAAATCTCCCAGCGATTGGTGTAATCTGCCCCCTCCATGGAGTCAGTGGCCCCAGCTTTTGTAATAAGACAGCCGGGGGGCTCAGCCATGAACTGCAAGTCCCAGGATGTCCTCTGCAGGGAACGTGCTGAGAAGAAGGGACACTCCAGGGGTGATGCAGTCTGGGCTGCCCAGCTGTGGTGGGACTACAACTCCCAGCATGCCCTGCAACCTCCTCCTCCCCCCATACAGGCTGAGCCTTGTAGTCCCAGCACAGCTGAGGAGGAAGTCCTTCTCAGTCTGAGGAGGGGGTGTCAGGGAACAGGACCCCCCCCCCCCTGCCAGGCCTCACTGCATCCCAACACTGACAACAAAGCCCCCCTCCCCTCCCCCAACCACACCTCAGGCCTGCAGCACTCACCAGCTCCTTGGCCTTTTCCATCAGACCCTCATTGGGCTCCCCTGTACGCTACCCCGGCGCCTCAGCCTCCCGCACGCGGAAACGTGATTCCAGCTCAGCCTGAAAACAATGAACTCCTAGCACAACATCAACAAAACCCAGCAGCTCTTTTTTCCCCCCTCGCCGCGCCTGCGCGCCCCGAGGCCGCTCATTGGCACCTGTCAGTCGCGCCCCACCCACTTCCGGCGGAAGGTTGGCGTAAAAAGGGCGGGAAGGAAGCGCAGTGAGGGCGGAAATTGGGCAGGCATTGGCTCAGAAAAAGAGGGGCGTGAGGAAAGGCGTAGCTAGGATGAAAAAAGGGCGTAACAGAGGCGTACCTAGCGTGTAAGGAAGGGGGGTTATTATTATTGGAGCAAAGGTGGATATAATGGGGGGATGTCAATTGACAGGAAACACGTGACCTCCACTGTACTTTTTTTTATATGAACTTTAATGTCACACACATTCCAAACAAACATTATGGTTATTCCACAACTCGTGTATGGAGCTCCAGTCTGCAGCCAGACCCCCTTCCCAATGTGACAGGAAGCAAGTGACCTCCACTGCACCTTTTTTTTTTTTACATAAACTTTATTGTAACATAACTCGAGGAAGTGGAAGCAACGTTTTTTGTTTTTTTTAATATGAACTTTAATGTCACACACATTCCAAACAAACATTGTGGTTATTCCACAACTCATGAGTGGAGCTCCAGTCTGCAGCCAGACCCCCCTCCCCCATGTGACAGGAAGCATGTGCCCTCCACTGCATTTTTTTTTTAAATAAACTTTATTGTAACATAACTCGAGGAAGAGGAGCTCACGTTTCTTTTCTTTTTTTTTAACCACTTGCTTACTGGGCACATATACCCCCTGCTGCCCAGGTGAAATTTCACCTCTGCGTTTTTTATTTTTTGCGCTATAAACAAAAAAGAACGTAAATTTTGAAAAAAAATACAATATTTTTTACTTGTTGCTATAATAAATATCCCAACTTCTACATATTTTTGGTAAAAAAATAAATAAAAAAATCGCAATAAGCGACTGGTGTGCGAAAAATTATAGCGCCTACAAAATAGGGGACAGAATTATTATTTTTTACTAGTAATGGCGGCGATCTGCGTTTTTTATTGGGACGGCGACATTATGGCGGACACATCGGACACTTTTGACACATTTTTGGCACCATTCACATTCATACTGCGATCAGTGCTATAAAAATGCACTAATTACTGTATAAATGTGACGGGCATTGAAGGGGTTAACACTAGGGGGTGAGGAAGGGGTTAAATGTGTACCCTGCATAGTGTTCTAACTGTGGGGGGAGGGGGGTGACTGGGGGAGGTGACCGATCTGTGTCCCTATGTACAAGAGACACAGATCGGTCTCCTCTCTCCCCTGACAGCACCGCTGTCTGTGAGAGCCGGCAATGATAAATGTTTACATATGAGATCATCTCTCATTGGCCGCACAGATCGCCTACCGAACGGCCACTCCGATTGGCCGTTCACGGCGATCTGTGATTGGCTGTGTCCAAGGGACACGGCCAGCACAGAGTTTCCTCGCTGCGCGCGGGGAACGAGGAAAGGGGCGAACGTCAATTGACGTCCTGTTGGATTTTCAGGTCCGTGCTGTAGCCGTCATTCGGCTATAGCGCGGGCCTCAGGTGGTTAATGAATGTCACAAACATTCCAAGCAAACATTATGGTTATTCCACAACTCATGAGTGGAGCTCCAGTCTGCAACTCATGATAGGAGCTGAGGTGTTTTGTCACATTCGGCAACCGTCAGATTTTGTAACATTCTATCGCCGCCATCTTGCTACACCCCGCAGGTGATGTTTCGTCAGATTAGGCGACCCGTCAGAATGTGTAATGGAAGTGACGTTACGTCGCCGCCATCTTGCTACACCCCGCACTCCTCCACAGTAACGATATACCGAGAGGGGGCAAGCGGCATCTTGTTACACCCACCAGAGTTTTGGTTATTCCACAACTCATGAGTGGAGCTCCAGTCTGCAACTCATGATAGGAGCTGAGGTGTTTCGTCACATTCGGCAACCGTCAGATTTTGTAACATTCTATCGCCGCCATCTTGCTACACCCCGCAGGTGATGTTTCGTCAGATTAGGCGACCCGTCAGAATGTGTAATGGAAGTGACGTTACGTCGCCGCCATCTTGCTACACCCCGCACTCCTCCACAGTAACGATATACCGAGAGGGGGCAAGCGGCATCTTGTTACACCCACCAGAGTTTTGGTTATTCCACAACTCATGAGTGGAGCTCCAGTCTGCAACTCATGATAGGAGCTGAGGTGTTTCGTCACATTCGGCAACCGTCAGATTTTGTAACATTCTATCGCCGCCATCTTGCTACACCCCGCAGGTGATGTTTCGTCAGATTAGGCCAGGGGTCTCCAAACTGTGGCCCGAGGGCCGGATGTGGCCCTTTGCTAGCCTATATCCGGCCCTTGGGGCAGTATTGCTTCCAATGATATGAGGCACTATTCCTCCCAATGGCACTAACAATGGGGCACTATTTCTTAGACTAATAGCAATGATGGAGTAATATTCCTCCTCCTACTGCCCACCAACACTGTGGTCATGTTTATTCTTACTGATGCTCGGCCCTGGGGCATTTTTTTATACCCGATCCGGCCCCCCTGAAGTCTGAAAGACCGTAAACTGGCCCTTTGCTTGAAAAGTATGGAGACCCCTGGATTAGGCGACCCGTCAGAATGTGTAATGGAAGTGATGTTACGTCGCCGCCATCTTGCTACACCCCGCACTCCTCCACAGTAACGATATACCGAGAGGGGGCAAGCGGCATCTTGTTACACCCACCAGAGTTTTGCATTTTACGCTTATTTTTAACAGTAAACTGAGTTTATATAGTGAAATACAGTACTTAGGACTCCGTCTGGCTGGTTAGATGTTGAATTTTTTAAAAGCAGCAGTGTTCTGTCAGATTTGCAAACCTGTGAGATGAGCACGCTTGCCGCTGCTTTTAAAATTCAACATCCAACCAGTCAGACGGAATTCTAAGTACTGGATTTCACTATATAAACTCAGTTTACTTGTAAAAAATAAGTGTAAAATGCAAAACTCTGGTGGGTGTAGCAAGATGTCCGCTTGCCCACTTCTCACTGTATCTTTACTGTGGAGTGCGGGGTGTAGCAAGATGGCGGCGACGTCAAAACGTCAATTCCGTTACACATTCTGACGGGTCGCCTAATCTGACGCAACAGCTGTTGTGGGGGTCAGAACTTGACACAATTGTGTGCGAATAATAAAGCACCGGGAAATGGGGCACGGGTTGTAACGAGAAGCGCAGGACGCGGGTCTGTTTTGGCGCACTAGGGCCGGAGATGGGGCTGAACTGTAATGTGTTGGACCGGAAACGGAGTGTTAGTTGTAGAGAGAGAGGGCAGGGCTTGAAGCAGTGAGGCCGGAAGTGAATGAGGCGCATGCGTGAGCGTAGAGTGTGTGTGTGTGAGTAAATGAGAGTCGAGGCTGGGCGGGGACTGGTGAGGAAACATCTCTGATTGGAGGGAGTGGGCGTGGTTCCGCTCTGTAGGAAGAGGCAACAGGAAGCTCCACGTGCGTATCAAGGAGGTGAGTACTGAGGTTGCCAGGAGCAACCAGTCATCTTGTGTCCTGTGGGGGTTCCTGAGTTCTGGCTACATTGACCATACATAGACGTGCGCTCATGTTGTGTCCTGTGTATCCTGAACACTTTGTTCCCTAATAAAACCCTTGTTTTCCTCTTTCTTTCTCTCCTTTGCGTCATGTCAGTGCTTCTGATCTCCTCCAACCTCTCTGCAGACACTTCCTGCCCACATGTAGTCCAGTAATGGCCGTGTGGTATTGCTCAGAGCCACGTTTGTAGTCCCCATTGGATATCCATGTGGCGGCGATCGATTCGCTGAGGCGTGTTTGGCTCCTAGTCCGCACACCCACCTGAGTGAGCCACAAGAAAGCCGTCATTGTACCCGGCCAATCACGAAGGATTCGAGGTAGGGTTGTCCCGATACCGATGCCAGTATCGGAGCCGATACCGAGTATTTGCGGGAGTACTTGTACTCCCGCAAATACCCCAGATGCCTAAATAGAATACTTGCGCCCCCCCCCCCCCGCTGCCGTATATCGCAAAGCCGGCCGCCGCGTTAATCACCGTGCGGAGAACATTAGAGTCAGCTTTCGTTTGAAAAGCTGTTTTCCCCGCCGCGCATAGACACTCCCCCTTGCTCTGGATTGGACGGATCTGTCCAATCGCGAGCAAGGTGGAGTGTCTCTATACACAGCGCGTCAGGGAAAACGGCTTATTCAAACGAAAGCTGACTCTGTTCCCCGCGCGGTGATTACCGCGGCGGCGGCATCATTTAGGTACGGGGGACATGGCTGCATGTGGGGGGACATGGCTGGATATGTGGGGGACATGGCTGCAATATGTTTGGGACAAAAATTTGGCCCTGGACTTCATCCAGACTGGCCCACTTTGACAGGTCTCTCCCATGGCGACCGGACAACTCCCAACCCCCCCCGGCCACCCAAGCCCACTCTCCCCCTTCACTAGCCACTAGCCGTTCTACTTTATTAGAGTACAACGGCTGTTACTGGTATTGGCAGTACCAGTGGGGAAGCTAGACATTATTTCACCCGGGGCAAAGAATCAGTTGGGACAAGATTAGGCAGAAGTGAGAAACTAAAAAATAAAATAGAAAAAGTGCAGCGCAAAACTCAAATATATAAATGATACTGGTATACTCAAACACCAATACCATAAGTGTGAATATGCAGAAAAAATGGAAAAAAAAAAAAAATTTTAAAAATTAAATACAATTCAAACAAACAGTCCAAAAGTCCATAAGTGTCAGAAGATGAGTGAATTAAACGAAAATAAATCTCCACCACGTGACAATCCACCAAAGTGAGAAACTCCCAGGCCATAGCGGTTGAGTCAGCTGTCTGTCCCCTCCCCCCATGCTCCTCTGTCATCGTCCCTGCTCCTCTGGTCCTCCACCTGCTTCTCTGCCCCCCCCCCCCCCAGGTGAGCGCTGTGGGGAGAGAGAGGAGGTGAGCGCTGCAGGAAGATGCGGTTAATAAAACAAAAAATAACAGTGATTATGGACTACCTCCTAGAGAAAGTTTTATCTGTCTCCAAAAAACAATCATGTAAAACTCATTTATGTACCATGTTGCGTGACAGAGTAACTGTCAGTCAAACTAACACAGCACTGAAAAATGGCCTGATAATGAAGGGGTATTACAGTCTGGTTGTCAAGAGGTTAATTTTATTTAGTTTTTTTCCTGTAAGCTCTTACAAGGAAAATGCAGTCTAAGGATAAAACCACCAAGGAGCGAGCCTCTCCATGGAGGAAAAGGCAACTCGATGATTCCAGCCAGAAAGAAGTCTCCATTGAGGAAGAGCTGAAAGCCAAAAACCTGAAGGTTCTCGATGAGAAGTCGGCTGTAGAGAAATGTTTGGAGGATTTGGTGTTTGGTGGCCAGGATGAGTTTGTGGAAAGGCTCATGGGCGAGAGAAAGGTATTTCTTTGTTTTTAAACACACAAAGTGACTACCGCTATTGCGTTTATTGGACTCGGTTCTCATCAGTGCAAATTGGATGCGTTTTTTAATTTTGAAGCGTGACATGTTTGGTATCAATTTACTCGGCGTAACATTATCTTTCACAGTATAACAAAAAATTGGGGTAACTTTACTGTTGTCTTATTTTTTAATTCCAAATCCCCCCCCCCCCCCAAAAAAAAAGTGCGCTATTTAGACTG
The DNA here is from genome assembly GCF_905171775.1 of Rana temporaria. Classification (NCBI taxonomy): domain Eukaryota; kingdom Metazoa; phylum Chordata; class Amphibia; order Anura; family Ranidae; genus Rana; species Rana temporaria. The sequence continues at coordinate 133,703,077 of NC_053500.1, read as the reverse complement.
CTGGGCAAATACGGTGTGACAAAGTACTGCAACGACAGCCATTTTATTCTCTAGGGCAGGGATATGCAATTAGCGGACCTCCAGCTGTTGCAGAACTACAAGTCCCATGAGGCATAGCAGAATTCTGACAGCCAGAAGCATTACAACCAGAGGCAGAGGCATGATGGGACTTGTAGTTTTGCAACAGCTGGAGGTCCGCTAATTGCATAACCCTGCTCTAGGGTGCTAGAAGAAAAAAAAAAAAAAATATATATATATATATATATATATATATATATATATACTGGCCCGGATTCAGACAGCAGTTACGACGGCGTATCTCCGGATACGCCGTCGTAACTCTGAGTTGCGGGGTCGTATCTATGCGAGTGATTCATAGAATCAGTTACGCATAGATTTCCCTAAGATCCGACCGGCGTATGTCTCTTACACCGTCGTATCTTAGGCTGCATATTTACGCTGACCGCTAGGTGGTGCTTCTGTAGATTTACGCAAGGAATATGCTAATTAGGTAGATACGCCGATTCAGAAACGTACGTCCGCCAGGCGTATTTTTTTACGTCGTTTGCGTTCGGCTTTTTCCGGCGTAAAGTTACCCCGGCTATATGAGGCGTATCCTATGTTAAGTATAGACGTCGGGCCAGCGGCGAATTTTCCGTCGTTTGCGTAAGTCGTTCGCGAATAGGGCTGTACGTAAGTTACGTTCACGTCTAAAGCATTGACGATTTGCGGCGTAATTTCGAGCACGCGCACTGGGATTCTTTCACGAACGGCAAATACGTGGGGTCACTATTAATTTAAATAAAACACGCCCACGTCATCCACATTTGAATTCCGCGGGCTTACGCCGGACCACATACGTTACGACGCCTTAACTTAGGGCGCAAGTTCTTTCTGAATACGGAACTTGCGCCCTAATTTAAGGCGCAAATGCGCGGGCGTAACGTATCTCGGATACGTTACGCCCGCCGAGAGATACACTATTGCAGGGATATGCAATTAGCGGACCTCCAGATGTTGCAAAACTACAATTCCCATTATGCCTCTGCCTTTGGGTGTCATGCTTGTGGCTGTCAGTCTTGCTATGCCTCATGGGACTTGTAGTTCTGCAACAGCTGGAGGTCCGCTAATTGCATTTCCCTGCACTATTGTATCTGAATCCGGGCCAGTGTGTGTGTATGTATATATGTATGTATGTTTGGGGGTTCTAAGTAATTTTCTCAAAAAAAAAAACAGTTTTTAACTTGTAAACACCAAATCTCAGAAAGAGGCTCGGTCTTTACGTGGTTACTGCATCAGCTTTACGTTCCACTTTGTGCCAAGTTTGTTGACGCCAAGATGGTAATGTGTATTCTGCTGTACAGTAAAAGCATTTGTGAGGTTTTTAGGCCTGCTTCACACGGGGTTCAGCTTTTATAGGAGCAGTGTTAACGGCAAGATTAGACAAAACATTTGCAGAGCTTCCAGCAAGCTTGAAGCTTTTAAAGCAGTCTTCAGCTCCAGTTTGTAAATGCTTAACACATCCTAATGGAAGTGTAGATTGCCACTTTAAGCAAGCTGCTAGCAGTCTTAAGCTTCTTAGAAGTGCTGAAGCCTGCTAGAAGCTTGCTTAAAGTGGCAATCAGCACTTCTATTAGGATCTGCATTCAACATTTGCAAACTGGAGTTGAATCGTTCAAAACTTGCTGGAAGCTCTGCAAATGCTTGGTCAAAGCTTGCTGTTCACACTGCTCCTTATACAAGCTGAAGTCCGTGTAAAACTGGTGTTATTGATTGTTGTGCTGCTAGAAGTAAGAACCTGGATATGCAGAAAAACAACTGCGCTAATCAAACAAAAATTAAATAAATAAGTGAATGGTGAGCGGCTGACACACATACAAACAAAGTACAAACAACATAGGAAATAAAGTGCAGCGCTGAATATATAGTCTGGACGAATCCTGACTAGTGAGAGATATATAGTGAAATAAAGTCCTTGTGGTGAGAACTCCGAGTAACATTTGATTTAGTTACTCTGAGTTCTCACCACAAGGACTTTATTTCACAATATATCTCTCAGAAGTAAGAACCTGCCTTGGCTCTCTACACGGGTTTGATTTGAGTCTGTAGGAATGCTTAGAATTTCTGTTAGACATTTTTTTGTGTATTGCAGACCAGAGTTGATGTCAGCGCAGATCTTCTGGAGAGCGACTCCGATGATGATGAACTTACAAAGAAAAGCACATCAACCAAGAAGCCGGTTTGGGTTGATGAAGACGATGAGCTGGAAGAAAGGTGGGTTAAAATGGGAACTTGTGTGTTCAGACCTGCTGTAGCCTTTAGATGTGGGGGTGGAGAGGGGCCAGGAGTCACGTTACTGGCCTGAAATCTGCAAACATTGTATTTAGAAGCTTTGTTTTCCACATACACTTTCACTATGTATTATAGCTTTTTTTTTATGCTTAAATAAATACTAATAGTGGCGGGAGGGAAGGAGCAGCACATACACCTGCCAGGCAGAGACGGGAGGGGGAAGAGAGGACAGGAGAGCTACGCATGACGGAGGCATGTAAACTGACCACAGTGTCAGGACTCGGCAGCCATGTTCTAGATTGGTCATTTTACAGGGGGAAGGGCAGGATCAGCCAGGTATTTTAGGTGATACAGGGGGCCAAATTACACAGCACAAGCGCTATACTGTAAAACAGTGATTGTAAAGGCTTGTGTTTTTTTATTTTTTTTATATCTATATATATATATAAAACTCAACGTGTCTGTGTATGTATGTATGTATGTATGTATGTTCCAGCATCACGTCCAAACGGCTAAAGATATTAACATGAAACTTGGCACACATGTTACTTATATGTCAGCAACAAACATAGGATAGGTGGTTTAACCCTTACCCATCCCCATTTGCCATGGTCGGGGTTTTTCTTTAAAGTCCCATTCAGCTCTATGGGAAATACATGTTACTTCATAACTTCCAAACGGCTGTAGATATTTCGATAACACTTGGTCACATGTTACTTATATGTCCACTTAAACTATAGGATAGTTAATTTATCCCTTAACTACCCCCATTTGTGAGGGTCAGGGTTTTTGTTTAAAGTCCCATGCAAATCAATGGGAAATGTATGTTCCCACATAACTTCTGTACGCCTGGAGATATTTCAATAATACCTGGTACACATATTACTTATATGCCAAATAAAAATATATGACAGTTAAATTAACCCTTACCTACACCCTTATATAAAAGATGGGTATATTTATATTACTATGATTTTCCTCCCCAAGACCGGGCAAAGCCGGGTATTCAGCTAGTTTTAAATAACATGTTCTACTTACCCGCTCTGTGTAGTTGGTTTTGCACAGAGCCAGTCGTATCCTCCTCTTCTCGTGTCTCTCTCCGCTGCTCCTGGCCCCTCCCTCATTTTAGTGCCCCTCAGCCAGCAGCTTGCTACAGGGGGCACCCAAGCCGAGTCAGAGCTTTGTGTATCCATTCAGACAGGGAGCCCCGCCCCCCCTCTCCCCTGATTGGGTGACTGACTTTGACAGCTGCAGGAGCTAGTGGCGCCGCTGCTCTGTCTCGGCCAATCGGGAGGAATGTCCTGGATGGCTGAGGGGATCGTGGACATCGCTGGAGAGAGAAGAGGCTCAGGTAGGTAATTAGGGGGGGCTGCTAGACACAGAAGGTTTTTTTATCCTAATGCATAGAATACATTAAGATAAAAAAAACCTTTTCCTTTACAACTCCTTTTAAGGAAACAGGATTCATTATTATTATTATTTTTATTTATTTTTTAGGGCCAACAAACACTTTAAGTTTTTCTTAACCCATGGACAAAAATAATATTTCGTAACTCTTAGTTTTCCTTTTATTTTTAATTGGTGGTCCTGCCAATAACACACTTTGTCCCTGGGTGACAACACTCACTTACTATACTGTATCTATGGAGGAGCACCCTAAGACAGTACTACAGAACAACCACCCCCCCCCCGACTCCTCCCCTCCCCCTTCCTTTTCTTCTTCATAACATAAGGGGATAGTGTTTTGTCGTTCTCAGGGATAGCTGAGAAATATTACATGTCTCTAGTATTGAATTGTTTGTTGTAATCCTATTGTAAATCCCAATTGTGAATCTAAAAGCAAAGGCTGATCTTCTATATTTTACATTTTGTCCGCAGTGTTGAGATGACCCATCGGTATCGGAAAGACATCATGAAGAGTAAAGTGGAGATGTCCCTAAGCAAAGAAAAGCTTCAATCAAGACTTCAAGACGAGTATGTGATTAAATGGCATCCATTGCCTTCCAGAACTTTTCCCTGCTTTGTCGTGGAAAGTTTTATTGAGAAATAGTAAAAGTAGTCCAGGCAAATCCTAACTATACATAAACCTGCTCCCCACCCCTATTATAAGCCCTGTTCATATTCCCTCGTAAAGTAAAGCAGTCTATACTTAACTTTTCTATCCGCTGCGGTTTCCTGCATCGCATGTCTCCCGGTGACAGTTTCCACTGCCTTATGTGAACTGCTGGGAGTGTCAATTGAAAGTTAAAGGGGTTGTAAACCCTCATGGTTTTTCACCTTAATGTATTCTATGCATTAAGGTGAAAAACCTTCTGTAGTGCTGCAGCCCCCCCCCCCCCCCCGTTTTACTTACCGTATTTATTGGGGTATAGCGTGCTCCCGCGTATAGCACGCACCCCTAAAGTTGCCCAAAATTCATGTGGAAAAAAGTTTTTTTGTACTTACAGTTTTGGTTTCTTGCGCGGCTTCGGGTGTCCTCTTCGTCGGGTCCGGCGTCCTTCTGCGGCTTCGAGTGTCCTCTTCGTCGGGTCCGGCGTCCTTCTGCGGCTTCGGGTGTCCTCTTCGTCGGGTTTGGCGTCCTTCTGCGGCATCCTCGCGTCCTCCCTGCTCGTTTCCCGCGCCGAGTTTGAATACTGCGCCGACATATACCGAGCGCAGTACACTCGTGTATAGTCGGCCAGTCTCGGCTCCTCTCGCGCTGACGTCCTGTACGTATAGGACGTCAGCGCGAGAGGAGCCGAGACTGGCCGACTATACACGAGTGTACTGCGCTCGGTATATGTTGGCGCAGTATTCAAACTCGGCGCGGGTATCGGCGTATATCACGCACCCACGATTTTGCCCTGATTTTCAGGGCAAAAAAGTGCGCGGTATACGCCGATTAATACGGTACCTGGACGCTGTCATCCTCCGTTCGGGAATGAGCACACCATTTGTAGGTGGTGTCTCTTGTCCTGATTGGATAGATTGATAGCAGCACAGCCATTGGCTCCTGCTGCTGTCAATCAAATCCAACGACTCGGTTCCGGGGGGGCGGGGCAAAGTCCTGCATTCTGTGTGAATGGACACGGATGCGGGACTCGGGAGCGCAGCCGCACAGGTGTCCACCAAGGAGAGTGCTTCTCCAATGTGGAAACTCGATGCAGGGAGGAGCTACCAGCGCCACTGTGGGGCCACTCTGTGGTAAACAAACTGCACAGTGGAGGTAAGTATGACATGTTTGTTATTTTAAAATAAAAGCGGGTTTACAACCCCTTTAATGACACCCCCGAATCGGAATGCGAACAGGAAATTCAGACAGGAATCGGTTTGCATGGTGTGAACAGCCAAGCGATCCGGATCTGCCGCGGACCAAAAAAAAGGGTCCTATGCGAGTCTGGTCCGAATGCAAAGCAAATTCAGCCATACTGTCTGTATGTATAAAAGCATGTGATTTGCACTGCGGTGCGAATTGCATCCGATGTGGGACATTGCACTGGTGGGAACCGACCTTTAAAGACATTGTATAAGGGACACAGTTGTACTTGTCTATTTTGCAATTTATTTCGTTTTGTACACATGAGGGAGATTTGGAAGCACTGCTCCCTGTACTTTTTTTGGCCTTTCTTATTGTTAAACACGTTAAAATATTATATACATATATATATATATATATATATATATATATATATATATATATATATATATATATAATAAGAAAAAAAATGTAAAAAGTTCACAGTGCCCCTAATACCCAGTGATCATATGACCCAGGTCGCTTAGGGGCAGATTCATAAAGACTTACGACGGGCGTATCCGTAGATACGCTGTCGTATGTCCGAATCCGCGCCGTCGCAACTTTAAGTGTATGCTCAAACTGAGATCCGCTTAAATGTTGCTAAGATACGGCCGGCGTAAGTCTCCTACGCCGTCGTATCTTAACTGCATATTTACGCTGGCCGCTAGGGGCGTGTACGCTAATTTACGCCTAGAACATGTAAATCGGCTAGATACGCCGATTCACGAACGTACGCCCGGCCGTTGCAGTAAAGATACGCCGTTTACGTAAGGGGTTTTCAGGCGTAAAGATAAACCACCAAAAACATGGCGCAGCCAATGTTAAGTATGGACGTCGGAACCACGTCAAATTTTTCAAATTTTACGTCGTTTGCGTAACTCGTCCGTGAATGAGGCTGGCCGTAATTTTCATGTCGAAAGCATGACGATTTGCCAACGTCATTTGGAGCATGCGCACTGGGATGCGTCCACGGACGGCGCATGTGCCGTTCAATCGAAACGTCATTTACGTGGGGTCACACTTAATATGCATAAAACACGCCCACAGCTTCAACATTTGAATTAGGCGGGCTTACGCCGGCCCTAATACGCTACGCCGCCGTAACTTCGGCGGCAAAATCTTTGAAAATACCATACTCGCCTCTCAAAGTTACGACGGCATAGCGTATAGGAGATACGCTATGCCCGCCTAAAGGTATGTGAATCTACCCCTTAGTGTTTGGGGAACTTGAGAACGGCAATTTTTGTTAACGGTTCTTGTTTTGCTGGGCATAATAATTTTGATTTCTAAATTTGTCCTCTTAATTCAAATTCATTTATATTGGCAATGATGGGTACGCTTTACTGATATTTTTTCAGTTTAAATTATTGCCATTTGCTTTTCTCTTGATAGATTCCAGAAAGCGATGGGTGGAGTTCCTTCTTGGGCATCCTCTGACTCCAAGAAACGAGTTTCTAAAGAAGGTAAGACCAGCTCTGTCTTGGCTTTTCCTTAAGCATCAGTATGGCTATGCTATCTTTTTTCAAATCCAGATACTGGGTACATATGTGTATCAGAATCCCTACTACTACAAATGTGGAAAATGTTGCTGATGTTGGCTCAGTGGTTGGCATATCTGCCTTTTCAGCACTGCGGACAGAAGTTCAAATCTTGGTCAGGACACGATCTGCATTGAATTTACATGTTACGCGAGTTTCTGTCGGATACTCTTCCTTCTTCCCACATTCCAAACGTGCTGGTAGGTTAATTGGCTTCCACCTAAATTGGCCCTAGTATGTGTGACAGGAACCTTTAAAGCAGAGGTTCACACAAAAAGTGAACCTCTACTTTTCTCAGGCACTCCGGAGGCTGATCCAGGGAATTCCCAGGCAATCAAGAAGGCCAGGAAAGCTTGTTGCCACCACCGCTGGGTGGACCAAGATGGTCGCCGCTCCGGGAGCTAGGCCGAAGCCGCAGCCTTTCCTATGGCCGAAGAGCCTCCTATCTGCAGATCACGTGTGTGCCGATCTGAAGATGATTAGGACAGCCGCACTCCAATCCAACGTAGCTTTATTGTAAAAATAGAAACAGGCACTACAATTCAAAGCAACGAAACCCAGGACCGCTGACGCGTTTCACACTATCTTAGTGTTTACTTATAGCTCATGAGTAGTAGCTATGAGTAAACACTGTTGGTGTGAAACGCTTCGGCTGTCCTGGGTTTCGTTGCTGCGACTTGTAGTGCCTGTTTCTATTTTTACAATAAAGCTACGTTGGATTGGAGTGTGGCTGTCCTAATCTTTTGTTTCCAATTGCCATGTGCATTGCCAGCAGCCTTGGTTCCTGAGAGGAAGATTGCAACCAAGTAGGACCCACCTGGAGCGGCAATTTCTGTTTCTCTATGTGCTGATCCAAAGATGTTGATCTGTACGGATCACAGATCAATGACGATCCGTTGCACCACTAATAGATAGATAGATAGATATATATATATATATCTATCTATATCGTATTTATCGGCGTATACCGCGCACTTTTTTGCCCTGAAAATCAGGGCAAAATCGTGGGTGCGCTGTATACGCCGATACCCGCTTTCCCGCGCCGAGTTTGAACACTGCGCCGGCATATACCGAGCGCAGTACACTCGTGTATAGTCGGGCAGGCTCGGCTCCTCTCACGCTCACGTCCTGGACGTACAGGACGTGAGCGCGAGAGGAGCCGAGCCTGCCCGACTATACACGAGTGTACTGCGCTCGGTATATGCCGGCGCAGTGTTCAAACTCGGCGCGGGGAGGACACCGCAGACGGACGCCGGACCCGACAAAGAGGACTCCTGAAGCCGCAGACGGACGCCGGACCCGACGAGGCCGCCGATGGACGCCACGCAAGACACCAAAACTGTAAGTACTAAAATGAGTTTTTTTTACAGGAATGCGGGTCCACTTTAGGGGTGCGCGCTATACCCCGATAAATACGGTGTATATATATGTGTGTGTGTGTGAGCAGGGGGCGGGGCTGAGTCCCCCGCTGTCGTCTGTGTCAATGGACACAGCAACGGTGCTTGGGTACAAGCATGGGGCAATGGACAGAGGTGAGGGGCCATGAGCACCAGAGGGGAACCGAAAAAAGGATTTTTCTGCCGTTATGTGCAATTCCATTGCACAGAGAGCAGGTAAGTATAGGCGTGTTTTTTTTTTTTTTTTTTTTTTTTTTTTTCTGTTTTTAAATTATTACCTTTACAATCACTTTAATGTTAAACTACGATTTACATCACAGATGAAGATGACAGTGAAGATGACGATGATGAAGACAACTTGTTGCGTAAAACTGGAGATATGTTGGGGAAGTCCACTTCACTTCCAAAAGGCATTTTAGAGGTAAGTGTGATCAGGCACACTGTGCACCACTTCAACTCCGGAAGGTTTTCCCCTCTTCGTGACAAGACCATTTTGTGCTATTTAGCACTGTGCTGCTTTAACTGGTAATTGCACAGTCATGCAACGCTGCCCTCAAACTAATTTGGATAACTTTTTTTTTTTAACACAAATAGAGCTTTCTTTTGATGGTATTTTTATTACCACGTTTTTTAATTCTATAAACAAGGACCACATTTTTTATTTATTTTTTTAAAAGCAATTTTTTTACTTTTGTTATACAACATATCCTAATAATAATATTAATAATAATAAAAAAAAATCTTAAATTAAGGCCCCTTTCACACGGGCGGATCAGTAATGATCCACCCCGTGCACCTCTGCTTGCTCAGCGGGGATCGCTCCGTTGATCCCCGCTGAGCCGGCGGATGACAGGGCGGTCCCCACACACTGTGCAGGGACCGCCCTCTCTTTTCTCCGCTCTCCCCTATGGGGGGATCGGATGTACACAGACCGTCTGTCCGTGTTCACCCAATCCGATCCGCCAGACGGATGGAAAAGTAGGTTTTTCCTCCGCCACACTTTGGCGGATCGGAGCGGGTCGGATGTCAGCAGGCACGTCACCGATGACATCCGCGGCTCCATAGAGGAGCACGGAGCGCCCGTTCAGGTCCGCCTAAAAAACTGGCAGGTGGACCTGAACGGGCCGCCCGTGTGAAAGAGCCCTAAGACCAAATATATTCTGCTACATATCTTTGGTAAGAAAAAAACAAAATCCCAATAAGTGTATGTTGATTGGTTTTGGTTTGAGTGAAAGTTTTATAGGATCTACAAACTATGGTATACAGCAGTGGTCTCCAAACTGCGGCCCTGGGGCCGGATGCGGCCCCTTGCCTGCCTTTATCTGGCCCTTGGGTCACTACTCCCAAAGATACAAGACACTAATCTGCCAACTGACACCAGCAAGGAAGCACCCAATCTCCCACTGACACCAATAATGGGATACTATTCCTCCCACTGATGCTAATGATGGGGCATTATTGCTTTACAATGATACCAATGATGGGGTAGTATTCCTCCACCTCCCAATGATACCAATAAAGGGGCACTGTTCCTTCCAATTAAACCAATGATGGGGCACTATTCCTCCCAATAATACCAATTATGGGGCACTGCTTCTCCCCCAATACCAATTATGGTGATGTTTATGCCAAGAAAATTTCCACTACCACTGGCCATAGTCCGGCCCCCTAAAGTCTGAAGGTTAATAAACTGGCCCATTGTTTAGAAAGTTTGGAGACCCCCCTGGTATACAGTATAAACTGGAATTGTTTTTATACTAGTAATGGCGGTGATTAGACTTAGAGTGATACCGTGATTGTGCGGCGGCCACTCTGACACTAACTTACACTGAGTAGGGAAAAAAAAAAAGTTTTTGCTTATAGTTCTATTTAATTTACGAATCTTTCAATATTTCTTTTAGATAAAGCCGTGCTTGAATGCTAATAATGAAAGGAAGTCTGCAGGGCCGCTCACCACAGTGCAGTTCCATCCCTCTGCACAAGTTATTATGACAGCCGGCTTGGACCGATCCGTCTCCCTGTTTCAGGTAAGCTGCATGTGCTCAATAGAGCCGGGGTTAGTTGTGATAAACATTAACTCCCCGGAGTAGCAGAGGGGAACCTTCGTTTTGAAATTTCTGGTGAGCAGCATTAATACTGTAGGTACTGGAAATATCGTCTAAACCTCTGTGGTTTAGGAGATATTCGCCATATATGCTGGTGCTTACATAATCGGCACATGCGCACTAAAGAATGGGCTCAATCCGTTGCGTTTCTATACTGCTTGTGCCGTGACAGTCGGCTCCCGGGACTCCACCCAATAGCAGAGCCGGAGGAGGGAGGGGGAGAGGAGAACTTATGTTGAGACCGGAGTGGGAGGTTTCAGTCTCCTGAAGAGAAGGTGGGCAGGAGGCCTTAAAGCAGAACTTCCCCTTTTTGGTGCCGCTCTGCATTAAATGCATTGGGGTGCCAGTAAGGGGGTGATAATTTACAAGGAGACTGCGCTATTACAACAATTACCTATCGCATTGTGTATACTGTTGTTCCAGGTTGATGGCAAATTAAACCCCAAGATTCAAAGCATCCATTTGGAAAAATTTCCTGTTTATAAGGCTCGGTTCAGTGCTGATGGGGAACAAGTAATTGCCACAGGATTGCGACAGAAAATGTTTTACGTGTACGACATGATGGGAGGCAGTATTATACCTGTTCCCAGGATAAGAGGTAGGTGTGGTTCTTACTGAAAGCAAAAAAAAAAAAATATGTGTGTGTGTATATATGTGGTTGTGTGTGTGTGTGTGTGTGTGTGTGTGTGTGTGTGTGTGTGTGTGTGTGTGTGTGTGTGTGTGTGTCGAAGCAGTACTTACCGTTTTAGAGAGCGATCTTCTCCGCCGCTTCCGGGTTTGGGCTGCGGGGCATTCCTATTTGATTGACAGGCTTCCGACGGTCGCATACATCGCATCACGATTTTCCGAAAGTAGCCGAACGTCGGTGCGCAGGCGCCGTATAGAGCCACACCGATTTTCGGCTACTCGTGACGCGATGTATGCGACCTTCGGAAGCCTGTCAATCAAATAGGAACGCCCAGTCCCGAAGACCATACCCCGGAAGCGGGTGAGAAGTTTGCTCTCTAAAACGGTAAGTTACGGCTTCGATTTAAAAAAAAACTACCCGATTCCCCTTGACAAAATGAGCATCAATCTAATGTTAAAAAATTTTTTTTACCACTTCAATACCAGGCATTTTCACCCCCTTCCTGCTGCCCGGGCCCATTTTCAGTTTTTAGTGCTGTAACATTTTGAACGAAAATTGCACGGTCATGCTACAGTGTACCCATTTCTCTTCCGTTCATGGACGGACACAGCAGCAATTGACCTTAGGGTATTATCCTCCCTTTTAGGAGATTGACTAGGCAGAAAAAACAGCATGTTAAGTGTTAAAACACTCCCCACAATACAGTACCTCCCAGGGGGCGGTCCCCCCGGGTACATCCCCCAGCGTTGCTTGGGGCCCCGAGCTGGCCTGGGGCCCCCAACTTTCCCTTCCCAGGCTGTAGCGTGGCCGAGCTCCTCTTCCTTCCTCCTGTCTGTTCCAGGACACTGAGTGCTCACTTCCTTTCAGTCCAGCCAGGAACACAGGAAACTGAATCTCCTATGCCGCGCGGTACCCTGCCCAGCCCAGGCACTATCTGATTGGGAACTGGGGACCCATAATGACAGAACACCGGACTGACAGGAGGAAGAGGAGCTCTGCCACGCTACAGCGGCAGCCTACAGGGAAGAAGGGGAGGTGAGAATAGAAAAACATAGGGACTTGGGGGGGGGGGGGGGGGGGGGGGGGTAAGAACATGGGTGTAAAAAATTAGTGTAGCGCTAAAGTAGGCTTTGCATGCTTGGGGGCCCCCATTTTGTTTGGGGCCCCCAAATTCATTCAAATGGCCCTGTGTGCGCCGTGCCCACAGAACTAGATACACCTGAAAATAGGCTTCATCCGACCGACGTAACTTTCCTACGCCGTCGTATCGTGGGCGCATATTTACGCTGGCCGCCTCATTGCAAATATGCAAATGAGGGAGATGCGTCTATTCACGAACGTAGTTGCGCCCGGCGTATAATATACGCGGTTTGCGTAAGGCTTACGTCCGGCATATAGTTATTCCCCATCTGAGGCGCAACTCAAGCAAAGGTATGGACCAGGGAACAGCGGTCGTAGTTTACGTAGTAGTACGTGAATAGGGCTGGGCGTAGGTTACGTTCACGTCGTAGGCAGTGATCCGTCGTATCTTGGGGAGTAGTTCCCACGTGATTCTGCGCATGCGCACTGGGTTGCGTTCACGGGACGGCGCATGCGCTGTACGTTATTCGTATCTTTATGACGCTCAGTCCATCATTTACATGGGGTCACGCCTCATTAGCATGGCTCACGCCCACTTCCACCTACGCTGGCTTACGCCGAGGAAACCCAGCGTAGATTTGGGGGCGAGTGCTTTGTGAATGCAGTGCTTGCATCTGTGCGCTGCGTCGGCCTAGCGTATGATATACGATACGCCCGCATAAATATGCGCCGATGTATGTGAATCCGGGCCATAGGGTCTACAAAATAGGGGCAGTGATCTGTGATTTTTTTTATCGTGACTGTGACATTGCGGCGGACGCATCGGACACTTTTGACACTATTTTGGGACCATTCGCGATCAGTGCTGTAAAAATGCACTGATTACTGTACAAGTGTCATTGGCAGGGAAGGGGTTAACACTAGGGGATGATCAAGAGGTTAAATGTGTTACCTAGTGAGTGATTCTAACTGTGGGGGGAGGAGACTGATCTGTGTTCTGTACTGGGAACACACCATCGGTCTCCTCTCACCTGACAGGACGTGGATCTGTGTGTTTACACACACAGATCCACGTCCTTGGTTTTGTGACAGGCAGTCGCAGGTGCCCGGCGGACATCGCGACCGCCGGGCACACGCATTGGCTCCCGAGTGACGCAGTGCGCACGCCCCCTAGAGGCCCGAGGATGTCACATTACGGCCGCCCAGAGGGACAGAGTGTTCCTGCGGCCGTCAAATGTCTATAGGTGGGTAGGGAAGGGGTTAAATAAAAATGTATTTCAGGGTACATCTGTGACATTCAGTTTGCACTCCATACATGAACCCTGTAATTGGGAAACCCAACACTGTCTCTTTTTAACTGACTAAACTGTAGCTAAACCCTAAGCGTTTATTAGCATTATAGCTACTGACATCAGCCCTTGCTTTGTATGCAGCTTCTTCATCCTTTAAAAGTTCTTAATTGCTCGCTAAACAAACTTTCCTGCTATAGGGTGGCTCCATGCCTATGCAGAGTCCTATGGAGCCACCCTTGCCTGCGTGCTTCTGAACGGGACTGGAGCTGGGTGACCTTGCTCTGTGAGTGCCCTAAAGCCTTGAGGTCAAGCTATTCCCCTTGTCCTCCATTCTTTTCTTTTTTTTCTTCTTCTCCGTAACAGATGCACTCTCCCTTGTTACCTGTATTTTCTAAAGTACACATTGGGGTTCATTTACTAAAGGATTTACCCCCTTAATGACCAGGCCATTTTCTGCTATACGGCACTGCTTTACTTTAACTGACAATTGCGTGGTTGTGCGACGTTGTACCCAAACAATCGTAATCCAAAGCACTCGCACATCAAATCGAGTTTCCCCATAGAAGTCAATGGAAACTAAAATAATTCGTTCCACATTGGCCCAGATTCGGGTAGGGGCGCGCAAAACTGCGGCGGCGTAACGTATGACATTTATGTTACGCGGCCGCAAGTTTTACAGGCAAGTGCTTGATTCACAAAGCACTTGCCTGTAAAGTTGCGACGGCGTAGCGTAAAAGGGGCCGGCGTAAGCGCGCCTAATTCAAATGATCCCGTAGGGGGCGTGGATCATTTAAATTAGGCGCGTTCCCGCGCCGAACGTACTGCGCATGCTCCGTCGGGAAAATTTCCCGACGTGCATTGCGGTAAATGACGTCGCAAGGACGTCATTGGCTTCGACGTGAACGTAAATGGCATCCAGCGCCATTCACGAACGACTTACGCAAATGACGTAAAATTAGAAAATCGCGACGCGGGAACGACGTCCATACTTACCATTGGCTGCGCCTCCTATTAGCAGGAGCAGCCTTACGGCGAAAACGACGTACGCAAACGACGTAAAAAACGAGTGCCGGCCGCACGTACGTTTGTGAATCGGCGTAAGTATGCAATTTGCATACTCTACGCTGACAACTACGGGTGCGCCACCTAGCGGCCAGCGTCAGATTGCACCCTAAGATACGACGGCGTAAGAGACTTATGCCAGTCATATCTTAGGCTTCAGTCGGCGTATCTAGCTTTCTGAATACAGAAAGTAGATACGCCGGCGCTATTTAGCAATTACGCTGCCTATCTATGGATACGCCGGCGTAATTGCTTTCTGAATCTTCCCCATTGACTTCTATGGCATGCAATACTGCATGTGGCCAGAGATGGGGGTGCCAGAGAGACTTAAAAATACTCGGAAAGGCTCGAAACTGAGTATTTTTGGCGCCTTCCTCCCACCTCTGGCCAAATGTGGTATTGCACACCGCGGAGGCTTGAATCCTGAATCCATACAGTCGAGGAACCTGTACAACTGTGCAAGGCCAAAAGTAAGGGTGGAGTCCATCTTTAATGTAAGCACGTTTCCTGTGTTATTTGGGGTTTGGCGTGAATATAAGAGGTCAATGTTGTTTTCTGTTCAGCTAAAGTGAAATCCTCTGTTTCAGGCTTGGAGGAGAAATGTTTTCAAGAGTTTCAAGTGTCTGCAGATGGAACGTACCTGCTGCTCAATGGGACTTCTGGATATTTACATCTGCTGTCGATGAAGGTATTTTACAAACAGTGAGGCAATTGGTGCCTCTTGGGCTTTCCGCCATCAAGCGTCTGTTTTACAGGTGTGTGAGGCAGCGACCTGGTCGTCGGTGCGGGATTCAAGCCTCTGCGGGGGCGCCAGTGACACTCGAAGCCAATCGGAAACACTCAGTTCCGAACGGCTCCTAGTGTTTGCGAGTGTCCCCGGCGCCCCCCACCTCTGGCCACATTTGGTACTGCATACAATAGAAGTCACTGTGGAACAAATTATCTGAGTTTACATTGACCTCTATGGGGAAACACGCTTTGATATATGAGTGCTTTGGATTACAAGCATTCTTCTGGAACTAATTATGCTCGTAATCCAAGGTACCACCGTATATCCATTCTGAAAATGTTAGTGCCTACGCTCACATGCACTTTTTTCTTTCCTGATTGTTCCTGAGCAATGTAACAATGATGCTTCTAACCAACATTAGAAAAACTCAGAATGTTTGTGATGATACGAATCTGCAGTGAACCATTTAAGGACCAGACTTTTTTTTTGGCAATTTTTTTGGCAATTTGTGTTCACATGTAGACACTTACTCTGAACCCTCAAACGTTTTATATATATATATATATATATATATATATATATATATATATATATATATATATATTAATTTTTATGAGCATGGGCGAACATTTAGGCTGGGCGCATGGTGCTGCTCCTATTGATTAGCCGTTCAAATATGCAAATTAGATAAATACGGCGATTCACGAACGTACATGTGCCTGGCGCATGTTACGCGAGATGCGTGTAAGTTCTACGTCTGGTGTAAAGTTATTCCCCATAAAGGACGTGCAACCCGGCAACAGACATGCACAGGTCTGCACCAGGGAACACAAGCCGGCGTATTGTGCGTTGGACGTGTGTCTGGCTGGGCGTACGTTATGTTCACGGCGTACGCAGTGATCCGGCGCAGCTTAGGCAGTTTTGCCGGCGTGGCTGTGACCAGGCGCATGTGGGTGCGTCCACGTTACGGCGCATGCGCAGTTCGTGATGCGTACCTGTCTGGCGCTCGGCCCATCATTTGCATGGGTTCACGCCCACTTCCACCTACGCCGACGTGCGCCTTCGAAACCCACGCTGGTGCAGCGTTGGGAGCACTGGCTTGCTGTGAATGCAATGCTTGCCTCTCTGCGCTGCGTTGGCGTAGCGTACAGTGTTTGCTCTACGGCGGCGTAATGTGCGCCCTGCTCTCTGTGAATCTGGGCCTTTGTTCCGCATTGACTTCTATGGCATGCAATACTGCATGTGGCCAGAAGTGGGGGAGGCACCGGAGAGCCTCGTAAATACTCAAGGACAGCTCGGCTGAACTCCGAAAAGGCTCGGGAACGGAGATCGGCTCCGGCGCCCCGGAACCTCTGGCCAAATGCGGTACTGCACACTGCAAAGGCTTAAATCCGAGTCAGGATTTTGTTTTTGAAATACTCGTATTGCGAAACGCTTGTTTACCGTATTACTAGCAATCCGAGGTTTCACTGTATGTTGCCGATTGTTTACCGAGTAAATTGGAAGTGATGTCGGGTCCTCGCTTCTATTTTACTATTTACCGGCGCTGTACAACCACATGAGGACCGGTGATGTACCAGAGCCAGATTTCGAAATATTTATGTGCAAACTTTGTTACAGCGACAAGAAAGATCTAATTACCAATTTTTTTCATTATTTGTTTTATTAAGACTAAGGAGCTGATTGGAAGTATGAAGATGAATGGAAAAGCTATAAAAGCGGCCTTCACAGCGGACAGCAGTAAAATCTTCTCAAGTTCAAGTAAGTTGTTAAATGTTGATTTGGGGGGTACACGGGGGGGGGACCATCAAATACCACAAATTACCTGGGAGACTGGAAACCAATGCACAGGCCCAAATGCCTTTTTAACCATTTCAGCCCTGGAAGGATTTACCCTCTTAATGACCAGGCAATTTTTTTGCAATACAGCACTGCTACACTTTAACTGACAATTGCGCGGTCGTGCGACGCTGTACCCAAATAAAATTGACGTCCTTTTTTTTCTCACAAATAGAGCTTTCTTTTGGTGGTATTTGATCACCTCTGCGGTTTTTATTTTTTGCGCTATAAACAAAAAAAGACCGACAATTAAAAAAAAAAAGTTTTATTTTCTGCTAAAATAGCCCAAATTAACTATATTTCTTCATCAATTTAGGCTGATATGTATTCTACGTATTTTTGGTATAAAACAAAATCCCAATAAGCGTATATTGATTAGTTTGCGCAAAAGTTATAGGGCCAGATTCACAGTACAAGTACGCCGGCGTTTCTACTGATACTCCGGCGTACTTTCAAATTTCCCGCGTCGCATCTTTAGTTTGAATCCTCAAACCAAGATACAACGGCTTTTGGCTTCGATCCGACAGGCGTATGACTTTGTACGCCTTCGAATCTTTGGTGCAATACTTCGGCGCCCGCTGGGTGGAGTTCGCGTAGTTTTCCGCGTCGGGTATGCTAATTAGCTTTTTCCGGCGATCCACGAAGGTACGTGCGGCCGTCGCATTCTCTTACGTCGTCGCTAGTCGGCTTTTCCCGGCGTATAGTTAAACCTGCTATTTTTTGGCCTATATTTAGACTTGCCATGTTAAAGTATGGCCGTCGTTCCCGCGTAGAATTTTAAATGTATTTATTTTTGGCGTAAGTCGTCCGTGAATAGGAAAGGACGTAACTCACGTCGACGTTCAAAAAATGACGTTGGTGCGACGTCATTTCGCGCAAAGCACGGCGGAAAATTTCAAAACGGAGCATGCGTAAACTCGCCTAATTTAAATGATCCACGCCCCCTACCCGGATCATTTGAATTAGGCGGGCTTGCGCCGGAAGGAATTTACGCTACGCCGCCGCAACTTTACAGGCAAGTGCTTTGTGAATCGAGCACTTGTCCGTAAAACTTGCGGCCGTGTAACGTAAATGCGATGCGTTACACCACCACAGATGTACCTGAATCTGGCCCATAGTGTCTTCAAACGATGGACTTTTATTTGTTTTTACGTATAATGGCGGCAATCAGCGTTTTTTTTTTTTTTTTTAGCGGGGGACAAATCTGACCATAAGTGACCCTTTTTGGAGACCAGTGACACCAATACAGTGGAACCTTGGATTACGAGCATAATCCATTTCAGGAGAATGCCTGTAATCCAAAGCACTCGCATATCAAAGCGAGTTTCCCCATAGAAGTCAATGGAAACTAAAATAATTTGTTCCGCATTGACTTCTATGGCATGCAATACCACATGTGGCCAGGGGTGGGGGGTTCATAGGTTTAAGAGTGTGTCCATGGGAATGTTTGACTGATGTTGGACGAGAAGGCCTGGCTCATAGTGTTTGCTCTAATTCATCCCAAAGGTGTTCTGTTGAGGTCAGAAGTCTGTGCAGGCCAGTTAAGTTCCTATCTTTACGTTGTGTATATTAATAGCGGTGTTTACATTTAAAGACGCAGCTGCACGAGATTAAAGGAAATTTTGGATTGGCGCCCACTTATGTATTTAAAATTTTCATCCTCTTCTACTTTAGGTGACGGTGAGGTGTATATTTGGGATGTTAAAAGCAGGCGTTGCCTTAACCGGTTTCAAGACGATGGCAGCTTATGTGAGACGTCTTTAGCACTGTCAAAGAATGGTCGCTTTGTATCCTGTGGGTAAGCATGACATGATGGTCATTCATGCCAGTCAAAGCTGAATGCTGGGCACTACAACTTTCAAACTGTATGCACACCTTAACCACTTGCCTACTGGGCACTCTGATGCCGCGTACACACGATCATTTTTCGGCATGAAAAAAACATTGTTTTTAAAATGATGGTGTGTGGGCTTCACATCATTTTTTGGGTTCTGAAAAACTTCAATTTTTTTTTCCGAGCATGCTGCATTTTTTAACGACGTTTTAAACAATGTAGTTTTTCGGGTTGTAAAAAATGATCGTGTGTGCGCTAAAACGACGTGAAAAACCCACGCATGCTCAGAAGCAAGTTATGAGACGGGAGCGCTCGTTCTGGTAAAACTACCGTTCGTAATGGAGTAAGCACATTCATCACGCTGTAACAGACAGAAAAGCGTGAATCGTCTTTTACTAACACGGAATCAGATAAAGCAGCCCAAAGGGTGGCGTCATCCACAAGGAACTTCCCCTTTTATAGTGCGTTGTACGTCACCGCGCTTTGCTAGAGCATTTTTTAAAAACTACCGTGTGTGGGCAACGTCGTTTTAATGATGAAGTTGGAAAAACGTTGTTTTTTCTACATGCAGAAAAACGTTTATTTTCATGCCGAAAAATGATCGTGTGTACGCGGCATGACACCCTTCCTACCCAGGCCAATTTTCAGCTTTCAGTGCTGTCACATTTTGAATGGCAATTGCGCGGTCATACAACACGGTACCCTAACTAAATTTTTATCTTTTTTTTTTTTCACACAAAGCTTTCTTTTGGTGTTATTTAATCACCACTGGGGTTTTTATCTTTTGCTAAACAAGCGGGGGGAAAAAAGAACAATTAATTTTTTTTTTTTTTTTTAATGGTTTATTTGGTCATTTTTCTTCTTCACTGATAGACGCTGATGGGCCGCCCACTGGTGGACGATGTTCTGATGGGACGCTGCGCTGATGGGCCGCCCGCTGGTGGACGCTGCGCTGATGGGCCGCCCGCTGGTGGACGCTGCGCTGATGGGCCGCCCGCTGGTGGACGCTGCGCTGATGGGCCGCCCGCTGATGGGCCGCCCACTGGTGGACGCTGCGCTGATGGGCCGCCCACTGGTGGACGCTGCGCTGATGGGCTGTGCACTGATTATCAGTGTAGATGTCCCTTTAACACTAGCTGGTTATCGGCTCTCTTCTCCCCTCCTCACACTGTGAGCGTGAGGAAAGGAAAGCTCATAACCGACTTGTGTTTACATCCTGATCAGCTGTCATTGGACGAAGCTGATCACGTGGTAAAAGGGCAGCTGTGATTGGCCCTTTACCCCGATCTGTGATCAGCGGAGTCTGAACGGTTATTAAGGAACTTCTCCGATTTGCTTTCTTGTCTGTAATATAGCATTAAAATACAAATAGTTGTATCTGTTTAATAAGTGCTAAAAAATCTATTGGTCCTGCCAGAAATCTTCTAGATGGAAAGCTTCCTGTGCTCTCTGTCTATGTTGCCTGTTATCGTTTAACATTGTTCCTAGCTGTCTCTGTGAGCTACAGAACACCTCCTACCTATGTTTTTGAAAACAGATGGGGTGGGGTTTATAGTTCTGCCCCAGAGTGACAACACCGTTCCTCTATAGATACAGTATGGTAAGTGTTGTCACCCCAGAAATGTGTTACTGGGAAGATCATGACATGATAACAGATGGGGGGGGGGGGGGGGCAGAGAAAGAAACTAAGGCAGCCATCATATCCTAAGAACTAGTAGCTGCAATATAACTTTTATTCTTGGGTTTAGAGACGCTTTAGGAGATTCTGTCTCTTCGACCTTTCGGATTTCTTTCCAACCTCTTCCCCTTTAAACCCTCTAGTGCAGTGATTGAGAACCTCGGCACCCCAGATGTTTTGAAACTACATTTCCCATGATGCTCATGCACTCTGCAGTGTAGTTGAGCATCATGGGAAATGTAGTTCCAAAACATCTGGGGGTGCCAAGGTTCCCCATCACTGCTCTCTAGTGCATAGGCATTGTCTGACTCAAGGTTTATTTTTCAGCTCCAGCTCCGGGGTGGTGAATATCTACAACTACGATGACTGTCTGCAAAGCACAAACCCAAAACCGATGCGATCGATCATGAATCTCGTGACAACCGCCTCATCGCAGGTGTTCAGCCCTCAAACCGAAATCTTAGCCGTGGCGTCTCACACGATGGACGACGCTGTCAAATTAGTAAGGGAGAGACAAAATATGTTTTTAATTTTATTTAAATTTTTTTAATGCAATGTGGAAAGGTAAAAGTGGTTGTAAACCTCAGATATGAAATATGAGCAAAGCATATCCCTCTATAGCAGTGGTTCTCAATCTGGGGGTTTGCCAGGGGTCACCGAATCCTGGGCTGTTCCTGAAGACCACACCGCTCTCCCAGCCTTTTTGCGGCCGCCCAGCTGGGCTGTCCCTGGAGCCTGTGGCCGCCCAGCTGGGCTGTCCCTGGAGCCTGTGGCCGCCCAGCTGGGCTGTCCCTGGAGCCTGTGGCCGCCCAGCTGGGCTGTCCCTGGAGCCTGTGGCCGCCCAGCTGGGCTGTCCCTGGAGCCTGTGGCCGCCCAGCTGGGCTGTCCCTGGAGCCTGTGGCCGCCCAGCTGGGCTGTCCCTGGAGCCTGTGGCCGCCCAGCTGTGCTGTCCCTCGAGCTCGTGGCCACCCACTCAGCCTCTTCGCATTGCTGGGGGGGGAGGCAGAGACTAGAAGTCAGCTGCCTGGGGAGTAATGTGAAGTGGGAGGGGCTGCAGGAGACCCTATCTCCTGATTTCGGCATAGGTGACACCACGAAGTCGGAGACACAGTGAGTAACATTACCTGTGATTTATAGTTGCCATTAAAAGGACTTAAGGAGCGCTAAATGTTCGTGGATTAGGGGTGCAAATTACTTGTCTTGCCTTGGGTGCTGACAACCCACGCTAGGAAAATTTGACTACACAACTGGGGGAATTTTATCAAGGGGTCACGGCACTAGTAGGTTGAAAACCACTGCTCTATAGCATGGGTGCTCAACCTGCGGCCCTCCAGCTGATGCGGAACAGTGAGGCATTGCAAGGCTGACCTTTACAAGCATGACTCCCAAAGGCTGAGGCATGATGGCACTTGTAGTTCTGCAACAGCTTCTGGGCCACAGGTTGAGCATCCATGCTCTATAGCAGTGGTCTCCAAACTGCAGCCCTTTGCTGGCCTTTATCTTGCCCTTTTGGGCACTATTTCATCCACTGACACCAACAATGGGGCACTATTCCTCTGACACCATCAAAATGGCACAATTGCTTCCACTGACACCAATAATGGGGCACTAGTCCTCCCACTGACACCAAAGATATGGTATTGTTTACTCCCACAGGACAACTGGAAATGTTCTACTACCAATGGCCCTAGTCCGGCCCCCCTAAAATCTGAGAGATAATAAACTGAGCCTTTCTTTAGAAAGTTTGGAGACCCCTGCTCTATGGTGTGCACTTGTCTTAATCCAGAGCACGAAGTGTCATTTATGTCTGCTGCTTTGTTCCTCTTCTATTAGCATGTGTCCATTCTGACAAGTTTTCCGGACACCAAGAGAAAAATGGTGACAGGAGAGGGAGCTCCAGTTGATTGAAGCCTCAGCTCTGTTCCTGTGTGAAGTGTGTGTGGGTGGGGGGGTCTCTTTCCTGCAATCGACTCTCCTTACTGAGCTTTAAAAATTCTGCGCTTTGAATGGGTGTTGAGAAGAGATGACTGCAGACTTATGTAGGAGTTTTTTTTCCATCTCTGTCTATCACCTGAGGCCAGTCACTTGACTGTGTATATGGAAGGGTGACACAGAAGGAAAAAAAAAATCCCTTCTGTGTCAGACTCAAAATTTCAGGGTGGAGCTGCGCTTTAAGTGTTCCCTAGGAAGATGTTTCTAGCACTGGGGCAGTGTACTGACTAGAGGAGGAGAGAGATCGCTGTTCCCGATCACTAGGAACAGCAGATCTCTCACTACTCCCTGTCAGAACGGGGATCTGTCTGTTTACATTGACAGTTCCCTGTTCTGGCTCTCTGAGGAGCAATCATGAGCGGACAGTGGGCATCGTGGCCGCCGGCAACGCACATTGGGGTAGATTCAGCGAGCAATTACGCCGGCGTATCCATAGATACGCCGCGTAATTGCTAAGTAGCGCCGGCGTATCTACTTTCTGTATTCAGAAAGCAAGATACGCCGACTTTAGCCTAAGATACGACTGGCATAAGTCTCTTACGCCGTCGTATCTTAGGGTGCATTCTCACGCTGGCTGCTAGGTGGCGCTCCCATAGATGTCAGCGTAGAGTATGCAAATTACATACTTACGCCGATTCACGAACATACGTGCGCCCGGCGGTAGTTTTTTACGTCGTTTGCGTAAGTCGTTTTCGTCGTAAGGCTGCTCCTGCTATTAGGAGGCGCAGCCAATGTTAATTATGGACTTTGTTCCCGCATCGCGATTTGAACATTTTACGTTGTTTGCCTAAGTCATCCGTGAATGGCGCTGGACGCCATTTACGTTCACGACGATACCAATGACGTCCTTGCGACGTCAATTACCGCAATGCACGTCTGGAAATTTTAGGGACGGCGCATGCGCAGTACGTTCGCCTATGGGATCATTTGAATTACGCGCGCTTACGCCGGCCCCTTTTACGCTACGCCACCGCAACTTTACAGGCAAGTGCTTTGTGAATCAAGCACTTGCCCGTAAAACTTGCGGAGGCGTAACGTAAATGTCAATTGTTACGCCGTCGCAGTTTTGCGCGCCCCTACCTGAATCCGCCCCATTGACTGTGAGCCGTGGCTTCTTAAAGCAGCCGACATACAATGACGATTCGCGCAGCTGTGCCAACCTGTCACAGTACAACTGAAGTGGCTGGTCAGCAAGTAGTTACATTTCCATCAGTTTCTTACTGCTGTGTCTCCAGTGGGGATATGCACCCTCTTTCTTTGTCCTGATGACCACTGACCCCAGGGTAGAAAGGATTGAGTACAACCCTACCTTTACAGTAGTCACTGGAGCCACAGTAGAGAATCTTCCAATTGGATGACAGCCAAGTCATTGTTCACATGTGTGTACTACAGCGGACACCCATGGGAGGGCTGTCTTTGCCCACACGGGGATGCACGGGCGTTCCATTCGTGCATTGATATGGCAGGTAGGCCTTGCCCAATGCTATGAAGAGTTCTTCAGAGCCCTGGTGCAGCTTTTCATACAATCTATGTGACAAGGTTCCCGTTTCTGTGGAGTAGAAGGAAGTGGGTCCTCTCCCCACATATGTGGACCTTGTAGTGTTTTTCCTGACGGTGGGAACTGATCTGATGTTGTTTTCCTGGCAGGTTCACATTCCCTCCTTTACAGTCTTTTCAAACTTTCCGGTACAAGGCAAGAGGAAAAAAATTCACCTGGCCCGTGCAATGGATTTCTCCCCACACAGCGGTTTCTTCTCCATCGCAAACAACAGAGGTGAAGCTTTACTGTACAGGTAAGTGTCCTTGGTGATACCGGGAGCCACACAGGATTTTCTGTATAGAAATCGGAGTAAAGCGTCTTTGGTCTAAAGCAGTGGGGCTCAACCCTGTCCGCAAGTACCCCCAACAGGCCATGTTTTGGGAATTTCGTGCGGCGTGGCTCCCAAACAAAATTGGCGTCCTTTTTTTCCCCACAAATAGAGCTTTCTTTTTGATCACCTCTGCGGTTTTTATTTTTTGCGCTATAAACAAAAATAGAGCGACAATTTTGAAAAAAAAATCAATATTTTTTACTTTTTTCTATAATAAATATCCCCCAAAAATATATAAAACATTATCTCAGTTTAGGCCGATACGTATTCTTCTACCTATTTTTGGTAAAAAAAAAATCGCAATAAGCGTTTATCGATTGGTTTGCGCAAAATCTATAGCGTTTACAAAAAAGGGGATAGTTTTATTGCATTTTTATTCATTTTTCTTTCTTTTTACTACTAATGGCGGCGATCAGCGTTTTTTTTTTTTTTTTTTTCGTGACTTTGACATTATGGCGGACACTTCGGACAATTTTGACACATTTTGGGGACCATTGTCCTTTTCACAGCAAAAAATGCATTAAAAATGCATTGTTTACTGTGAAAATGACAGTTGCAGTTTGGGAGTTGACCACAAGGGGGCGCTGATGGGGTTATGTATGACCTCATTTGTGTTTCTAACTGTAGGGGGGTGTGGCTGTAGGTGTGACGTCATCGGTTGTGTATCCCTATAAAAGGATCACACGATCGATGTCAGCGCCACAGTGAAGAACGGGGAAGCTGTGTTTACATACAGCTCTCCCCGTTCTTCAGCTCCGGGGACCAATCGTGGGACTCCAGCGGCGATCGGGTCCGCGAGTCCCCTGGTCACGGAGCTTTGGACCGGGTCGCGTGCACGCGCCCGCGAATCCACGGCTGGGCTTAAAGAGCCACGTACATGTACGTGGATGTGCCCAGCCGTGCCATTCTGCCGACCGTATATCGGCGTGCATGGGTCCTTAAGTGGTTAAGATAAAATATCTGTCCAAAATCCCAAGCCATTGATTTAAAGCACCTGTGCAAGACAGAGGAAAACCTGCAAACATGGCCTGTTGGGGGTATTTTAGGACAGGGTTGAGAACCACTGGCCTAAAGCAACTTCTTCAGATTAAAATAATGACAGCTGTAATTTTATTGGTTGTTCCCAATAAAGTAGAAGCATTTTAATATAGTAGCAGTTTATTAATTAATAATTTTTATTATCGTTATATTTTATTATGTGATGTATAATTTTTATTTATTATGTTTATTGTTTTATTTTTTTTGGTCCTACTGACTCGGTCTTTCAATGTCATTGACTGTACATTTTTTTTTTATCTTTGCCCAGATTAAAGCATTACTCTGATTTCTAAGAATGGAAAGACAAAATGGTAAGTTGCTGTACAGATGTAAATTTCATGAATCTTTAACCCAAAAAGAATAAAATGCTGCAGGTTTTACATTTTCCACAGATCTTATGTTTTTAGAAGCTTCACGTGGCAGCATCTCTGCACCTAAGTTCCCAGCCCTGCCCCATGTCTTGGCCTCTATAAGGATGGGGAAGCCAATGTTAATGGAGGAGAAGATCTGCTTGTAGTAGTTTTAACCTCTGCCACAGGCTAATGCAGATTCAGTAGGCCAGACGGAGATCTTCCTTTAACCACTTCCCGCCCGGTCAATAGCAAATTGACGTCCGGGAAGTGGTTCTGTTATCCTGACTGGACATCTATTGACGTCCAGCAGGATAACATGCCGGCGCGCATCGTGCCAATTGCGAGTGCGGCGTGTCAGTCTGACACCCCGCATCTCCAATCGTGATAGGAAACCTCTGTCAGAGGATTTTTACCACGTCATCAGCTGTGACCAATCACAGCTGATCATCGCGTGAACCAGGAAGTACCGGTAACGGCATTTCTTGGTTCACGCTGACAGGGAGAGCCGATCGGCGGCTTTCCCTGTCGGGGGGGGGGGGGGTCTGTGCTGATATCGGCACATTGATTTATCAGCACAGTCCCCTCCAATGTACAAATCACCTGCCGTAAGTGCCCTAATAATAAAGTATGCAATGTCCATCACAGTGCCAATCTCTGCCCAGCAGTAACACCTGTCAGTACCTCATCGATGCTGCCCATCACAGCCGCCTATCGGTGCAGCCTATGATTGCCCATACGTGCAGCCTCATCAGTGCCCAGCAATGCATCAGAGAGGAAATAGGAGGATCTGCCGGCCGGATGACACAGACCAGGACAGAGCAGACGTGGCTTGTATATGAATAGTTGGCCTCTGTCAAACTAAGTCCCGGCTATTCTAATAGACAGCACACTGGTCCAATGCCGGTCTAGGAGGTGGGACTTTGTTTGACAGCGGCGGCTATTCATATACAAGCCGCTTCTCACTGGGAGATCCCGGCTCTGTGTCCTCCGGCTGCCCAATACTTCTGACAGTTTCCTGGCTGATCTCTTCTGGCAGAAGCTGTGTGGCCTTTTGCACAGGACATCAGAGTGGCCCAGGAGGCAGGGAGGCCCCCTCGATGGCCGCACCACTTCTGCCAGAAGCGATCAGCCAGGAAACTCTCAGCCCAGTCCTCCCCTGCTCCATACTCACCCTCCACTAATTTCCACTGTCCAAATGCAAGCAGGCGAGTGGAAATTTTGAGGGCTGTAAGTGTGTGTGTGTGTATATATAATATATTAGGGTTGTCCAGATACCGATACTAGTATCGGTATCGGGACCGATACCGAGTATTTGCGGGAGTACTCGTACTCGCGCAAATGCTCCCGATACCTAAATAGAATACTTTTTTTGTATTTATCAACATGTTCTATGAAAATTCTTTGAGTTTTTTACTACTGCGTGACAAGCAAATAAAACATTTTTATTCATTTTTACTCATTTTTATTCTTTTATAATGTCTTGAGTTAGAGTTCTTCATAATTCTAAAGAAAATATCCTTAGTCTGTATTGTGGTTTGAAAACTGTCACATGACATTTAAAAAAAGTATCGGTATTCGGTATCGGCGACTACATGAAAAAAAGTATCGGTACTTGTACTCGGTCCTAAAAAAGTGGTATCGGGACAACCCTATAATATATATATATATATATATATATATATATATATATATATATATATATATATATATATATATATATATATATATATATATATATATACACACGTACAGCCCTCAAAATCTGTCAATTCACTCCCCGTGTGAGGGTTATGCTTACCCTCACAGGGATGCCCAGCTGTACTTGCATTCCTATTGATGGGATGCAGCAGCTGCGCAGACAGTCGATGCTCCTTATATGACATCCCTGTAGGTGCGTGTCCCCAAATTCAGTGTCTGCATTCAAGGCCACGCCCCCCGCAATCACACAGATGTCAAATTGGGAGTCCACGCAGCGGTTGCATCCCAATCAACATTAAAAGGAACTGCCTGCACAGGGATGCACAGAGCACATATGCATCCCTGTGCGGGTAAACATGGGCCCTCACATGGGGGTACACATGGATACACTTTGTGTGAATGAGACTTTTTTCTTTTTCTATTCCCCCCACCCTTCTCTTGCGTCTTCCCACATCTCAGCACATCGTCCTGCTACCGCGGTCTCTTATATACTATTCATTTCCAATAATCATTTGTGCAGGATGTGTCATTTTAAAATTTGCTGTAATGCAATCAGCACTCGGGGGCATATGTATACAGCTGTAAATCTGATATCAGCCAAACATGCATTGCATTGGATCTTCCAGGGATATGTGTTTTAAATGACATTGATTAATTCACCACCTTCGAGATAAATATGCCACCTAACTTTAAACGTAAACATGTATAGAGGAAAAGGTGTCCTCACAGGCCCCAAATTTTTTTTCTTTCTTAACCACTTAAGACCCGGACCAAAATGCAGCTAAAGGACCCGGCCAGGTTTTGCGATTCGGCACTGCGTCGCTTTAACAGACAATTGCGCGGTCGTGCGACGTGGCTCCCAAACAAAATTGGCGTCCTTTTTTCCCCACAAATAGAGCTTCCTTTTGGTGGTATTTGATCACCTCTGCGTTTTTTTTTTTTTTTGCGCTATAAACAAAAATAGAGCGACAATTTTAAAAAAAATTCAATATTTTTTACTTTTTGTTATAATAAATATCCCCCAAAAACATATATAACATTTTTTTTCCTCAGTTTAGGCCAATACGTATTCTTCTACATATTTTTGGTAAAAAAAAAATCGCAATAAGCGTTTATCTGTTGGTTTGCGTAAAATTTATAGCGTTTACAAAATAGGGGATAGTTTTATGGCATTTTTATGAATTATTTTTTTTACTACTAATGGCGGCGATCAGCGATTTTTTTCGTGACTGCGACATTATGGCGGACAATTTTGACACATTTTTGGGACCATTGTCATTTTCACAGCAAAAAATGCATTTAAAATGCACTAATTACTGTGAAAATGACATTTGCAGTTTGGGAGTTAACCCCATCAGCGCCCCCTTGTGGTTATGTGTGACCTCATGTGTGTTTACAACTGTAGGGGGGTGTGGCTGTAGGTGTGACGTCATCGATTGTGTCTCCCTATAAAAGGGAACACACGATCGATGACGCCGCCACAGTGAAGAACGGGGAAGCTGTGTTTACATACGGCTCTCCCCGTTCTTCAGCTCCGAGGACCGATCGCGGGACTCCAGCGGCGATCGGGTCCCGCGGTCCCGGAGCTTTGGACCGGGGCGCGCCCCCACGACCCACGGCTGGGTACCAGCACAGGACGTACCTGTACGTGCCTGTGCCATTCTGCCGATGTAAATGTGCAGGAGGCGGTCCTTAAGTGGTTAATAAACAATGTTTGTATGTTTCAGTAATTGGTTTGACAAAATACCGTAAAACAACTCATTCTGTATGAGAGACTTGTTTATTTGCCTGTTAACCGACAATTCCTTTATAATTCAATTTTCTTGTATAATTAAGTCTCATAACTTTATTTTTATTTTTTTTTTTTAGGTCTGCCGTGGTGTTAAAAATGAACATTAAAACTCCATTTATCTTTCTGCATTTTCCATGTCATGCCTCTTGTTATCCCATTCAGACACTCGCCGGCCCAGTGGCGACAACCGACTTCCACTCTGTCTTTCTTCTTTTGCAAAATGTATTGGCTCTGTAGTCCAGAAATAAGAAAAGGGCTCGCTGGGGGTACAGGACACCCGAAAACGGCAGCAAAAACCCCTCTACTTGTAGTATCTTTAATCTCTCCCACAGGCTAATGCAGATTCAGTAGGCCAGACGGACATCTTCTTTTAGGGCCAGGTTACACCAGACGCAGTTCCGTGTGCTTTTTTTCCTGCACAAAATGCATGCAGTGTTTTCCATGTATTCCAATGGCTCTAGTTGGCTCTAGTTCACACCGTGCAGTCACTTTCTGCACCAGAAACTAACCAGAAACTGACTGCATGGTGTGAACTAGAGCCAATTCAGTTGTATCTTCTTGCTCTTCCTATTGAAGAATACTCAACAGGCAGAAGCAAACAATGTGCTTGGAGGAAACCCAACAAACCCAGATAATGTAAACAGGGCCACAGCTACAGCCTCACTGCCAATACTTAAAGGGGCTGTAAAGGTAATTTTTTCCCCCCTAAATAGCTTCCTTTACCTTAGTGCAGTCCTCCTTCACTTACCTCATCCTTCCATTTTGCTTTTAAATGTCCTTATTTCTTCTGAGAAATCCTCACTTCCTGTTCTTCTGTCTGTAACTCCACACAGTAATGTGAGGCTTTCTCCCTGGTGTGGAGTGTCGTGCTCGCCCCCTCCCTTGGACTACAGGAGAGTCAGGACGTCCACTAACACACAGCTCCTTTTTCTATCTGCAACTTAGAGAGCGTCCCGACTCTCCTGTAGTCCAAGGGAGGGGGCGAGCACGACACTCCACACCAGGGAGAAAGCCTCGCATTACTGTGTGGAGTTACAGACAGAAGAACAGGAAGGGAGGATTTCTCAGAAGAAATAAGGACATTTAAAAGCAAAATGGAAGGATGAGGTAAGTGAAGGAGAACTGCACTGAGGTAAAGGAAGATATTTAGGAAAAAAAATTACCTTTACAACCCCTTTAACATGGACTAGGTACTCTTCAGCCTAAAGCAGGGTCCCCATATGTTTTAACCGCTTACCAGATGTACCCCCCTTCATGACCAGGCCATTTTTTGTGATATGGCACTGCGTTACTTTAACTGACTATTTTGAGGTCTTGCGACGATGTACCCAAATAAAACGTGTGTCCCTTTTATCGGGGGGGGGACGCCCCTCTCTTGCCACGCTTCGGTCGTCTCTACTGCCAATACATAAGGTTTAGAGTTTTACCTGCAAAGGGATTTGTAAATTGGCCAGCCATTCTTGTAATACACACAGCTCTGCTAGTCAATTAGATAGTCCTGGTATATGATTGTCTCTTTCTGTGGAGGAGGTTGTAACCCGAGGGGTCACTCGGTGGTTAGCACTTCTTCCTTGCAGCACTGGGGTCTTCCAATTTACATCCCAGCCAGGATACTACCTGTGTGGGTACACTCAGCCCTCACAGGGCCTATGCATTGATACCCTCCCATGTGAACAAGGCCTTACTGAGTATTTAGGGGATTCTCTTGACACCTGACTGTTGTCACATTTTTGTAAAACATGCCAAGAGCTGAATAGTTATAAAGATTTTTCTGTGTTAATAATACAGTTTCTGTTGAATTTCTAACATAAGAATCATTTGTACAATAGTGTTATATCATGATGACACGTGGGGGAAAATAAATGTATTTTTTGATATTTTACATATTGCTGTTTTCTGAATTACTTTGTGAAATATAAACTAGGGTTGTCCCGATACCAGTATCGGTATCGGGACCGATACCGAGTATTTGTGGGAGTACTCGTACTCCCGCAAATACCCCCGATACTAAAATAGAATACTTGTCCCCCCCCCCCCCCCCCAACGCCACCGCAAACCCGTCGCCGCAAAGCCGCCGCCGTTAATCAGCGTGCGGGGAACAGCTTCCATTTGAATAGCTTTATCCCCGCCGTGTATAGACACTCCCCCTTTGCGCGGGATTGGACGCTGATTAACGGCGGCATCAAGGTATGGGGGACACGGCTGGAATGTGGGGGACACGGCTGGAATGTGGGGGACACGGCTGGAATGTGGGGGACACGGCTGGAATGTGGGGGACACGGCTGGAATGTGGGGGACACGGCTGGAATGTGGGGGACACGGCTGGAATGTGGGGGACACGGCTGGAATGTGGGGGACACGGCTGGAATGTGGGGGACACGGCTGGAATGTTGGGGGACACGGCTGGAATGTGGAGGGCATGGCTGCATTATGTGGGGGACACGGCTGGAATGTAGGGGACACGGCTGGAATGTGGAGGGCACGGCTGCATTATGTGGGGGACATGGCTGGAATGTGGGGGACATGGCTGCAATATGTGGGGGACATGGCTGCATTTGGGGACACATTTAAAAAAAGTATCGGTATTCGGCGAGTACATAAAAAAAAGTATCGGTACTTGTACTCAGTCCTAAAAAAGTGGTATCGGGACAACCCTAATATAAACAAAAACAACGCACCTTTGGGCAAATGCGGTACTGCACACCCCATTAGCTGGAATTCTGCTCGTTTGGCGAGACAACAGGATTTAAAAAAAAAAGTTGCTCGTCTTTCAAAACGCTCGTTAATCGCGTTACTCGTAAACCGAGGTTCCACTGTATATGCTTAGGTTTATTTTTGAATGACAGGGTCACTTCATTGCCTATGACCTTGGAATGAGACCTCCAGCAAGCTCACATAGGGGTGAAGGTCAGAAGTCCACAAACAATCTCTCTTCTACAATTGAGCGACCTTCTAATCAGCGATTCCTTTTCTAATCATCCTATGATGGTCAGAGAGGGAACGAGGAGAGAGCTTGATTGCCTGGTGGGTGATACTCGGCAACTAATTACAACTGTCATACGTGTTTCAATAGAAGAGCAACACTAATTGCTTTCTGTACACAATCTGCAACCTGCCCACCGTATTGTACTGAGAAGCAGAACAACCAATCCGTGATCTTTGCTGCTCCATTAGAATTGGCACGCAAAGTTGGACTGGTGCGCTTTCTATGCCAAGGGGCGGCTGCGTTGGCCCCTGTCTGGCTCCGGAGAGACCAGATCTGTACAATCAATATATCCGTCTTCTGCAGGTGTCTGGGCCCCGGGAAGAGGATGTTTTTTTTTTTTTTTTTAAAGCGCCTAGCAGCAGCCTGTGCGCTCGCTTTGATGATCGGGCACAATATTTCCCCCCCGGCTGCTTGGCAGTGAAAGGATTAATTAATTTCAACGCTGGAAGAAGCACTGGCTGTCATTAAATGCCAGGCTGAATACATAAAAACAAGAGGGATTATCATACAAGGTGAATTTATTTGGCTCGGTTGGTAATTATCTCACATATGAATGAATTTGGATGTGGCAGGGAACAGGCGAAGTCTGCCATTGGACCACAAGATGGCGCTGTTGTTGCTTATTGTCTCTCAAGCAGGAGAACCAAATCACAAAGTCCATTCTTTGAAATAAAGTTGGGAGCCTTTTTTTTTTTTTTTCTTCTCAGGATAGTTGCATTTTTAGCACATTATTATTATTATAATAAAGGATTTATATAGTGCCAACAGTTTGCACAGCGCTTTACAACATGGGGGGGGGGGGGGGGGGGGGGGGGGGGGGGGGGGGTTTAATACTATTACTTTTTTTTTTATAACGCTTCAGTTAATAAAAATATAGAAACCTCACATTGCCACTAGATGTCACTGTTGCTTTTTTTTTTTAATACATATAGCTGGATTCAAAGAGAGATACGCCGGCATAGCAGTAGATACTCCGACGTAACTACGAATCTACGCCGTCGTAAATTGAAGCATATTCTGGAAACCAGATACGCTTAAATTAGGCTAAGATACGAGCGGCCTAAGTCTCCTACGCCGTCGTATCTTAGGGTGCAATATTTAGGCTGGCCGCTGGGTGGCGCTTCCGTTGAGTTCGGCGTAGAATATGCAAATGACTAGATACGCCAATTCACGAACGTACGTGCGCCCGTCACAGTAAAGATACGCCGTTTCTGTAAGAGATACGCCGCATAAAGATAAAGCTGCCCCCTAGGTGGCGTAGCCAATGTTAAGTATGGCCGTCGTTCCCGCGTCGAAATTTGAAAATTTTACGTCGTTTGCGTAAGTCGTCCGTGAATGGGGCTGGACGTAATTTACGGTCACGTCGAAACCAATACGTCCTTGCGGCGTACTTTGGAGCAATGCACACTGGGATATGTACACGGACGGCGCATGCGCCGTTTCGGTAAAAACGTCAATCACGTCGGGTCACCAATCATTTACATAAATCACGCCCCCTCATCCTCATTTGAATTAGGCGCGCTTACGCCGGCCCCATTGGCAGTCAGCACCTCTCATCCAGATGTATCTGAGGCTGCTGAACTTCAAATTTCTAACCCCAACTTTCCTTTTCTGAGGCACAGCACTGAGGATTGGAGTGTGGGCAGACACAGAGGGGACGGTGTGGGGGGGGGGGGGGCAATAGGTGTAGATCGAGCCCTCTCTCAGGCAGTGTGAAAGAGACAACTGCAGCCATAAACCCTGCTGGCAAGCTATAGTCCAGGCTAAAAAATGTGTCCGGGTTTCAGGCTTTCTGAAACCCGGACACATGATTCCAAACCCGAACTGTCCGGGTGAATCCTGGACAGGTGGCAACCCTAGGCCCGGGCGGCCGCGCTAGTAAGAGTCCTGGTGGTTCCAAACTTCTTCCATTTACAGATGATGGAGGCCTCTGTGCTCATTGGGACCTTCAATGCTGCAGAAATGTTTCTGTTCCCTTCCCCAGATTTGTGCCTCCATACAATCCTGTCTCGGAGGTCTACAGACAATTCCTTGGACTTCATGGCTTGGTTTGTGCTCTGACATGCACTGTTACCTGTGGGAACTTATATAGACAGCTGTGCGCCTTTCCAAATCATGTCCAATCAACTGAATTTACCACAGGTGGACTCCAATCAAGTTGTAGAAACATCTCAAGGATGATCAGTGGAAACGATGGACCTGAGCTCAATTTTGAGTGTCATGGCAAAGACTGTGAATACTTATGTACATGGGATTGTTTTTTATTTTTAATATGTAGCACCCTGGAGTTTAGACAGGGAGCTCCTAACAAATTAGTTATCTTGGTCGATTTGATGGAGATCCATTGATTTGCACTTTTCTCTTTTACCACAAGGTGGCCGGGTACTTGGTGGTACAAGATATGAAATAGGCAACCCACGGTCAGGTTTATGGGTATATGGGGCATCTCAGCCAATGGGCAGGGGTTTTCTTGAATCCCTTGGCCTGCTAGGAGAGCCTATATATTCGGGTGAGGTCAGGTGTTCTGTGCCACCTGGACAGCTGTCTGGGTAGATGTGTGTTGTATGCCCGGACTGCTAGGCCAGAGATTGAGCCTATCCCAGGGGCATCTGGCTGTTAGGCTGTCTGAGGGCCTATCTAGAAGTGAGAGAGCAGCGCAGAGTTGGGATTGTGGCTTGTAGTCCAACCAGAAGTGATGGTTCTGCCGGCCGGAGAACCTGACGAGGTCGGAGGTAGAAGGAAAGCTGTCGCCACTAAAGGACCATCCACTTTTACCAGGGACCACAGTGAGTAACAGAAGAAAGTACCGGAACCATATTCTCACCGAATGGGCACACTGGCAGCATTTCATGGGGCACAGTAGCGGCAATTGATGGGCACAGTGGCTGCGTTTGATGGGGCACAGTGGCTGCGTTTGATGGGGCACAGTGTCAGCAATTGATGGGGCACAGTGGCTGCGTTTGATGGGGCACAGTGGCTGCGTTTGATGGGGCACATTGGCTGCGTTTTATGGGGCACATTGGCTGCGTTTGGGGCACAGTGTCAGCAATTGATGGGCACAGTGTCAGCAATTGATGGGCACAGTGGCTGCGTTTGATGGGGCACAGTGGCTGCGTTTGATGGGGCACAGTAGCGGCAATTGATGGGCACAGTGTCAGCAATTGATGGGCACAGTGTCAGCAATTGATGGGCACAGTGGCTGCGTTTGATGGGTCACAGTGGCTGCATTTGATAGGGCACAGTAGCGGCAATTGATGGGCACAGTGTCAGCAATTGATGGGCACAGTGGCTGCGTTTGATGGGGCACAGTGGCTGCATTTGATAGGGCACAGTAGCGGCAATTGATGGGCACAGTGTCAGCAATTGATGGGCACAGTGGCTGCGTTTGATGGGGCACAGTGGCTGCGTTTGGGCACAGTAGCGGCAATTGATGGGCACAGTGTCAGCAATTGATGGGCATAGTGGCTGCGTTTGAAGGACACAGTGGCTGCAATTTATGTTTTTTTTTTTCAGTTTGTTTGCCCCCCCCCCCCCCCAAAAAAAAAATTAAGCATCAGCCACCACTGGATGGGACGCCATCGGGGTAGCGCAGCCATAGGAACAAACGCCTTTTACAGGAAAATTCTCAAAATGTGAAGACAGAGATATCTGAAAGCTCTTGCGGTAACCTGGCTTCCAAAACAAAAATCCAATAAAGCTCGGCTCTGATATCACCCCCTCTAGAATCATTACACACTAATCCGGAATCTGCAGCATGTTTCCATGACAACAGAACTTGCGATCTGATGCCGGTTCTGATATTACCAGTACATGGAAGCTTCTCACTACACATCAGCAGGTAAAGCGTACCTGACTTTATAAAAGGCAATTAAAGACTTTGTTCACCTTTACTAAAAAAAACTAAAAAAAAAAACTGCCTATGTAGATAACGGCGCCTGTAGATAAAAAACAAACTGTGCTGCTTAGACAGACTAACTTTTGAGACAGAGAAAGGGACTGAGGACAGAGATTCCCCAGTCTCTTTCTCTGCAGCCAGGCAGCAGGGGGAATCTGCACAGTACAGGGTGATTAGGGTGTGCCAAGACACACCTTACACCCTATGTGCGCACGCCTATTCGTATATTATATACATGTGTATGCTCGCCCAAGCGTATGACTTTCTTTACCTCGCTGCTATTCCTCTAGCCCCAGATCTTCTGTAGACCTAGCAACGCCCCTGCCGAACAGTAAGAAAGATATAGACAGTCTCAGAATGTATCGGACAGCTATTTTAGAGGGGATGAATTCAGTTGACAAGAGACTTACTGTACTAACCCAGTGTTTCTCAACTCCAGGCCTCAAGGTGCTCAAACAGGTCATGTTTTCAGGTTTTCCCTCAGATGAAACGGCTGTGGTAATTACTAAGGCAGTTAAACTGATTAAATCACCTGTGAAAAATAATGGAAAGCCTGAAAACGTGACCTGTTGGGGCGCCTCAGGCTGGGTTCACACTACTACACTACTTTCATCCTACTTTGCTCTGTGTTCAATGTTTCCCTATGAGAGCGTCTTGTAGCGTCCGACTTTGAAAATTCTCCCTGTACTACTTTTGGTCCTACATTGATCCTACTTCAGGCCCATTGAATATCATTGAAGTCGGACCAAAGTAGTATCCTGTTCATGAAAGTAGGATGGATGTAGGACCAATGTAGGATAAATGTAGGACCGATGTAGCAGAGCAAAGTAGGATGAAAGTAGTGTAGTAGTGTAAACCCAGCCTCAAGAACTGGAGTTGAGAAACACTGATCTAACTTTAGTAAGATGGCAGAAATCTTTCAACAGGCTAATGAAAGTCCAGGACGGTTTTATAAGAGACTATGGGAAGCTTTCAGATTGTATACACCCTTCGATCCAGAGGCAAATGATAATAAGAATTTGATAAATTCAGCCTTTGTCAGTCAGCATGCAAGAGACATCAAAAGGAAATTACAGAAGCAAGAGGGGTTAAATAAAACGAGAAGATCGGAGAATGAAAAAAAAACGTTGATTTACTGGCAGAAGCCCTGACAGAAGAAGTTCAAAGAAGTAGAGAATGCTTAGACGGAGGCTCGAGAAGGAGGGGGAGAGGGAAAAAGTCTATGTTCAAACTGGAAAGAAGTTATGTGCTGAAGAAGTTGTCACTGTGTCAGGAGACGTGTGTTTGAGTCCCACACCAGGTACAGGCATTGATGGATTACAAGGGAAGTTACTGGTTCTCTGATAGCCGAATGGTCAAATTCCAGGCCATGCTGTGTGAAAATCCCTGAATCCATTTAGAGACTGTTAACACTCTAAACCCAGCCACTCTGCTTCCCACCTCACCAGGACCCCTAGCATATGACCGCCTCCAGGTAATGGATGAAGTCTATGCCAGCCGGCCACACTTGGAAGACAGCCCCTTGGGAAAGTCGGATGTTGAGTATTTCACTGACGGCAACAGCTTTGTGAAAGACGCATAGCTGCCAACAGTCCCAATATTCCCGGGATATTCACAGTATTTAGACCCTTGTCCCGGTCTGTCTGGGAAAATGGCTTTGTCCCGGTATTCGGTAGGCAACACGTCACCGGCTGACCAGCAGCCGCAACTTCTGGCTACCAAAACATGGCTGCAGGGTTTCTTCTCTGGCTAGCAGGTCTCTCCTCTGTGTTCAGCGGAGAGGGAAGGGGCCTCTGACCCGTGCAGCTAACCGTGCGTCGGAGGCCTGCAATGGGTTGCCTACCGAATGCCAGGAGATCCCGCTGCCGTCCACCCCCCTGCTCCCCCTGCTTAATTCTTAGCTGGCAGCCAGAGGTGCAGGGCAGATGCTGCAGGCACCACAGTTGCAGTTAAGTGGCCATCGAGTGATCTGCTGGATGTTCTGTGTGTTGGGGGGGAGTGGGGTACAGAGCTGGGTTGGAGGTGCACATCAAGTCCTGTACCATGTCCGCACCCTCTTTGACAGTCTCTTGTAATGTGTTCGCAAACTCTTTGACAGTCTCCTGTACCATGTCCGCACCCTCTCTGGCAGTTTCTTGTACTATGTCCGCAACCTCTCTTACCATCTCTTGTATCATGTCTGCACCCTCTCTGACCATCTCCTGTACCATGTCCTCACACTCTCTGACCATCTCTTGTATCATGTCCGCACACTCTCTGACCATCTCTTGTATCATGTCCACACACTCTCTGACCATCTCTGGCATCATGTCCTCACCCTCTCTGACCATCTCCTGTACCATGTCCTCACCCTCTCTGACCATTTCCTGTACCATGTCCTCACCCTCTCTGACCATTTCCTGTACCATGTCCTCACACTCTGACCATCTCTTGTATCATGTCCGCACACTCTCTGACCATCTCTTGCATCATGTCTGCACCCTCTCTGTCCATCTCCTGTACCATGTCCTCACCCTCTCTGACCATTTCCTGTACCATGTCCTCACACTCTCTGACCATCTCTTGTATCATGTCTGCAGTCTCCAACCATCTCTTGTATCATGTCCGCACACTCTCTGACCATCTCTGGCATCATGTCCTCACCCTCTCTGTCCATCTCCTGTACCATGTCCTCACCCTCTCTGACCATCTCCTGTACCATGTCCTCACCCTCTCTGACCATCTCCTGTACCATGTCCTCACCCTCTCTGACCATTTCCTGTGCCATGTCCTCTCACTCTCTGACCATCTCTTGTATCATGTCTGCAGTCTCCAACCATCTCTTGTATCTGTTTGATGGGATCTGCCAGGGGGGGTGGTGTTTGGTGTATCTTTATCTGCTGATTGTTAAACTTTCTGGAATACACATATTTCTATTGTGGTGTAGGATCTGAACCTGCTGTCTCTCATCCCTCTTTCTTTCCTTCCTTCTCTCTCCTTCCCTCCCTATCATCTCTTTCTTTCTTTCTTTTTCTTTCTTTCTCCCTTTCTCTCTCTCTCTCCCTCTTTCTCCCTTTTTCTCTTTTTTCTCCCTCTCAATCTCCCTTTCTTTCACCCTCTATTCCTCTCTTCCTTCTCCCTCCATCCCTCTTTCACCTCAGACTATAACCACACCCCTTTAAGCCACGCCCAATAGTTCATTTAAACCACGCCCATTTTCCTACCACGGCGCACTACTACAGCCAGGTCTTCTTGTCCACATCAGTGCCTGACCTCACAAATGGGCTTCTGGAAGAATCGTCAAACATTCCCATAGACATACTCCTAAACCTTGTGGACGGCCTTCCCAAAAGACTTGAAGCTTCTATAATTGCAAAGGGTGGGCCAACTCAATATTGAACCCTACGGACTATTACTGGGATGCCATTAAAGTTCATGTGCGTGTAAAGACAGGCGTCCCAATACTTTTGGCAATATAGTGAAAGTACATTTCAATAGACCCATGAGTAAGTCGCGTGCCTGTGACGTAACGCGTAGGGAGGAGCCTGCGATCGAATCCGAGTGCATCGGATCGAGCTGAGGAAACAGCATACTGAGCGGCGTTTCATGCTTTATTGAAAGCGGGGATTCGTGAGTGTATATGCTGATGCTCTGAATTACATTTACGATCTGTCATCGAATATTGCGCAATGAGGTTTTCTTTCTTTCTTTCATGTAATACCTGCCTGTGAGTGCCTGTTCATCTGATCACAGCGGTGAAGTGCTGGATCAGCATTCATACTGAAGGAGGTGTTTTCCTGA
Organism: Rana temporaria; assembly: GCF_905171775.1. Taxonomy (NCBI): domain Eukaryota; kingdom Metazoa; phylum Chordata; class Amphibia; order Anura; family Ranidae; genus Rana; species Rana temporaria. Next base: position 133,662,920 of record NC_053500.1, on the reverse strand, counting down.
TTGGGACTTTGCTAATCACTGTGCACTATTTAAGGACTTGGTTGCATTTCACAGTATATGGAGATTTTATCTCCCTGATTAGTTTGTACGTTTTATCACTTTTAAGTTAATATTAGCACATCTATATATTATATAAGTGAAAGTACAAGCACACCCCTACACAGGTTAAACTAGATGGACTGGTGTCTTTATTCAACCTTACTAACTAGGAAACAAAAGAGAGGCCCAGATTCTCAAAAGAGATACGACGGCGTATCTCCAGATACGCCGTCGTATCTCTGCGTAGCGCCGTCGTATCTATGCGACTGATTCTTAGAATCAGTTACGCATGGATATTCATTAGATCCGACAGGCGTAAGTCTCTTACGCCGTCGGATCTAAACTGCAATTTTTTTTTGCCCGCTAGGTGGCGCTTCCGTCGATTTCCGCGTCGAGTATGCAAATTAGCTAGATACGCAAATTCCCGAACGTACACGCGGCCGACGCAGTAAAGTTGCGTTAGGCTTTTCCTGGCGTAAAGTTGCCCCTGGGTCTATGAGGCGCAGCCAATGTTAAGTATGGCCGTCGTTCCCGCGTCGAAAATTAAAAAATTGACGTAGTTTGCGTAAGTCGTCTGTGAATGGGGCTGGACGTCATTTACGTTCACGTCGAAACCAATGACGTCCTTGCGACGTCATTTGGAGCAATGCACACTGGGATATTTTAGAGACGGCGCATGCGCTGTTCGTTCGGCGCGGGGACGCGCTTCATTTAAATGAAACACGCCCCCTACCCGCCGAATTTGAATTCCGCCGGGTGATTTACGCTACGCCGTCGCAACTTTACAGGCAAGTGCTTTGTGAATAAAGCACTTGCCTGAAAAACTTGCGGCGGCGTAACTTAACCACTTCGTTACCGGGCCTATTTTGGCACTTTTCTCCTTTATGTAAAAATCACAATTCTTTTGCTAGAAAATTAATCAGAACCCCCAAACATTATATATTTTTTTTTTAGCAGACACCCTAGGGAATAAAATGGCGGTCATTGCAACTTTTTTTCTCGCACAGTATTTGCGCAATAATTTTTCAAGCGCCTTTTTTTAGGGAAAAAAACAGTTTAATGAATTAAAAAATAACAAAACAGTAAAGTTAGCCCAATTTTTTTGTATAATGTGAAAGACGATGTTACGCCGAGTAAATAGATACCTAACATGTCACGCTTTAAAATTGCGCACACTCATGGAATGGCGCCAAACTTTGGTACTTAAAAATCTCCATAGGCGATGCTTTAATTTTTTTTACAGGTTACTATTTTTGAGTTACAGAGGAGGTCTAGTGCTAGAATTGTTGCACACGCTCTAACGCACGCAACGATACCTCACATGTGGGGTTTGAACGGTGTTTACATATGTGGGCGGGACTTGCATGCGCGTTCGCTTCTGCACGCAAGCGACCGGACAGGGGCGTTTTAAAATTTTTTTTTTTTTTGTTTTTATCACTTTTATTCCTATTACAAGGAATGTAAACATCCCTTGTAATAGGAATCACTATGACAGGTCCTCTTTATGGAGAGATGTGGGGTCAATAAGACCCCACATCTCTCCTACAGGCTTACAAGCATGAAATATGTGGGCGGGACTTGCATGCGCGTTCGCTTCTGCACGCAAGCGACCGGACAGGGGCGTTTTAAAATTTTTTTTTTTTTTGTTTTTATCACTTTTATTCCTATTACAAGGAATGTAAACATCCCTTGTAATAGGAATCACTATGACAGGTCCTCTTTATGGAGAGATGTGGGGTCAATAAGACCCCACATCTCTCCTACAGGCTTACAAGCATGAAATCGGTGAAAAAAAAATCACCGATTACATGCCGACAGCCGCGATAGCGGCTTTGTTTAATTCCGGTTACCGGGCGTGACGTCATAATGCCACACCCGGTCCTCCGACGGTCATAGAGATGACTGTGACCGTCTGGTCACCAGTCATCTCTATGGTTCACCAACGAGCGCCGGCCGATTCGCTCTCCGGGCCCCCGATGGCACGGGAGAGCCCGGAGAAGCACCGGATGGCGGCGGGAGGGGCGGGGGACGTCCCCTCCCGCTGCCTAGAAAAACGATCGAGCGGCGCCGCTTTGATCGTTCTTCTGGTGCACAGAATCACCGCACAAAGCCGAGGACGTCCCAGGACGTCCTCCGGGTCTGAAGTGGTTAAATGAGATACGTTACGCCCGCACAATTTTGCGCCCATCTACGTGAATCTGGGCCAGAGTCTCTGGTTGGTCAGTTGTGGCCAACTTACAAAGCCCCCTCCTTTTACGGTTTATCTATTACCTTCAAATGTCTATATTTTCCTTTTTTTTTTGAGCCACCCAAAGTCAGAATGAGTTTTTCAAGAAAATTTCATAAGTCGTGGCACAATAGAACAGGCTGTGCCAAAGTGATATAGAACAGTTCCTCCACAGAAATGCACAATAATATTACCCAGCGCTTCTCCACCAGCGCACATCAGCGGGAGATGTACTATAAGCACAAAGGAGTAACGATAATACATTTATCAACTATAAACATAGACACATAGTGATAAAATGAAGCAAAACAACCACACTTATGTTAGAAAGCCTCGTAAAAAGAAATGGAAATAATAGAAAGAGAGTTATAAAGATGGAAAGCTCCTTCAATCCAAGCCCATGGGATGGTGGCGGGCATTATAAATCAGCACAAAGTGATGTATAAAAGCGCTTCTACATAATTAAAGTGCTAGAAAAGTGCTAAAATATAAATATACAGTAAGATTGGAGGCTGCGAAACTGCGACATAATAACAGTGGTTGCTTTATGGAACTTATAGAAACTATTGTGTGTTTTAAAAGAGTATTGTTCGAGTTGTTATTGTAAAGTCTGTGCTCTCTGGTTCTAGCCCCTATGTCACTCGGCGGGTAGGGGGCGTGTTTCATTTAAATGAAGCGCGTCCCCCAGTGTGCATTGCTCCAAATGACGTTGGTATATAGGGACTGGCAGGCAGGACCCCTTCCTTGTCATTGGTGGTTAGCAGAATTAAGATTACCCCTTCCTTGTCATTGGTGGTCAGCAGGATTCAGATCACCCCTTCCTTGTCAATGGTGGTTAGCAGGATTAAGATTACCCCTTCCTTGGCATTGGTGGTCAGCAGGATTCAGATCACCCCTTCCTTGGCATTGGTGGTTAGCAGTGGCGGCTGGTGCTCAAAATTTTTGGGGGGGCGCAAAGGAAAAAAAAATTGCAGTCTCACTGTGCCCAAACGCACTGTGCCCAAACGCAGCCACTGTTACATGCCATCAAATGCAGCCACTGTGCCATCAATTCGCACCACTGTGCCATGCCATTAAACGCAGTCACTGTGCCATGCCATCAAATGCAGTCACTGTGCCATCAATTCGCACCACTGTGCCATGCCATCAAATGCAGTCACTGTGCCATCAATTTGCACCACTGTGCCATGCCATTAAACGCAGTGACTGTGCCATCCATTGTCACCACTGTGCCATGCCATTAAACGCAGCCACTGTGCCATACATTGTCACCACTGTGCCATGCCATTAAACGCAGCCACTGTGCCATGCATTGTCACCACTGTGCCATACATTGTCACCACTGTGCCATGCCATTAAACGCAGCCACTGTGCCCTTTAACGGTCGCCGCTGTGCCAATTGTCCCCACTGTGCCCTGTAAATTGCGTTCTCCCCCCCCCCCCCCGCCCGGCACTTACCTTTACTGGAGTCAGGCATCCACGTCCCACGATGTCTTCTCCCGCCCTCGATGACTGACAGGCGTCTCAGCCAATCAGGTTACAGGTAGCCAGAACCGGCCAACCTGATTGGCTGAGACGCCTGTCATCTTATTCAAGGGGCGTACAGTCTGTGCGCTCCGAGAATAAGCTTCCGGGACCCGAGGGCTGTATTGGGAAAGCCTATCAGAGCTGTTGGCTTTGATAGACATTTCCGTACAGCCAACCAGCTGGCGTTATTCAGATGGCCGGACATTGAGCGCCGAGCATCTGAATAACAGCGGCAGCGGCGAAAATAACATAGATTCGTGCAATGCATGAATCTATGTTATTTCACTCAGTGGAGGTGAGAGCCAGAGGGGGCGGCGCTCCAGCGCCCTCTATGGACGAACCGCCACTGGTGGTTAGCAGGATTAAGATCACCCCTTCCTTGGCATTGGTGGTCAGTGGAATTCAGTTTACCCTTTCCTTGGCATTGGTGGTCAGTGGAATTCAGTTTACCCTTTCCTTGGCATTGGTGGCCAGTAGGGTTCAGGCCACCGCTCTTCCACATAATTTGTGGTCAGTGAGTTAAGCCCTACCCCCTTCTCCAGCATTGTGTGAGGTTCACTTATGCCCTGTACACACGATTGGTTCATCCGATGAAAACGGACCGATGGATTTTTTCAGATAAAAAAAACGATACAATAAAACGATCGTCTGTGGGCAAGTCCATCGGTTAAAAACCCACGCATGCTCAGAATCAAGTCGACGCATGCTCGGAAGCATTGAACTTAATTTTTCTCAGCACGTCGTCGTGTTTTACGTCACCGCGTTCTGACACGATGGTTTTTTTAACTGATGGTGTGTAGGCAAGACTGATGAAAGTCAGCTTCATCGGATATCTGATGAAAAAATCCATCGGTCCGTTTTCATCGGATGAACAGATCGTGTGTACAGGGCATACGTTTTTTCACCGATGGGAAAAAAAAACGATGGGGGCCACACACAATCGGTTCGTCCGATGAAAACGGTCCATCGGGCCGTTTTCATCAGACGAACCGATCGTGTGTATGCGGCATTAGCCTTACAGGAGGAGCTTAATTTCCAGCACCACACCATAACTCTGCCTCCTTTACTGGTTGAGGTTATACTTTTAGGATGGAAGTGTGAGAGAAGGGGCACTGTAATGATTTTGCTGACCTTAGTCATCTTTTTTTCTTAACCAGTACTAGATTCTGTCAATGATATAAAGTAGTGTCTTGCATATTAGCTACATACACGTACCTGGTTTCCCCCCGGAAAATAAGACCTACCCCGAAAATAAGACCTAGCGTTATTTTCCAAGAGGGTTGCAATATAAGCCCTACCCCGAAAATAAGTCCTAGTTTAAAAAACATGTAAAATCCTATAATCCACTATGTTACAGTAGAATATAATGTACAATGTGTGTGTTTCTGTAATAAAATTGCGGGGTAGAGAGCTCCGGCGGGTCACAGAGGTGCAAAGCGGCGCTATAACAAAGGTATTTGGCACAATTATATTACAGAAACACACACATTGTACATTATATACTACTATAATACAGTGATTTATAGGATTTTACAAGCATTTTAACTCTGTTCACACTGGGGATTCCTGACAGGCAGGGAGAGAGAGGGGGGGGGGGGGATAAGACGCCACATTACATGGTAAGACCTACCCCGAAAATAAGCCCTACTGTGTTTTTTTTGTTGCCAAAATGAATATAAGACCCAGGCTTATTTTTGGGGAAACACGGTGGCATAATACTTTTTGCGAATGCCAATGCAAATCCTTACCTGCTTTTGTTTTGTAAATAGTAACATAGTCCATTCCAGAGCACTCAAGTAGATCCTACAAAAATAATCTTCTGCCTCCTGTAATCATATCATCAACTTCAGTGTATCAATACATGAAAGTAACTCACAGAACAGCTTGTGTAGCAATTATACATGTTATGTCAATTTTCGAGGAAAACTGGGTTTTCTGTTAGCTGTAAGTAATACTAAAGGGTCATACTTGCTCAGCCGTGCCTTTTATTGATTTGCCATTAGCCATATGATTTATGTGAGAATCTGTTTCATGTTTGGTAGTCCCACTAGATCATGTCGTAAGGATGTAAAGGAAACCGAGAACTGAGTCAGAAGATGGTACAGATCTAGGTCAGCTGTAGATGAGGTTACAGTGTATGTGTGTAATACGGAGCTATTAAAATACTCAATTATAAAAACTGCTCTGTATCTATCTATCTATCTATCTATCTATCTATCTATCTATCTATCTATCTATCTATCTATCTATCTATCTATCTATTCCTATTTCATGTTTGTTTTTTTTAAGATATAAAATACTGTATGTCTCTGTCTATATACCGTACTTGTCAATTTGCCACCAATACATTTTACAATTTCCTTTAGATTTACTTTCAACTATTTACTGTGTTTCCCCGAAAGTAAGACCTACCCTGAAAATAAGACCAGTAGCTAGATTCAGAAAGGTTTACGCCGGCGTATCAGTAGATACGCCGACGTAACTCTGAATCTACGCCGTCCTAAATTTAAGCGTATTCTGGAAACCAGATACGCTTAAATTTGGCTAAGATACGAGCGGCGTAAGTCTCCTACGCCTTCGTATCTTAGGGTGCAATATTTACGCCGGCCGCTAGGTGGCGCTTCCGTTGAGTTCGGCGTAGAATATGCAAATGCCTAGATACGCCGATTCACGAACGTACGTGCGCCCGTCGCAGTAAAGATACGCCGTTTACGTAAGGCGTTTTCCGGGGTAAAGTTATTCCAACAAATAGCTGGCCTAGTCAATGTTAAGTAGGGCCGTCGTTCCCGCGTCGAAATTTGAAATTTTTACGTTGTTTGCGTAAGTGGTCCGTGAATGGGGCTGGACGTAATTTACGTTCACGTCGAAACCAATACGTCCTTGCGGCGTACTTTGGAGCAATGCACACTGGGATATGTACACGGACGGCGCATGCGCATGGGTCACCACCCATTTACATAAAACACGCCCCCTCATCCTCATTTGAATTTGGGGGGGAAGACAGCACATTACATGGTAAGACCTACCCCGAAAATAAGCCCTAATGTGTCTTTTGTTGCCAAAATTAATTATTAATTATAGACCCGGGCTTATGGTCGGGGAAACACGGTAGTGCAAGGGCCTGCCTGATTGCATACAAATTGAAAGTGTTTAGGTTTGACCTTATATGGTTTTGGTAAATCTAAAGTAAAATTGAATAATGTAAGTCTAAATATCTTTCTGTCTTAGCAAAATTCTCTTTATTCAATGAAAGACAGGATTAGTTATCAGTGTGTGTTAGCCTCTTTGCACAAACGTGGCAAGTGGGCCCCAACAATGGCTGTACACATACACTATATTACCAAAAGTATTGGGACGCCTGTCTTTACACACACATACTTAAATGGCATCCCAGTCTTAGTCCTTAGTGTTCAATATTGAGTTGGCCCCACCCTTTGCAGCTATAACAGCTTCAACTCTTCTGGGAAGGCCGTCCACAAGGTTTAGGAGTGTGTCTATGGGAATGTTTGACCATTCTTCCAGAAGTGCATTTGTGAGGTCAGGCACTGACGTTTGACGAGAAGGCCTGGCTCGCAGTCCCTGCTCGCATTCATCTCAAAGGTGTTCTATCAGGCTGAGGTCAGGACTTTATGCAGGCCAGTCATGTTCCTCCACCCCAAACTCGCTCATCCATGTCTTTATGGACCTTGCTTTGTGCACTGGTGTGCAGTCATGTTGGAACAGGAAGGGGCGGTCCCCAAACTGTTCCCACAAAGTTGGGAGCATGAAATTGTCCATAATGTCTTGGTATGCTGATGCCTTAAGAGTTCCATTCACTGGAACTAAGGGACCAAGCCCAACCCCTGAAAAACAACCCATAACTATACACCGGAAAAAGCCGAACGCAAACGACGTAAAAAAATGCGCCGGCCAGGCGTACGTTCGTGGATCGCCGTAACTAGCTAATTTGCATACTCAATGCGGAATTCAACGGAAACGACACCTAGCGGCCGGCGGAAAAAAGGCACCTAAGATCCGACGGCGTACTAAGACGTACGCCTGTCGGATCGATCCGAGATGCCGTCGTATCTTGTTTTGTAGATACAAAACAAAGATACGACACGGGAACTTTAAAATTACGCGGCGTATCACTAGATACACCGGCGTAATTCTTTTGTGAATCTGCCCCTACGTTTTGCCCAGACATACACCAGTGGCATAGCTTATTTATAGGAAGTTTTCTGGATCCCCATATAATAAAACCATTCTAGTTATTACAAGATCTTTAATAACATTTATTAAGATGCTGACAGTAACCAAACACAATTAATGAGTAGTTTTAGAAAAGGGTGACAACCTTTTTTTTTTCATTTTGAAATGGAATGAAAAAAAAAAAGGGGGGGGGAAAGAGGGAATAAAACAGCTCAGTCGAAAAAATAAATAAAAATAGAAATGGATTCCTCCTGGAGCTGCAACCAGAATCTCTGTGCAATTTTTTTCGGAAACAAAACTTGAGAAAGACGAAGCATCGGATTGGATTACGGATGGTGGAGACAACTGTGCAGAACATAAAAATGACTAAAATGCAGCATAAAATAATAATCATAAAAAAAGCTGTTAACAGAACAAAAAAAAAAAAAAAACAATGATGATTTTAGCTGGATAACAAAAATGTTTGTCTTCCTTTTTTTTAGGGAGCTATTGGAGAGGAAATAAATAATTTTATGTCTTTATACTCTTTAATAATATATATATATTATACATATAATCACTCGTCATCTCGCCTTGTTCGGAAGCAACCTGAACAACCGTAGCCTAGAAACAGTCTTTGTTTTTCGTTCACGTCCGCTCTCCCATCTCTCTTCTTCTTTTTTTGTTTTTTTCATATTTCGTATGCGGTTATGATAAAGCAGGTCAAGGGGACTCCCAAAAATTTGTGGAATGAGGTTATGGATGCACTTCAAAAGTGTCCAAAGCAAATGTTTTTTTTTTTTTTATAGAAAGAAAGCCATCTGTATGTACAAAGGCAGTCAAGTCTTCGTCTGCGTTGGTTGTAAATTGTCATAAACCGTAGCGCGTTTGCCTCATCCCTTGAGGTTTTATGGACGTTTTTTGAAACGTTTATTAAGTTTTGCTTTTCTTTCTTTTTTTTTCTGCTTTTTCATTTTTTTTTTTATTTTTTTTTGCCGCCAAACTGCACATGATGGGTGCTGTTAATGAAGTACATGTCCAAGGACGTGGATGGAGCTTGGTGCAAAGTATGTCAATCCAGGCCGACGGGCGACTTGGTGACTCTTCTTGGTGGGTTTGACTAATAGGTTCACTTTAGAAGCCATTCATTCACTAGGAAGGAAAATACAAAATGACAAAGTCAATCATGATTTATATTCTGCTATTTGTAAAACAAGGCGGGTTGAAAGAAGCCATAAGTTATAAGATGAATAGCACATTGGTCAATATTGATCTGCAGCTGTGGAAACTGCTTCGAATTAACCCAGTCTTTGTCTGTTAGTAATTTTTGAAGCTGACATCAGGCAAACAGATAAATACTCACATTTATAGAAGCTGTTTTACCTGCCAGTTCCAATATGCAGGGCCGCTGATAAGGGGGTAGCACTTGCCCTCCTGTATGGGCAGGGCCGCTGATAAGGGGGTAGCACTGGCCCTCCTGTATGGGCAGGGCCCGCTGATAAGGGGGTAGCACTGGCCCTCCTGTATGGGCAGGGCCGCTGATAAGGGGGTAGCACTGGCCCTCTTGTATGGGCAGGGCCGCTGATAAGGGGGTAGCACTGGCCCTCCTGTATGGGCAGGGCCGCTGATAAGGGGGTAGCACTTGCCCTCCTGTATGGGCAGGGCCGCTGATAAGGGGGTAGCACTGGCCCTCCTGTATGGGCAGGGCCGCTGATAAGGGGGTAGCACTGGCCCTCCTGTATGGGCAGGGCCGCTGATAAGGGGTTAGCACTGGCCCTCCTGTATGGGCAGGGCTGCTGATAAGGGAGTAGCACTGGCCCTCCTGTATGAGCAGGGCCGCTGATAAGGGGGTAGCACTGGCCCTCCTGTATGGGCAAGACTGCTGATAAGGGAGTAGCACTGGCCCTCCTGTATGAGCAGGGCCGCTAATAAGGGGGTAGCACTGGCCCTCCTGTATAGGCAGGGCCGCTGGTAAGAGGGTAGCACTGGCCCTCCTGTATGGGCAGGGCCGTTGATATGGGGGTAGCACTGGCCCTGATAAGGCAATACAGCCAGCCCTCCTGTACTGGGCCTGGGCCCCATCAGTTCAAAGAGGGGCCCAGGCACCTGCTGAACAGTCTGTACTGCTGTACTGTCTTATTGCAAACACAGATCCTAACCTATCGTGTGTACGAGGCCAGAGAGTAAGGCCCCGTACACACAACCGGTGACCAGTTTCAGCAGACATGTTCGGTCGTGTGTACGGCCGACCGGACAGGTTTCCAGCGGACAGGTTTCCAGCGGACATTTGTCCAGCCGACCGTTTTCCAGCGGACAAAAATTTCTTAGCATGCTAAGAAACATGTCCGCTGGAAGCCTGTCCGTCGGACATGTTCGGTCGTCTGTACAGACTCACCGGACATGTCTGATCGGCCGCCATCCCTCGCATGCGTCAAAGTGATTCGACGCATGCGTGGAAGCTTTGAACTTCCGGGGCCGCGCACGTCGCCGCGTCATCGTCGCGGCGACGGCGTGGCCACGTCACCGCGTATCGTGTACGCGCGGATTTCTGTCTGATGGTGTGTACAACCATCAGACAGAAATCTCCGGGCGGACATGTCCGCTGAAAACGGTCCGGCGGACCGTTTTCAGCGGACAGTCCGTCCGTGTGTACGAGGCCTAACAGTCTGCAAGCAAGTGATGGGCTGGAGGAGACTGGAGTAAGCCAAGTGTATACAGTTGTCCCATCTGATTGATATACAATCAATCAATTGCTTGTTCTACTGGGCATCCCATATATTCCCATCCCTATCCAAGTTCAAATCCCTCAATAAAAATACAAAACAACCTCATGGACCGTTCATTGTCTCAAAAGTGACTGGGAAGTGAATGCCGGGCTTGGCAGGGTGACAGGTGGGCCACAACCTTCAGCATCTCCTATGGGGGTACCGCTACATAACCTCAAACTTTATTTTTTTATTTAAAGTAGTTCTGTTTTCAGCATTAGAAAAGATGCACAGCGAGCGCTTGTCATAACTGCTAAAAGAGGAAACGCATTCATATTGCTAATACACCAATTCCCAGTCGTTTTTTGTTTTTTTCCATCAAAGCATAAATGAGATTGGCATGGAACGGAACAAAAGCTTTTGCTTCATTATGTTCCTTTCTGAGCCTCAGAGAATTACATTCGCTGAGCCTTATATTATTGTCTGACAAGGAACCAAAACACATTATATCAATAGCCCTCCGCACTAATAAAAGCGTAATGGCAGTGGTACAACATGACCCCATTCCCTGGACGCGCACAATCCACCACAATACAGCTGCTCTTATAATATCAGCATAAATGGGAAGCAATCAAAGTCATCTATTAATAAGTAAGGTTATATTATCATTACTGGAACATGCTTAGTACATTAAACCAACTGTATCTGCCTTTTAAATGTATTTTTATATAATCAAAAGAGCATCTCGGGTCCTTTTTTAGTCTGTTCGCTGCCAGAGCTGTTTTTGCGTTTTTGCGCGCATGTTTAAAAAAAAACATTTTAGGCCTGAAGATTAGGCAGCCATGGAGAGGCTCGTCTCTGCCCCCCATCTCAGCAGTCGGCAGCAGAGAAGAGAACAAAAGTCCTCCTACAGATCCTGTGCCTCCCCCCTGGTCTTAGCATTTAGCAAACTCTAGCAGCTGACTCCGGCCCTCCTCTAGGCAAACTCCAGACCAGTTCGGAGGTCGGGTTAGAGATGAGTTCAGAGGACACCAAATACCATCTCTAGTTGGGAAACATTGGGCCAGATTCTCGTAGATCTGGCGTATCTCTGCGGCGGCGTAACGTATGTCATTTACGTTACGCCGCCACAAGTTTTACAGGCAAGTGCTTTATTCACAAAGCACTTGCCTATAAAGTTGCGGCGGCGTAGCGTAAATCACCCGGCGCAAGCCCGCCTAATTCAAATTAGCCGGGTAGGGGGCGTGGAGCATTTAAATTAAGCTCATTCCCGCGCCGAACGTACTGCGCATGCGCCGTCCGGAAAATATCCCAGGGTGCATTGCTCCAAATGACGTCGCAAGGACGTCATTGGTTTTGACGTGAACGTAAATGGCGTCCAGCCCCATTCACGGACGACTTATGCAAACAACGTCAATTTTTAAATTTCGACGCGGGAACGACGGCCATACTTAACATTGGTTGCCCTTCATATAGCAGGGGCAACTTTACGCCGCGCAAACCTAACGTGAACGTTGTAACTTCACTGCGTCGACCGCGCGTACGTTCGGGAATTCGCGTATCTAGCTAATTTGCATACTCGACAGGGAAAACGACGGAGGCGACACCTAGCGGCGAAAAAAAAAATGCATTTAAGATCCGACAGCGTAAGAGCCTTACGCCTTTCGGATCTAATGAATATCTATGCGTAACTGATTCTAAGAATCAGTCGCATAGATATGACGGCCCAGATTAGGACTTACGACGGCGTACATGGCGTTGCGCCGTCGTAAGCCCTTTGAGAATCTGGGCCACTGTCACCATAAAAGAACAAGTCCAGTTGACTGGAACTTACTACTATTAGGTACTGTAATACCTCAGATTGCGAGTAACGCGCGGAGCGCCCTGGAGTTTAGTCAGGGAGCTCCTCACAAATTAACTTGCCAAGAGTAGTTATCTTGGTTGATTGATAGGGATCTATTGATTTCTCCCTAAGTTTGGCCTTGTTGCACTTTCCTCTTCTACCTCTAGGTGGCCGGGTACTTGGTGGGACTAGATACGAGAAGGGCAACCCAAGGTCGGGTTATGGGTATGTGGGTGTCCCAGCCAATGGGCAGGGGTTTTCTTCAATCCCTTGGCCTGCTGGGAGCACCTACAACCTGCTAGGCTGTCTGAGGGCCTATCTAGAACTAAGAGGGCAGCGCAGGGTTGGCATTGCGGCTTGCAGTCCAAGCAAAAGTGACAGTTCTGCCGGCCGGAGAACCTGTCGTGGTCGGAGGTAGAAGGGAAGCTGTCGCCACTAAGGGACCAGCCACCTTTACCAGGGTCCACAGAGAGTAACCAAAGCCAATACCGGAGCAGTATTCTCACCGAACGGGCACAGTGGAGAATTGGAGAACTTCAGGCGGATGTCATCTATCTTTGGCCTTAGAGGTCCTCATTAGACTGGCAGAGGCTAAAGACTTTGCTGCATTTAGAATAAGTACAATTGTTTTTGCTGGTCCCTGGATTTGCAGTACATCATGATTGGTCATATCCTTGTGCTAACGAATCTTACCTTTATACTGTACTTTCTGTGCTCTGTTGTTTGGACAGTCTCTCCCTTGTAAACTAAAGTTGATATTGGTTCGGATGCAGCGGTTGTTGAGGGGCTGGACCGGTCTATAGTTATCGCTCATGCTGGAAAAGATCTGCGAGGGTTGGTTTTGGCTTAGCAGTCTTAATGAATGCATCTGGAAAACCAAAGAACATTTATTAGTTATTGAATCTGTGTGTCATACAGCTCTGACATCCTGTAGGGAAAAAGTGCCAACACATTCAGTTGGATTCACATTGTTGCAGTTTGTTAAAGAGACCCTTTTGCCATTCATGTCAACAAAAATCTTTCCATAAGCTTGCATATGTATTTGATCCATGGTATGCAGTGGCGTCGGGAGGGGGGGGACTGGGGGGGCTGGAGCCCAGAATGGGTCCCCGAAAACCCCTGGGTCTCAGGCATGTACCAATCTATTGTTAGCTCCGAGCCTGCCGAGCAGGGACCGATCTGATCCCGAGTGCGGCCGAGTGACATAGCAGGTCTGCCTTCTAGAGCCTGCAGCGCCTATGATGGACATCCGACTGGTCCAATGCCAGGGACTGTGGAACATGTTATGTCCATCATAGGCGCTGCAGGCTCTGGAAGGCGGCAACTACAATGCGGTCGCCGCACCACATCACTGTCTGTGAGATACCCGCTCCCCGCTCAGCGCTCGGGCGAGCGGCTCTCCTCTCCTCCTCTGGCTGCCTGCTGTGATGATGGGCACACCGCACACCATGGCTGAGCTGCTGCAGGACACATAAGGTCTGTCTCCTGGTCAGGTAGGTCAGTGTATGTATGTCAGGTAGGTCAGTGTATGTATGTCAGGTAGGTCAGTGTATGTATGTCACATCCGTTAGTGTATGTATGTCACTACCGTCAGTGTATGTATGTCAGGTAGGTAGGTCAGTGTATGTATGTCAGGTAGGTAGGTCTGTGTATGTATTTTTTTTTTTAAAGGTACATTTTTATTTTGAAATCTTTGTACATACAAAACAGACAATACAACAAACACACATCCTAGGCGAACATCGCCCGGTACATCATTTTACAAAACTTTGGTAGCTGGTACACATTGAGCATTTTCATAAAAACACAGGTCTGTGTATGTATGTCAGGTAGGTAGGTCAGTGTATGTATGTCAGGTAGGTATGCCAGTGTATGTATGTCAGGTAGGTAGGTCAGTGTATGTAGGTCAGGTAGGTATGCCAGTGTATGTATGTCAGGTAGGTAGGTCAGTGTATGTAGGTCAGGTAGGTAAGCCAGTGTATGTATGTCAGGTAGGTAGGTCAGTGTATGTAGGTCAGGTAGGTATGCCAGTGTATGTATGTCAGGTAGGTAGGTCAGTGTATGTATGTTAGGTTGGTCAGTGTCAGACAGGTGAGTTTAGTGGTCAGCATTGATGGGCACTAGTAAGCCAGGCAGCAACCAACAATTGAGCTTACCCCCCGCCACACAACACCACCGCCCAGCCAAAAATAAAACCCTCCACCACTACCTGGCCTTTTTGCCACCCAGCAACGCCCCTGATGGTATGCATGGTATGTACCTGTAAATGTCTCCCCTTGTGTAGACATCCAAAAGCTCTGAGAAAAATTATGTAGTTTGATCAAGGGTTGACAGTCAACATTTTTCAGGCCTGACAACTCACTAGGGGAGCCTCCAACCATAGATCACAACAAATAAAAACCTAGGAGTAACTACCTGTCCAGTATCCAGCACAATCATACTAACCCCCAATGAAGGGGGATTTGTGCCCCAGAAATGTGTTGGCCAAAACCCTTCGGTTGTGACAAAGATTTATATCTGAATCACCCTCTACAGATTGGAGCTCTCACCATTTTACTCTGTACATGGTGAATTTCTCAGGGACCCTACTGGGGCCCCATGGGGAATTAGCTGCCACATTCCAGCAATTATTTGGATATTTGATCCTTTGTCAAGCTCAGCATCCTAATTCCAGCTTTAAGAGACCCTCTTAGTCCCTTCAAAAATGCTACCTGAGCAATTGAAGAGCTCTAATACTCAACGGCAGCTCAAGTGGTCTGTGTTTCCTACATCCCTTCTGTTTCACTGCTACAGCCTCTGGAAGACTCTATGGCACTCAACTTACTCTATGGCACTCAACAATATCAGGAGTGTCGGGTGCCTGTGTTCCCTGCCATGTGCTGTGGCCTAATTTTCCGACCCCTACATGAGAGTACAGGACACAACGGAACATAGGGGTCACAGGATGGAACCACAGCTCACAGCGGGGGGACATATCCGACACTTCATTATAGCTGATTAGGAGACACTGGCCACTGGTGAAATGAGTATAAGAGCTCTTCTCTTGAAGTGAACATCAGGTAGGATTTTTCAAGAGACTGACATGGCCTCTTTACAGTATGGTCAAGAAAATAATCTATAAAGATCTCTCAAAAGAAGTACTTAAACACAAAGGGCCAGATCCACAAAGATCTGCCTATCTTTAGGCAGGCGTAGCGTATCTCAGATACACTACGCCGCCGTAACTTAGAGCGTAGTTTCCGTTTCCATAAAGAATTTGCGCCGTAAGTTACGGAAATCACATCGCAAATAGTCAATGCTTTCGACGTGAACGTAATTTACGCAAAGCCCTATTCGCGAACGTTTTAGGCAAACAACGTAAACGACGGAAAATTCTACGCTGTCCCGACGTCCATACTTAACATTGCGTACGCCTCATAGACCCAGGGGTAACATTACGCCGAAAAAAGCCCTACATAAACGGCGTAAAAAAAAATGCGCCGGGCGGACGTACATTTGAGGATCGGCGTATCAAGCTAATTTGCATACTCTACGCGGAAATCAACTGAAGCGCCACCTAGCGGCCAGCGTAAATATGCACCTAAGATCCGGCGGCGTACTAAGACGTACGTCAGTCGGATCGAGCCCACATTCAGTCGTATCTTGTTTTGTGGATACAAAACAAAGATACGACGGGGCATCGTAGAACTTACGCGGTGTATCAATAGATACGCCGGCGTAAGTTCTTTGTGGATCTGGCCCAAAATATTTATATGCCATCATGTCCATTACAAATCCATCACACAAGAGGTTTAGCACCTTAATTTTAGGATGGTGAGCCAGGCCATACAGTTCTTTCCCATATTTCCCGTTGGCCAACCATAGCACAGATAGGGTTTACATTTGTTGCACCAGCTAAGCTCCTTCAAGAGCACCCCAGGAGGGCTAAAGTCAGACTTTTTTTGCTCCGTGCCTTAAGAACAGTGCAGGAGGAAAGAAGAACTTGAATCGTTGCTGCCACAGCTGAGGAGTATGTCCCCTTTTTTACCCAGGTAGGGTGTCAGAACTGGGGGATCCTGGTGTCCATGCTACTGTTAGCCTGAGATCCTGCGACAGAGGTCTACTGCAAATGCTGCTGCTGGGAGAGGCTGACAGCTGATGGACCATATGTGGTTACCATGTGCTGCTGCCCTAAAAAACTACCTACTGCTGTAGGAGAAAGACTGTGGTGCACACAAGGCTGCTTGCTAAGTCTGCCAAGAACCCAGAGTCTGCCAAGAACCCAGAGTCTGCCAAGAACCCAGAGCTGTGCTGTGTTGCTACTGCCAGAGACTGTGCTGCTGAGAGCCCAGGACCATGTGGCTGCAGTTACTACTTAATGCTGTGCTGAGAGCTTCTGTCTGCCACATGCAGCTGTGAATCTTCCAGTTTTCCCGGAGTGTTCCAGAGAGACTGCAACTGTGTTACACAGGGATTGCGGGAGTGTTCCAAAAAAAAAAGTCTGCAACAGATCCAGGGGCTTTTGGTTTCCTGTTACAGCTTCTGGTACTGGCATGAGAGGGGGGACCCATTTGCTGGCCACCGAGGGACTGCTGTAAATCTCAAGACTTGCTATTGGTGGGAGGGCTCTTGAGAACTCCACCACTACATCAGGGCCCCAACACCCGCAGGACAGCTTTACTGTTATTTACTCCCACTGGCCAGTGGAATTGGAAGGGCCTTTATTCTGAAGATATGTCATCTTACTTACTTTGTTGAACCTTATTGTTGTGCCTAATCCTAAAGCTGGTATTACTGTAGCGCACCCCCTAAGGAGCCGCAAGTAATCTGAGATCTCCCACCCTGCACAGCCGGGCACACCAAATTTTCACAGGCACTCTTGAGTCAAAGAACAGTTTGTGACTTTGTTTTTTTGTTATTTATCGAGGGTAAAAATTTGGATAGGGATAAGCGGGTATGGGATGCACATTTGACTTCAACAACAACTTCAGGGACAACTATTCCTATATACAGCCTCTATATATACAGCTTTTCTTCTTCTCTCCAGCACACACTTGCTTTCAGAAACTAGCTGGAACACTTTGAAAGCCTGACAGTCACTTAGTCAGGTGCAGCAAAGGCTCATTACAGGCAGGAACCCGAGGCCTCTTAGGTGTGTAGCAGAATTTCAGTGTCCCACTTGCATCAGTCCTGTGGCTACCGATCCCACCATCACCTCTTCAGGCACTGCCAACCCACCTGGCTGCAGCTGCCCCTTTCACTAGCTCTCCATGCTAACTTCTCCCCACAGTCCTCCAGACTGACACTCAACAGGCCACACGGCTGACCCTCAGGAGATCTCCTAGATGTGTTGTCCTTCTCCTGCTGTCTGCTCTCCTTGCTCCCATGTCTCCAGGAAGAGCTTCCTCTGTGTGTTTTGGTAGGAATCTTTCAGCACCTGAGCCCCAGGCCCGAGGTCACCCCCCTCAGACTAGGAAGCACACTTAAGGGCCACCAACAGCCTGCTCAGCACTCCATCGCCATCTTCCCCCTTTCCCCCCCCCCCCAACGGCATGACTCATGCCTATTTATGAGGTGGCCTGCCCCCTGCAAGCTATTTACTGGGGATTGGCTAAGGACCTCATAAATATTCCAAGCAACTCCTCCTAACTTTCACCCACTAAGTCTGGAACATTCTCCAATGTCCCGAGGAACCAGAGAAGCTGCTAGGATGAGTCACCCAGCCCCGAGTAACTGAACCCTGACCCAGATTCATAGCTCAGGCTTAGCCCTGAGCTAAAACAAAATGTTGCCTACACTAACAACAAACCTATCTACATCTAGCACACATCTAGAGGGTGCTACATTACTTTCATAGATTTTTTGTCAAACCCATCCTTTTTTTACAGGACTTTTTTGCGTTAATGAAGCCCATTTCAAACTGTTAACAGGTGTGTCAGTGTTCTCAAGTCTAGGTACAGGGGCTAGTCATCATTGGAGTGACGGCAAAGGGACCCAAACAATTCAGCGACTCCTCAGGGGTAGCACCACACATTTATGAAGCTATCCAATTTAAACACAGTGTGAATAGAGGGCAAACCATTGACGAGTTCCGTTCATTATCTGTTCTGTCCCTGGGTCAGGAAATGTAGATAAATCTCCCCAATGGGACACACAAAGAAAAAGACACATGGCAGGAGTTTAACAATTTTCTACACTACCAAAAAGTTTAAATAAAAAGATTGTGTCTTTAGATACGTTTTAAGGAAGGTATGGAGTTGACCTCCAGGTTAGTTTGCTCTCATTTTCTTCAATACTATATGTATCCCCAGTGATGGCTTCTTCAGATTAGGCCAACCAACACACTTTACAGAGCCACTTTGATCCTGCATGTGGCTTTCTCATATATTCCCAAACGATTGCCTTCTGAGACCTCCGATTTTATTAAAATATTAGAAACAGGTTTTTAATTAGGATTCTTTTTCTGCCAAACAGGGCTGAGTGCTGGGGAAAGGTTGTATGTATTACAGAGCTGTAGAGAAAGGTGTCGGTGGGTCAAGAGGCGTGCGACCCAGAATAGGACAGATTCTATTGCATCCTTCCATTTTATACAAAAAGCCTGACATAGCTCTTTGTGCTCCCACCTTATCACATTTTTTTTGTTCTATCTACTTTCTGGGTATAATAGCAAATCCTACAGAGTGCTGAAAATATCCCAAAAACGCCTTTTAGTTCTTTTTAAGATGCAAAGAACAGAAATTTTAGCGATTATGTTTAAAAGTGGTGCACTCCAGAAGGTGAAGAAGAGAAAAGTAACCGAAACAGCGGGGCTTCAATTGCAGTGCTTAGGGCAAATGGCAGCAACAAAAAGCAAGATGATGTGAATTTGTGCCACCAGCGGTGTCAACGAAGATATGATGATAACACCATGAAACCTAGATTTTTTTTTTCTAAAGCTAAAGTCTAGGCAGCTATAAGAGATAGATATAAATTACTACCACTTTGTATTTATTAACATATTGCTAAATGTGCTTTTTTAAATGCAAGCACTTAAAGTGGTTGTAAAGGTTGAAGATTTTTTACCTTCATGCATTCTATGAAAGACGGTAAAAAATCTTGTGTGTTTCTCCCCCCAAGCCCCCCCAATACTCACATGAGATCTCTCTTGATCCAGTGATGTGCACAGGAGCCTCTCTCTTCATTGGCTGACACAGCAGCAGGAGCCATTGGCTCCCACCATTGTCAATCACAGCCAGTGAGCCAATGAGGAGAGAGCAGGTGGTGGGGCCAAGCCACGGCTCTATTTGTCTTATGGCTGCATAGAGCAGGGCTCAAGAGTGAGCAGTGCCCCCCATAGTAAGTAGCTTGCCAATGGGGGCACTAGTCAAGGGGGAGGGGCCAGGAGCGCCAGTGGGGGAACCCAAAAAGAAGAAGATCGGGGTTGCTTTGTACAAAACCTCTGCACAGAGCAGGTAAGGACATGTTTGGTAATTAAAAAAAAGCTGAAGCTTTAACATAACTTTAAAGCAGAGTTTCAGCCTTAAAAAAAATAAACAAATAAAAAAAAAATACCCCCCGCGATGGTCGCATCTTATATAATACATTCAGGCACATATAGTAAATTAAGTATTTTTTGTTAGATCTGCAAATGACTCTACCTCCTGAGCAAGCGTGCTCCCATCTTCAGTGTTGGATTCTGAAATCGGCTCGTAGCTCCTTCCAGAATACAGTGCTGCTGACTACCCAGCATGCGCCTCTCGATCTCGCGCTCACATTGTGGAGGCTGGCCATTGACTCCTGGGGTTGATGACACTTATATCCCAAGAGCCAATGTACAGCCGGATATGACGTACCCAAAAAAAGGTGATAAGCTTTGAAAAAATGGCAATGTGATCAGCAGCAAGTTCAAAAATTGTGTGAGGCCTCGTACAGACGAGCAGACATGTCTGATGAAAACGGTCCACGGAGCGTTTTCATCGGACATGTCTGCTGGGATCATTTGGTCTGATGTGTGTACACACCATCAGACCAAATTCCCCGCGGACAGAATACGCGGTGACGTGGCGGCGACGTGACGGCGACGATGACGCGGCGACGTGCGCGAACCCGGAAGTCCAATGCTTCCACGCATGCGTCGAATCACTTTGACGCATGCGTGGGATTTCGGGCCAGCGGACATGTCCGATGAGTCGTACTGACCAGCGGACATGTCCGACGGACAGCTTTCCAGCGGACATGTTTCTCAACCTGTCCGCTAGGCCGGAAAATTGTCCGGTCGGCCCTACACACGACCGAACATGTCCGCGGAAACTGGTCCGCGGACCAGTTTCAGCGGACATGTTCGGTCGTGTGTACGAGGCCTAAAACTCCGCTTTAAGTACCTGAACAAAGCTGGTCATACATGGACTTAAATTCTGTCTACTCTTTCCACTCTAAACCAAAAAAACAAACACTTAATTGACTTTAAAAATAAAAATGGCTTTTCCTGGTGCCTCCTGGTCTTCATGGTAGCAGCAGGAACACTGGCCTCCTCTTCACTAATATAACTGAGACTCTCTTGTTTCTCGCCAGATCCCGTGTTCTACTCCTTTTAATTTACATGTGACCGATTTTTGCTTTATAGCCTTATTAAGAGGTCGAATTATATTATCCGATGCTAATAGGCTTTTTGCAATAATCACAGCTCCTCCTGAAATGTTTAATGCCTCATGCTCCATATAACCCTGAACAGTACATAATTTCCCAGCAAGTAATTACATTAAACATATAACGACCTACATAACAGTTTTTCCCCAGAGTTGTGTGGACATCGGTGTCTACTCATAGCAAAGACAGTTGTGCCGCTATGGATAATTACAAGGGTAAAGCATAGTCCGACGGTTCAGCAGCTATAGAGTCCACTTGTCAAGTACTATGGTGCTTTAGGCAGATATTATGCGCCAACAGAATGACACAGTGCCTGATAAAAAGAACTCTAATTTGCAGTTAATTAAGTTTTACGGAAGTCCGTTCATGTTTATGGGGCTTAAATGACCAACCGGGCTCTGTGACAAGTTTAGTCCATCCAGCAGTTTCTACCATGCAACCATACTTCATCAGATACCTGGTAGGGAAGTTTCTGAGTGAACAGCCTGCAGCCAGAAAGTTAGCCTGCATGAATCAGCCATTTTATTAGCTTTATGGTCGGTCATAAAACTAGATTTCCTGCAACGAGCACCAAACTAACTTCTGCTGATTGCCAATTAAAGGGTCTGACCACTCAGAACTAATTATTTCGTTTTTGGCAGATGCTAGAAAGATAAACCCCAAACAGGTTCTTCTATCTATTGGGAACTCTCTGGGTAACAGGTTCTTCTATCTCTTGGGAACTCTCTGGGTAACAGGTTCTTCTATCTCTTGGGAACTCTCTGGGTAACGGGTTCTTCTATCTCTTGGGAACTATCTGGGTAACAGCCTGGTTCTTCTATCTCTTGGGAACTCTCTGGGTAACAGCCTGGCTGGTTCTTCTATCTCTTGGGAACTCTCTGGAGAACAGGTTCTTCTATCTCTTGGGAACTCTCTGGGTAACGGGTTCTTCTATCTCTTGGGAACTCTCTGGGTAACGGGTTCTTCTATCTCTTGGGAACTCTCTGGGTAACAGGTTTGTCTATCTCTTGGGAACTCTCTGGATAACAGGTTCTTCTATCTCTTGGGAACTCTCTGGATAACAGGTTCTTCTATCTCTTGGTAACTCTCTGGGTAACAGCCTGGTTCTTCTATCTCTTAGGAACTCTCTAGGTAACAGGTTCTTCTATCTCTTGGGAACTCTCTGGGTAACTGGTTCTTCTATCTCTTGGGAACTCTCTGGTTAACATGTTCTTCTATCCTGGCGTGTCCTCCCGCCGATGCCACTCCTCCCAGACCTCATCATGGGCGTCTAGGCTGTTGTGTATCCTGGCAGTCATCCTCTCCACCAGCTCCACGTCTTTAACCCTGGCGTATAGTGCTTCCTGAGACGGGGGTGTGGATTTTTTCCAATTAAGGGCTATCAGGCACCTAGCTGCCGTCAAAATATGCCGGAGCAGTTTTTTGTAAGGCTTAGCGAGTTTAGGCTGAGAGATACCTAGCAGGAACAGTTTAGGGGTCAGGGGAATTGACGTCCCGAAGAGACGGGTGAGAAGCTGTTGCGTAGATTGCCAGAACGGGGCAATAAGGGGAAAAGAGAGCCTCTATCTTGAAGGCAGCGC
Organism: Rana temporaria; assembly: GCF_905171775.1. NCBI lineage: Eukaryota > Metazoa > Chordata > Amphibia > Anura > Ranidae > Rana > Rana temporaria. The sequence continues at coordinate 133,640,225 of NC_053500.1, read as the reverse complement.
CAACATCGATCATAGGTGGAGGGGTAAATTTTGTAAAGGATATCCGGGATCCGGTACCAAAAAAAAAGCATCTTATATGAATTTTCTTTGTGTAGGGTGCACATGGAGGATTTAGCCGCCTGTCTCCAAACAGCCTGCCAGGCCTCCACTGGGAGTTCCTCCCCCAGCTCCCTCTCCCACCTCAACATATAGGCGTGTTTCCCCCGCCCTGGCAAGTCATACGCATTCAGGATCTGGTAGATGTCTGTAATCAGTCCCCGTCTATGGCGACCCTCCAGGACAATGCGTTCAAACGGGGATGGTTGTGAGAATTGGAGTCTTCTGTCACACGTCTTAATACAGAGAAGTAGAGACAGCTGTGATTGGCTGTCACAATGGTCACATGAGAGGGATCCCAACCCGCTGGCACCTCAGTGACAGCTCGATCAGCGAATGAGCTCCCAGCACAGAACTTTGAAGGCCCACGGACGCATATGTATGGTGGCAGGGAGTTAAGGTACACCCACCCTGCCATTGTATACGGGTTGCCCAGTCTGTAAGAGGTTAACATCAAAGTATTCTTTAAAAGTACGCTCCAAACCCCCACCCCCGCTCTCATTTAAAAAAAAAATTATATAATGTTTCACGTTCAAGTTGCCGGTTTGTTTTATTGCTATTTAGTCTTATCATGTTGACTCAACTAAGCCCAGATGTTTAAACCAAATTCAATTTGCACAATACATCTGGCTGCAATTATTTTACCCCGACAACAAGTAAACATTGATGCAGAAAATTATGCGCACTGTACATAAGACCAGGTGCCGCCAGGTTCTGTTGAATTTGTTTGATTACTTTCCTTGAACTAATTCATTTATAGTTTCGCTTATTTATTTATTCTTATGTAGAAACAGCTGTGTTGAGTTTCAGCGATTGCGGCCGCAACTATGGGTTGAGCTGAGCTATCGCCGTTCGCATTTGCTGAATATGTTTACCGCTCTCTCTCTCTCTCGCCGGGTTGGCTTGAATTAATTTGTTGTGGTTTATTAATTCTATTATTTTTCAATGTGTTGGATTTTACTTAATTGACTTGTTTTTTATTTGATTATGTAATCTGTCATACCGACAAACGCTAACAATTATTATAATTTGTTGCGGAAAGAGAATTTTCGTTTGAGAGAACTGGCATAAATTTTATGGAAAATTGTTTTATTTTTTAAAATAAAGTGTAATGAGTACAGATGTTATGCTGTTAAAGCTGAAATTCAAATAAAAATAAAAAAAATAAAATAGAAAAATAAATAAATTCTATCTATCTATCTATCTATCTATCTATCTATCTATCTATCTATCTATCTATCTATCTATATATATATAAAATCAGGGTTCACCGGTTCTGGTTACCGGTAACACCTGATTGGCTGAAGCGTCATCGAGGGCGGGAGAAGACATCGAGGGACGGTGGAAGGAGGATGGCTGACCCCAGAAAGGTAAGTGCCGGGTGGGGGGCAATCTGGCAGCATGTTACAGGGCACAGTGGCGACAATTGATGGCACAGTTGGTGTGTTTGGCATGGCACAGTGGTGACAATTAGGGATGCTCCGATATATCGGTGGCCGATACATATCGGCCGAAAACAGCTGTTTTGGGGACATGCTGAAACAGCTTAAAAATTGCCGATAATACTAGTGGTGCAGATCGGTAAAACACATACTGAAATTGTCTCCGCTCTGCTCGCACACAGCCCCGCCTACTCCTAACCACGCTGTGATAAAAATGCGGGTCTAATGCTGAGTTCTATCACAGCGTGTCTATCACAGCATGTCTATCACAGCACGGGGGTTAGGAGGAGGCGGGGCTGTGTGCGAGGAGAGCAGAGACAGTTTCACCATACGGGCGGCGGTGAGTTGCTTTCTTTTCTAGCAGCCATCCGTCCTCCCGGTCCCCCCCACATACCTCCCTCCGTCTGGCTCTATCTTCGGGACTCTGTCCCTCCTCCTCCTCCCCCCGACTGCCTAGTCTGGCTCCTGTTCCTGCCGCCAATGCACTCCTGTTTTTGGAGGTGACAGGGTTAATAAAGAGAACCTGTCACCTCCAATTGCTATCACACAGGGAATTATTTTCTTCTGTGTGACAGCAATAAAGTTAAGTGTAAAAAAAAATAAGAAATAATAATTAAATTAAATTAATAAAATAAGTAATTAAAAAGTAAAGAATAAGAAAAATAATACTAAAAATAAGAAAATTATACAAAAATAAAAAAAGTAAAACGACAAGCTACAAAAAAAAGTGATAAAGTAAGAAAAAAAGAAAAAGAAACAAGAGGCGGCAATTGGGGGCAGAGTGAGGCGGCAATTGGGGGACAGTGAGGCGGCAATTGGGGGCACAGTGAGGCGGCAATTGGGGGCACAGTGAGGCGGCAATTGGGGGCACAGTGAGTGTATGTTTTAACATACAATTATTTAAAAAAAAAGAAAAGTCATTTTCGGTTTCGGCCTGACATTTTTTTTTATTTCGGTTTTCGTTTCGGTTCTGAAATTTCCATTTCGGTGCACCTCTAGTGACAATTGATGGGCACAGTGGTAACAATTGATGGGCACAGTGGTGACAATTGATGGCACAGTGGCGACAATTGATGGCACAGTGGCTGCGTTTGATGGCACAGTGGCTGCGTTTGGCATGGCACAGGGGCGATAATTGATGGCACAGTGGCTGCGTTTGATGGCACAGTGGCTGCGTTTGGCATGGCACAGTGGTGACAATTGATGGACACAGTGGTGACAATTGATGGCACAGTGGCGACAATTGATGGCACAGTGGCTGCGTTTGATGGCATGGCACAGTGGTGACAATTAATGGGCACAGTGGCGACAATTGATGGAACAGTGGCTGCGTTTAGCATGGCACAGTGGTGACAATTGAGGGGGACAGTGGCGATAAATGATGGCACAGTGGCTGCGTTTGATGGCATGGCACAGTGGTGACAATTGATGGCACAGTGGCAACAATTGATGGCATGGCACAGTGGCTACAATTGATGGCACAGTGGCTGCATTTGATGGCACAGTGGCTGCGTTTGACATGGCACAGTGGCGACAATTGATGGGCACAGTGATGACAATTGATGGCACAGTGGCGACAATTGATGGCACAGTGGCTGCGTTTGATGGCATGGCACAGTGGTGACGATTAATGGGCACAGTGGCGACAATTGAAGTGGCAGTGGCTGCATTTAGCATGGCACAGTGGTGACAATTGATGGCACAGTGGCGATAAATGATGGCACAGTGGCTGAGTTTGATGGCATGGCACAGTGGCGACAATTGATGGCACAGTGGCTGCATTTGATGGCACAGTTGCTGCGTTTGATGGGCACATTGGCTGCGTTTGATGGGCCTTTGGCTGGGTTTGATGGGCACAGTGAGGCCGCATTTTTTTTTTTTTTCGTTTTGTTTGCGCCCCTCCAAAAAATTTTGAGCACCAGCTGCCACTGTATGCAGGCATCCTAAGTGCTAGCATTTGTTGTTTTCTCTCTGAAATATACAATGACCTGTATATATGAGAACTTTCACAGACAAATCATGGCAGCACTTGAGAAATATCCATCCCTGGTTGATTGATTCCTCCAGAATACATCTCAAACAGAGTAGACGTTGGCCATGGTCAAGTGGTGGCCTACAGACAATGGAATGTTCTCATGCAGACCGCCAAATTGGATGAATGATTTGTTCTGTCTGTAGGCTGTATTAGCTGCAAAAGAAAACTTTTGTTTAGATCAGAGTCTTGGCGGAGAGGTCACTTTTTTTTTTTCTAAGATGAAATGCTTGAACGCAAGTGGAGTAATTGAGGAGTTTCTCATGGCGGCTCTCCAAACCCCCAGTCTAGTTGTGCCGATGTCTGGCCGGTGGTGTTACAATTACCTGCGCCGTTTCACAAAGTTAGGAACATGTTCAAAAGCAGATTTTTAATTTGTTACACTTTGCACTTAATCCCACTGAAGCCGTCAGCGTCCTCTATTAGAAATGAACTAGCCATCGTTTTAGCTTCTGGAACATAACAAGTGCCGGGGCGATAATATCAGCCGGAGAAGATTTTCTGCGGCTTTCGCGGAAATCATTATTAAGCTTGTACAACGGAAGCCTTTAACCCAAGAAAGTTTGTCTGATAAAAACTTGGAGCTGTATAAAAATCTGCAAATGTCATCTTCCTGTTTAATTTAGTTCCGCATTATAGCGCCGCTTCCTTGTACTTTTCTTTTTCTTTTGTATGAATCCAATTTTCCTGCTGAAGACAGGGAGACAATCCTGCTTAAAGGGCAACTCCACATAATGGCTGGAATTTTGAAAAGCCCTCAAACTCACCATTCTGTTTGCCAGATAATGAAGACCGATAACTAACTCTGCCACAGGCTACAGCCACGTACATAAATGTCAATTCATGTACGTGGCTTTGTCAATGTTACAGGCAAATTATCGTACCATGTGCGCATGAAGACAATTTTTGTAATAGTCCCCTATGAGATAATAAAAACAAAAATTAACTACTACCTTAACCACTTCAGTCCCGGACCCAGGGCTTTTTTTCTCAAACAATAGGTGCTGCAACTCAACCACCCCCCCAAAACCCCTCCACCCATACACACCCTCCAAATCACATCAAGTAGTTGGTGTGTTCAGTCAAATTTCATGAACAGTAAGAGGGTCTTAACCTGCCTGGCGGTATTCCCGAGTCTGACTCAGGGTTAGATTTTCCTGCTGCGAGCGGTAACCCCGAGTCAGACTCAGGCTCGCCCCGCTAGATCCACAGGCACTGTTTACTTACCTTGTCCCTGGATCCAGCGATGCCACCGCGCTGTGTGAGCGAGCGGGACCTCGCTCGATTCACACAGCCTCCTCCTGTGCCGCCGATCTCCGTTCCCTGCGACGTTACGACGCACGGGGACGGAGAACGGCGCCAAATTCAAAAAAGTAAACAAACACATTACATACAGTATACTGTAATCTTATAGATTACAGTACTGTATGTAAAAAAAACACCCCCCCCCTTGTCCCTAGTGGTCTGCCCAGTGCCCTACATGTACTTTTATATAATAAAAACGTTTCTTTCTCCAAAAAACTGTAGATTGTCCATAGTAACCAAAAGTGTCCCTTTATGTCAAAAATAGTTTTAGATCAGCTAAAAAACAGCGATAATAAATTATAATCACTTGCAGAATTGTGCGATAGTGATTTGTGGGGAAAATCGTCATAAAAAAAAAAAAATAATGACAGCGACAATTCTGCAACTGAGCAAATTTCAGTGATTTTGATTTGATTACATTATTGAATAATTTTTATTATAATTATATTATTATTTGTTATAATTATTTATAATTATTTATTATTTTATAATTTATAATTTTGTTTTTAAAAAAATGTCATACCGGGATGCCTATTAGAATCTTGTTTGGTCAGATTTAAGTGAGTTATTTCTAAAAATTACAGACCTACAATATAAAACGCCAAATTTCCTTGCAAATAATGGTACCGCTTTCAGCATGTTTTTTCTGAAAGAATCATACCGCAAGGGAGGTTAAAGGAGCATTAAATACCAGGATTGCATTTCATACAGAGTGGAGAGTTCAGGGGGGGATACACATAGAGTTCAGAGCTGTCAACAGAAACCGAACTTCTGTGTTTACAAGTGATTGTGGTGAGCAGCTCCCCCCCCCCCCCCCCCAAGGATCTGAGCCACCAAGTTCCCCCTGAAAAAAAGCCCTGCCCGGACCATTTCGCTGGCCAAAGACCAAAGCACTTTTTGCGATTCGGCACTGCGTCACTTTAACTGACAATTGCGCGGTCGTGCGACGTGGCTCCCAAAAAAAAAAATCACTAGGGGGTGATCGAGGGGTTAAGTGTGTCCTAGGGAGTGATTCTAACTGTGGGGGGGGCTACCACTGAAATGACAGTGATCACTGCTCCCGATAAACCCTTTACAACCACTTTTAACTACAGGTAAGCCTAGATTAAGGCTTACTTGTAGGTGCTCGAAATATTTACAATAATTAATTATTTACAATAATGACGGGTGCCGATGTCTGTGGCACATGCGCCATAGACAATGGCGCAGGTGCACTTTAGAAACGGCGATCAGAGTTACGCTATGAGGACTGTTTTTCTTTATGTTTGAGCCCATGGAACTGCTTATTATCATATGAGTGAGAATAGCGTGAATTGGAGTGCACAAATCCATTGTCCCGGTGAACTATTTGAGATACCCTGGAAGACAACCCCTTGATATTGCTGTCTGGGCATAACATATCTAAAGCGTGTTTTGACATAATTATGGTAAGTGCATTTCCTAGGGGAGTGGAATCACGTGGTGTGGTGAAGGTGGAGTCTCCATACGCCAAACGATTTTCCATTAACTACTGCCCAAGCACTTTAACCGGATTTGTCCCACTGGGTGTTTTTCACCATATTGCCACCTAACAGTGTACAATTTATTATTTGAAAGCACTGCTTTGCTTTAGGGACTTTTTTTGGAATGAACTTCATAGCTTATGGATTCTGCTGAAGCTGTTATAGCCGCAATGGGTGGGCCAACTCAATATTGAACCCTACGGATGTCTGAGACTGGGATGTCATTAAAGTTCATGTGAGTGTTAAGGTAGGCATCCCAATACTTTTGGTAATATAGTCAGGGGCGTCCGTAGAACTTTTTTCGGGGGGGCATAATTTTCGACAATGTCATCACAGTCAGAGACTGCAGACATACTACAAGAGATGGTTAGAGACTGCGAACAAAGCACATATAAATTACACCCCCATACACACACATTACACCACAATACACCCAGATACATTACATCCCAATACACACACATTACACCCCCACACACCCAGATACATTACATCCCTTTGCAGATGACACCAAGCTATGCAGTGGAATAACGTCCTTGCAGGATGTCTCTAATTTACAAGCCGACCTCAATGCTCTGTCTAATTGGGCGACTAAGTGGCAGATGAGGTTTAATGTTGATAAATGTAAAGTTATGCACTTAGGGACTAAGAATATGCATCATACATACTAGGGGGAGTACAACTGGGGGGATCCGTAGTGGAGAAGGATCTGGGGTTTTTAGTTGATCATAAGCTCAATAATGGCATGCAATGCCAAGCTGCGGTTTCCAAAGCGAGCAAAGTCCTTTCTTGTATAAGAGAGGTATGGACTCCAGAGACAGAGATATAATTTTGCCCCCCCTGTACAAATCATTAGTAAGACCTCATCTGGAATATGCAGTTCAGTTTTGGGCCCCAGTTCTCAAAAAGGATATTGGAGAACTGGAGAAAGTGCAGAGAAGGGCAACCAAACTGATAAGAGGCATGGAGGAGCTCAGCTATGAGGAAAGATTAGAGAAACTGAATTTATTCACTCTTGAGAAGAGAAGAATAAGGGGGGATATGATCAACATGTACAAATATATAAGAGGTCCATACAGTGAACTTTGTGTTGAGTTATTCACTTTACGGTCAACACTGAGGACAAGGGGGCACTCTTTACGTCTAGAGGAAAAGAGATTTCACCTCCAAATACGGAAAGGTTTTTTCACAGTAAGAGCTGTGAAAATGTGGAACAGACTCCCTCCAGAGGTGGTTCTGGCCAGCTCAGTAGATTGCTTTAAGAAAGGCCTGGATACTTTCCTAAATGCATAAATCAAGTGAAAAAGTGTAGCGCAAACAAAATACTAATACATATACAAATAACAGTGAATCAACTGAGCAGTGAAAACTAAAAATAAATAATATAAACCAGTGATAATAAATGTCCACGTGTCCAAAAAAAGTCCTTATAAGAGTGTATGATTACACAAATGAATCCAAAAGGAGTGAAGGTGAAGATGAAACACCAATAGGGAATCCACCACCGCATGCAAGATGGACTCTCAACCTTAATGCTTCGACCCGTGAAGGTCACAAAGCATATCAGCAGTAATCTCAATTAGTAACAAACCTCCAATGGAAACACCATACCAACATTGGTACCAGCAGACCACCATACATAGGAAAAAACACAGAAGATATCTAGCGCTCTCTGTATGAAAAAGGTTTATTGAAACAACAATGGCTCAGTCTCCGGCCTCTGGATCCGGTAGCAATTCTCAAGGTGCAGCCACGTGGTCCTGGGCGGGTGGGCAGTATAGTTCCTCTTTCTCCTCTCTGGCTGGAGAGGAGAAAGAGGAACTATACTGCCCACCCGCCCATGACCACGTGGCTGCACCCGTGGCTGCAATGTTCCGAAGTCAGTCTGACTTTTTTCATCGGAAATTCCGATCATGTGTACGGGGCATAAAGGCCGTGTGGGTAGCAAAGGGTGTATGGAAGATATTATAGAAGGTAGATATCAATCTAGTATATTCTATGCCCAGAATGACATCCACTAGGGGAAGTACTTGAAGAGTACGAAACGTGTCGGTGAATTGAGCCTGCAAGGCATGTAAGTAACGAAATAGAATATAATTGGGGAGGCCAAATTTTTCCTTGAGGACCAGGAACGGCAAGGAGGGCTTTTTAAATGATAAAAGTAGAAGCTTCTTGAGAAGAAGACTTGTGAAGCTCCTCAGATTTATGGCCACTATGACTTTGTAAAACAAATGACAAATGTAGACTTCTTATTAAATAGATGGAACAAATGACGCCCGTCTGATCCTGTTTTGTGTTCACTCATTGATAAATTATGAATGAAAACAGACAGTAACTTAAGTCTCAGAAAGTTTCCCAACGTAATATCCAGAGAAACATCCAATATAGCCGGAGATACACTTTGCCTTGCTGGAGACAACCCTTTTTAGGATATGGGCTGGTAAATAATGAATTACCTGATAATCTTTTGCAATGTAAATTCTCTGCTCGGTGACAGATAGACAGGAGCCACAGGCAACAGCCTACTTTGCCGGAAGCGAATCTCGCAATGCAGACGATAGTTTTTTTTGTTGATTCAGCCTTAATGCCTTAATATCCTTACACTTTCCCCGTCGTATCGTACGGAGGTGCGATCAGATTTGAGGCTTTTATCACAAACACGATTTGACATGTGTGTCTTTAGCTGTTGAAGGAGATCTGACAGGCCACAGCTAGCGGTACAATGTCTCAGGGGTCAGTAGGCTGCCCCTTGCTTCATTATTTTTGTCTTTCCTAGCTAAGCAAGCATAAAATACAACCAATTATTCTTCCGTCTGTGTGTGCTGTATGCTTAAATTATAAGGTAAACTCCGGTGAAAATAAAGCCTTGAGATACATGCAGGGAGGAAGGCCTACCTAGTTTTTTGAGGTGTATTTATAAAATCATTTGCATAGCTGTTCATCCATCGAAACTGTATGTCAATTCATTCTATGTGAATGGGGCAAAATCGAATGTTCTTAGGCTATATTCTCTGCAGATCAAATGTTATTAATTGGAAACAAAACTACCATATATACCCGAGTATAAGCCGACCTGAATATAAGGCACTTAAATTTACCACAAAAAAATGGGAAAACGTATTGACTCAAGTATAAGGGGGTCCATCTGCATGCCTCATTGTGCCTCACTTTGCCTCACTGTGTCCATGTGCATGCCTCACTGTGTCAATGCCTCACTGTGTCCATGCCTCACTGTGCCCATGCCTCACTGTGCCCATGCCTCACTGTGCCCATGCCTCACTGTGCCCATGCCTCACTGTGTCCATGCCTCACTGTGTCCATGCCTCACTATGCCCATGCCTCACTGTGCCCATGCCTCACTGTGTCCATGCCTCACTATGCCCATGCCTCACTGTGCCAATGCCTCACTGTGCCCATGCCTCACTGTGCCCATGCCTCACTATGCCCATGCCTCACTATGCCCATGCCTCACTGTGTCCATGCCTCACTATGCCCATGCCTCACTGTGCCCATGCCTCACTATGCCCATGCCTCACTGTGTCCATGACTAGACTGACGTTTAACATGGGAGTCTATGGAAGGGGTGCCCGGGTTTGAAAAATCGGTGCTCCCCAGCCGTAGGTCCCCCAGACAACAAACTTAGAACACATTTAGACCATAAATTGGGCTAAATGTGTGGCAAGTTTGGGGTCCAGGAGACCTACGACCGGCCGAAACCGGGTCCCCAAAATCACCATAGAAATGACCGTTTAACATGGAAGTCTATGAAAGGGGTACCCGGCTTTGAAAAATCGGTGCTCCCCGGCCGTAGGTCCCCCGGACAACAAACTTGCAGAGGAAGAGTGGGGCTACCTGTGTGTTTGGGGTCCAGGGGACCTATGGCTGGCTGGTACCGGGTCCCCAAAGTCCAGGAGATCAGGCGCAAGTATAAGCCGAGGGGGGCATTTTCAGCACAAAAAAACGTGCTGAAAAACTCGTCTTATACTTGCGTATATACGGTAAGTAGGGAAAGTGCCGCATTATGGCCAGTGGATGGAGCGGAGGAACATACGTATTAAATATGATCTTCATTGCCATCTAGTGGCCATAATCTGGCATTTTCCCCATTTCACATATTTTTTTTTTAATTAATACCTTTTGATCAGCAGGGAAAATAGCCTGGGAACATTTGATTCTGCCCTATTCAAACAAAATTGACATGCAGTTTGGATGGTTGAACAGATATGCATTTTGTATTCAGCCCCCTTTACTCTGATACCCCTAACTAAAATCTAGTGTAACTAATTGCCTTCAGAAGTCACCTGTGTGTAATTTAATCTCAGTATAAATACAGCTGTTCTGTGAAGCCCTCAGAGGTTTGTTAGAGAACCTTAGTGAACAAAAAGCATCATGAAGGCCAATGGACACACCAGATAGGTCAGGGATAAAGTTGTGGAGAATTTGACGTCTATGGGACTCGAACGTTTGAATTCAAAAGTGCTCAATTTAAAGCCTAATATGCAAGTTATTGTCGTAAAACGTCTTTAAGAAACCGGGTCTTGCCCGAGGGAACATGTATCAATGGAAAAAAAGTTTTAAAAACGGTCGTTTTTTTCAGGACTTCAGGACGACCGTTTTTAAAACTTTTTTTCCATTGATACATGTTCCCTGGGGCAAGACCCGGGTTCTCAAAGACGTTTTCACAGGCATACTATAGACACCCAGCAGGTACAATATTTAAAGGAATTTTTCATTTATTTTTATTTTTTAACTTAAGCATCATTAAGGAGCAGTGATTTTAATGATGCTTAAAGAAAAAAATAAAAAAATAAAAAATAAAAATTCCTTTAAATATTGTACCTGCTGGGTGTCTATAGTATGCCTGTGAAAACGTCTTTAAATAGCACAATCACCTACCTGCCAGTAAATTAGGAAGAACTGATCTAGTTAACTATACAGTGTATAAATATATGTACAACACCTGGGATGTATATATATCCTCTACACACTGTAACATTAACTGACTAGCCTGCCTGCTCTATCTACCTGCAAAAAATGACACTCTCTGTCTCTCTCTGTTTTCTCTAACCACTGCCGCAACACACTACACAAGGCCGACCTGCAGGCGGCCTTTTATAGTGTGGGGCGTGTACTAAACCCCCTGAGCCATAATTGGCCAAAGCCACCCTGGCTTTGGCCAATTATGGCTCTCTCCGTTTTTTGTGTGCTGTGATTTGCCAAGCATGCGGGTCATAGTGCATGCTTGGCCAATCATCAGCCAGCGATGCCGCAGTAAATTATGGTCTGTGAAACGTAACTTGAATTTGGCGCGAACGACCCGTTTTGTTCGTATTTCGACGAACGATTGAACATACGATGTTCGAGTCGAATATGAGTTCGACTCGAATACGAAGCTCATCCCTACTCTGCGGTATTGCATGCCATTGAACTCAATGCGGAACTAATTATTTTAGTTTCTGTAAGTAATGTGAAATAATGGAATATTATATGTCTGACATTAGCTACTCCATTTTAGATAACATAGGTCTCTTAGAGATAATACAATATGTGCTTTTATTCTTGTTTTTCTAACATTTAAGCGTTGTGGTTTTTGTCATAGATACAAATAGATTATGTGTTAGACGGCTAGTTCCGGCACAGGCATTCTGTGTGCAAGTAACTTGTTCCGCAATCCTCTGAAGTTTGTAAATTGTTCCTCAATTTTCTGAAACTTGTAAGAATGAAACTTGTGGAAAGAGGAACATCTGTATCTGTATAAGTACTGTGAAAAATATAAGCAATTTGCAATCATCGATACAACATAAGCCGTCTGTGTCTTTAATTGCTCGACCGGTGAGGGGGCATCCGCCTGTCCAAGGTCCAGCCTAGGCAACAACGGAACCAGAACCGAACCTAACAGTTTCCATTGACTTTAATGGGGGAACTCGCTTTGATATGCAAGTACTTTGGATTACGAGCATTCTCCCGGAACGGATTATGCTCGTTATCCGAGGTTCCACTGTATATTACACAGTAGGTTTATTGCTTCAATTATTTGGATAAGAGACGTATCTTTTTATATAACATCTTCATGATCTTCAGGCTACAAACCCAACAGGAGATAATCTTGGGTAGCTGCTATATTCAAAAACATTCGTTATGTCTCCCCTTTGTAGTAACTTTAACATATCTGGGCTGCTGAACAAGAAACCAGACACAATATAAGGTGGAATAATATAGTAGAAAACATTCATGAAGCCTGGAATACACACCCAGTGCACACCAGTAATCATTCTTGACGCGGCTCACCTGCATTCTGGTAATATAGATGGGTTTGTTCATGATGATCCAACTCGCTGTCTCATAACATGCCGGTATGGTCATTGACCCATCGTAGGTGATGAAACTAGCGGTTTCAGGATAAAGCTCTTCTATATTTAGCCCCTGTAGTAAATAGGCATCATCTAAGGATACATTGTGGAGAAAACAACATTCAGTAACCAAAGATCAGAGGAAGAAAGAAAAGGTGAATTTATGCGAAGCAACACATCTGTATTATTGGTTATTGAAAGATAAAGTGCCGTTATATAGGAATGTGTTGGAGTAGATCCAGCGCTTCGTACAAGAGCATTCAAGTGATTAGGAACTACATGGCCAAAAATTGTGGACTTCCGAACATTACACCCAGGTGACCTTGTTGGACATTCCAGTCCAAAACCATTATTGTCTCCTCCAAGAAGAAGTTTCCATGGTTCAGATGCACTAATATTGAACAAAAAATAAGATATATATATAGGGTTGTCCCGATACCACTTTTTTAGGACCGAGTACAAGTACCGATACTTTTTTCCATGTACTCGGCGATACCGAATACCAATACTTTTTTAAAAATGTGTCCCCAAATGCAGCCGTGTCCCCAAATGCAGCCATGTCCCCACAAATGCAGCCATGTGTCCCACAAATGCAGCCATGTCCCCACAAATGCAGCCATGTTTCCCAAAAATGCAGCCATGTCCCCCACAAATGCAGCCATGTCCCCACAAATGCAGCCATGTGTCCCACAAATGCAGCCATGTCCCCCACAAATGCAGCCATGTCCCCCACAAATGCAGCCATGTCCCCACAAATGCAGCCATGTCCCCACAAATGCAGCCATGTCCCCCACAAATGCAGCCATGTCCCCCACAAATGCAGCCATGTACCCCATAAATGCAGCCATGTCCCCCCACAAATGTAGCCATGTCCCCCATAAATGCAGCCATGTCCCCCCACAAATGCAGCCATGTCCCCCAAAAATGCAGCCATGTCCCCCACAAATGCAGCCATGTCCCCCACAAATGCAGCAATGTCCCCACAAATGCAGCCATGTACCCCAAAAATGCAGCCATGTACCCCACAAATGCAGCCATGTCCCCCATAAATGCAGCCATGTCCCCCCACAAATGTAGCCATGTCCCCCAAAAAATGCAGCCATGTCCCCCACAAATGCAGCCATGTACCCCACAAATGCAACCATGTCCCCACAAATGCAGCCATGTCCCCCACAAATGCAGCCATGTCCCCACAAATGCATGTGTCCCACAAATGCAGCCATGTCCCCCACAAATGCAGCCATGTCCCCCACAAATGCAGCCATGTCCCCCACAAATGCAGCCATGTCCCCCACAAATGCAGCAATGTCCCCACAAATGCAGCCATGTCCCCCACAAATGCAGCCATGTGTCCCACAAATGCAGCCATGTCCCCCACAAATGCAGCCATGTCCCCCACAAATGCAGCCATGTCCCCACAAATGCAGCCATGTTTCCCAAAAATGCAACCATGTCCCCCACAAATGCAGCCATGTCCCCCACAAATGCAGCAATGTCCCCACAAATGCAGCCATGTACCCCACAAATGCAGCCATGTACCCCACAAATGCAGCCATGTCCCCCATAAATGCAGCCATGTCCCCCCACAAATGTAGCCATGTCCCCCATAAATGCAGCCATGTCCCCCCACAAATGCAGCCATGTCCCCCAAAAATGCAGCCATGTCCCCCACAAATGCAGCTATGTCTCCAAAGAGAACGCTTAACCCCCCCCCCAGCGCCGTCGCCGTCACCTAGTTGATCAGCGCGGGGAACATTACAGCTTTCATTTGAATAGCTGTGTGTTCCCCCGTCGCGCCTCGTCATATATAGCCCCTCCCCCTTGTTCCGGGCACTTTGATAGACAGATCACCCATTCAATCCTGAGACGGGTGATCTGTCTATCAAAGTGCCCGGACAAGGGGGCGCGGCGGGGGAACACACAGCTATTCAAATGAAAGCTGTATTGTTCCCCGCGCTTATCAACTAGACGGCGGCGGCGGGGTAGGTCTTGACTTTCTCTTTGAGGACTGCACTGCTCCGCTTTCCGCCCCCTCTCCGCCCGCTCTCTCACGCTGACGGCGTGCTCGCGACCCGGTCCGAAGCTCCGTGACCGCGCCCGCGGACCCGATCGCCGCCGGTGTCCCACGATCGGGTCACAGGAGCTGAAGAACGGGGAGAGGTGAGTGTAAACAAACCTTCCCCGTTCTTCTCTGTGGTAGTGTCACAGATCGTCTGTTCCCTGATATAGGGAACGACGATCAGTGACGTCACACCTACAGCCACGCTCCCCTACAGTAAGAATCACTCCCTTAGGACACACTTAACCCCTTAGCGCCCCCTAGTGGTAACCCCTTCACTGCCATTGTCATTTTCACAGTAATCAGTGCATTTTTATAGCACTTTTCGCAGTGAAAATGACAACGGTCCCAAAAATGTGTCAAAAGTGCACTTCATGAATTGGGTTCTAGACTTCCGTCTACATACACACCACCAGGAATGTGCCGCAAATACTTTATTGAATCGCCCCCAGAGTGTACTGACGAGCATGAAAGCATATATGGTTTTTTAAAAGGTCATGGGTGTCACATATGTCTGACAATTCCACTTTAAAATCAGATGTTAGAACAGATGTTGGCGCATATTTTCCTTCCACACGTAAATCCACATAATGGTCATCATTATGTACAAATCTGCACATTTAGGTAGAGGCTCAGTAATTACTGAGTTGGAACTGAGACCGTGAATTAAGGAAATGTATAACACTGCTAATTATATTCTAGGTTTTACAACTACTTATATGAGCCTCATGCTGTGCTATTGACGACTCCGACGAGTGACTCATTTTGTTTTTATCGTGAATATGTTACTCCCTCCTCTTCTATCCATTGTAGCTTCTATAGACGTCTCATTCTTGATACGGATTTTAATATTTCTTACACTTTTAAAGGGATCTCATAGGCCTTTAATAAATCCACATTTTTATCGTGACGGCGACATTATGGCGGACACTTTTGGCGCTATTTTGGGACCATTCACAGTTATACAGCGATCAGTGCTATACAAATGCACTGATTACTGTGTAAATGTGACTGGCAGTGAGGGGGTTAAGCTGTAGGGGGTGCTGAAGGGGTTAAGTGTGTCCTAGGGATGTGTTCTAACTGTGTGGGGGCGGGGCTACGTGTGACACCACACTGATCACCTCTACCGATCACAGGAAGCTGTGATCAGTGTCCTGTCACTAGGCAGATTGGGGAAATGCTTGTTTACATCAGCACTTCCCGTTCTTTCTCTCCGTGAGACAATCGCGGGAGTGGACATTGAGTCCGTGGGACTCGCGGTCACACTCACAGAGCTTGCGGCTGGCGCACGCGCCCACAATGCCACGTCTTAAAGGGGACGTATATATATATATATATATATATATATATACGTCCATATGCCTAGCCATTCCATTCTGCCGACGTATATAGTCGTGCAGCGGTTGACAAGAGGTTAACTGACAATTGCGTGGTCGTGCAACGTTGTACCCAAATAAAATGTATGTCCTTTTTTTCCCCACAAATAGAGCTTTCTACTTGCTAGTGTACCAACACAAATAATATAAAATAAAGCAGCAGCTTGAAGTGAGATACACACAATAATAGATAGAAAATGAGAGAAGCTGTGCTAAATAGTCCCAAATATTGCAGGAAAATTCTTCATTAAAACGGCATGTTATTGATCAACATATAGGATGGAATGAATCCTCTTCCCAGTGGCACCACAGAGATTCCAGCAAACAACAGAAGCCAGTCCTCCTAGTACACAGCGTTGTGAAGTCAGCATGTGCCCTTCCCCCAGACGCGTTTCGTCATACGTGACGTTGTGCAGGCCAGTCAAGTTTCTCCACCCCAAACTCGCTCATCTATGTCTTTATGGATCTAGCTTTGTGCACTGGTCCAAATCATTTGGTGAAGGGGGGATTATGGTGTGGGGGTTGGTTTTTTAGGGGGTTGGGCTTGGCCCCTTAGTTCCAATGAAGGGTACTCTTCAGCATACCAAGACATTTTGGACAATTTCATGCTCCCAACTTTGTAAGAACAGTTTGGGGATGACCCCTTCCTGTTCCAACATGACTGCGCACCAGTGTACCAAGCAAGGTCCATAAAGACATGGATGAGCATACCTATCACAGTGTAAATAGGAAGTGTTAGTTATTGGGCATTTCCCTCCTCACACTGGGCTAGATTCACATAGATCTTTAGATCCGCGTAATCTATGTAATTTATGATTCGCCGGCGCAATTTTGCGAGGCTAGTGTAGTATTCACAAAGCACTTACCTCCAAACTTGCGCCGGCGGATCGTAACTCCCCCGGCGGAATTCAAATTCCGCGGCTAGGGGGAGTGTACGATTTAACTGCGCATGCGCCGCCGGCGAAATTTCCTAGTGCGCATGCTCCAAATGACGTCGCTAGGACGTAATTGTTTTCGGCGTGAAAGTAAATTGTGTCGATCCATATTCGCGACCGACTTACGCAAACGACGTAAAAATTCAAAACTCGGCGCGGGAACGACGCCCATACTTAACATTGGATACGCCGCATATAGCAGGGGTAAGTATACGCCGGAAAAAGCCGGACGCAAACGACGTAAAAAAAAAGCGACGGGCGGGCGTTCGTTTCTGAATCGGCCGAAATCGGAATGTGCATATTCGGCGCGTAAAAAAATGAAGCGCCACCTAGCGGCCGGCGGGAGAATGCAGCCTAAGATCCGACGGTGTAAGTCACTTACACCAGTCGGATCTAAGGGAGATCTATGCGGAACTGATTCTTATAAATCAGTCGCATAGATCCGACCGTCGGATCTCAGAGATACGACGGCGTATCAGGAGATACGCCGTCGTATCTCTTTGTGAATCCGGCCCACTGACAACACGTGAGTAGAGGAAAGCCAATAAGCTGCTGTCCTGACAGGGGGGAGCTGCACTGATGCATTGATTATAAGTGCAGCCCCATCAGCGATGCCCACCAGTACCCACCAGTGATGCCAATCAGTACCTATCAGTGCTGCCTTTCAGTGCCCATCAGTGATGCTTGTCAGTGCCACCTATCGGTGACGTCTATTAGTGCCCAGCAGTGCCCATGAGTGCCGCCTATCAGTGCCCATCAGTGCTGCATAGTAGTGCCTCCACATCAGTGCCCATCAATGCCATCTCATCAGTGTCCATCAATGACATCTCATCAGTGCCCATCAGTGCAGCCTATCAGTGCTCATCAGTAAAGGAGAAAAATGACTTATTTACAAAATATTGAAACAGAAACAAGGAAAACATTTTTGTTTTCCTTTTGACATTTTTTTTGTCTGTTTAGCAAAAAATAAAAAGCTCAATCTGTCTCAAAAAAATAATAAAAGATTAGTTTGGGTTCAGTGTTGCATGACCGCGCAATTGTCATTCAGTGTGTGACAACGCTAAAAAGCTGAAAATTGGCCTGGGCAGGAAGGGGGTGAAAGTACCCGGTATTGAAGTGGTTAATCCAGAGACAGCCAAGCAAGCAGCATTTTCACAAGGAGGTCAGGAATGACTGGAAGCTGAACAGATTACTTACTTTTATATGTTATTCTTGTTATAGTATCTCTGTTAAGCATTCGGTTTAGGAAAGGATTGGATGAATCTGTAACCTGAGGGAAAGCAAAAGAAAAAAAAATGTTACAAGTAATCACATAACACAGCAAATCTGTCACTTTAGCACAATTCTTCCCACTGATACCAATGACAGGACTCTATTCCTCCCACTGACACCAATGATGGGACACTATTCCTCCCACTGATACCAATGATGGGACACTATTCCTCCCACTGACACCAATGATAGGACACCATTCCTCCCACTGACACCAATGATGGGACACAATTCCTCCCACTGACACCAATGATGGGACACAATTCCTCCCACTGACACCAATGATGGGACACTATTCCTCCCACTGACACCAATGATGGGACACTATTCCTCCCACTGACACCAATGATGGGACACTATTCCTCCCACTGACACCAATGATGGATCACTATTCCTCCCACTGACACCAATGATGGGGCACTATTCCTCCCACTGACACCAATGATGGGACACTATTCCTCCCACTGACACCAATGATGGATCACTATTCCTCCCACTGACACCAATGATGGGACACATTTCCTCCCACTGACACCAATGATGGGACACTATTCCTCCCACGACACCAATGATAGGACACGATTCCTCCCACTGACACCAATGATGGGACACTATTCCTCCCACTGACACCAATGATGGGACACTATTCCTCCCACCGACACCAATGATGGGACACTATTCCTCCCACGGACACCAATGATAGGACACCATTCCTCCCACTGACACCAATGATGGGACACTTTTCCTCCCACAACACCAATGATGGGACACTATTCCTCCCACGGACACCAATGATAGGACACCATTCCTCCCACTGACACCAATGATGGGACACAATTCCTCCCACTGACACCAATGATGGGACACTACTCCTCCCACGGACACCAATGATAGGACACCATTCCTCCCACTGACACCAATGATGGGACACTATTCCTCCCACGGACACCAATGATAGGACACCATTCCTCCCACTGACACCAATGATGGGACACCATTCCTCCCACTGACACCAATGATGGGACACTATTCCTCCCACTGACACTGACAGGAGGGGAGTGAACAAAGAAGAATGACTCATTTCCGTGCTGTGCCAATCACAGGCTGGGGGGCGGGGCTTGACCAAGTTGTGTTGCATAACAGCAGTAGTGAGAAGTCTGGTCACTGACCCGGCCCCGCTGTCTGCTCGGGTTTTGTACATCTGCTATCTGGACAGAAATACAATTTCTTTAGAAGATAAAAGCTCATCTCCTTTCTACATTTTATCGGTAGATTTAGCGGTTTGCCTGGAGTTCAGCTTTACCTTTATAACGTCACGCCGCGGCTCACAAAGTCATTTCACACAGCGCCATGCCTCCGCCAGAACACAGCGTATTACAGCTAATATATATATTATTATTTTTTTTTGTACCGGACCCTTACGGATTATCCCGCAGACGGGGACATGCTCAGGCAACCATTTTACGCTCCTGATTATGTCGAGCCATCTCAGCGCCCTTGGCACGGGGACGAATGAAAATCTCCGCCGCGGTAGTGAAACCTCGCGGCCAACAAACGTACTCACTTTTATAAATATGGATATAACAACTAGGCCGTTCGGGCTCTTCGCTGCCTCCGTTACATTTGTGTACAGCTCGTGGTTGTAATGTATCAGCTGGACCTGGAGGAAGAAGAAGACAAATCCAACCAATGAGAAGGAAGAGAAGACGATTCGGGGAAATAAAACGCTGATAAATGGCGGCTCTGGTGCAATAATCCGACTGATATTAAAGTGATCCATTCAGGTTAAAATAGAAATGAAAGGCAAAACATTTGTGTATACATACAAAACAAAACATAATAAATACCTTTTTTTTTATAAGTGATCACATTTAGAGGCGGCTCTTTAATTAGACAAATTAGGCGGTCGCTTAAGGCCTCGCACTCACAGGGGCCTCACGGCTGCCTAACTCAGTGTTTCCCAACACCAGTCCTCAAGGCACACCAACAGGTCATGTTTTCAGGATTTCCCTCAGATGAAACGGCTGTGGTAATTACTAAGGCAGTGAAACTGATCAAATCACCTGTGCAAAATAATGGAAAGCCTGAAAACATGACCTGTTGGTGTGCCTTGAGGACTGGAGTTGGGAAACACTGGCCTAACTTACCCAATGCATTACCCCAATTTTGAGGGACAGGGGACCGTAATGCTGCTGTGCTCAGGCAGCGTTAAGAGCCCTGACTCAGGAGCAGGGCTGCAAGCGTCCCTAACAACCAGTGAATATCGGTGGCACCACCCCTTGTGACATCCGTTACCCAGCATGCCCTCAGTTAATGACGTCACAAGGGGGCGGGTTCACCAGGTGACATCACCAGGTGGCCCCCGCCCCTTAGTTATTAAAGAGCAGGATCTGGGGGCCGCCTTGTTAACCACTTCCGGACCGCCTCCTGCACATATACGTCGGCAGAATGGCACGGCTGGGCACATGTACGTACAGGTCCTGTACTAGTACCCAGCCGTGGGTCGCGGGCGCACGGCCCGGTCCGAAGCTCCGGGACCGGGACCGCGGGTCCCATGGACCCGAAGAACGGGGAGAGCCGTATGTAAACACGGCTTCCCCGTTCTTCACTGTGGCGGCTGCATCGATTATGTGATCCCTTTTATAGGGAGACACGATCGATGACGTCACACCTACAGCCACACCCCCCTACAGTTGTAAACACACACTAGGTGAAACAAAGCTCCTTCAGCGCCCCCTGTGGTTAACTCCCAAACTGCAACTGTCATTTTCACAATAAACAATGCAATTTAAATGCATTTTTTGCTGTGAAAATGACAATGGTCCCAAAAATGTGTCAAAATTGTCCGAAGTGTCCGCCATAATGTCGCAGTCACGAAAAAAATCGCTGATCGCCGCCATAATGAAAAAAAAATGATAAAAATGCAATAAAACTATCCCCTATTTTGTAAATGCTATAAATTTTGCGCAAACCAACCGATAAACGCTTATTGCGATTTTTTTTTACCAAAAATAGGTAGAAGAATACGTATCGGCCTAAACTGAGGAAAAAATATGTTTTATTTTATATTTTTGGGGGATATTTATTATAGCAAAAAGTAAAAAATATTGAATTTCTTTCAAAATTGTTGCTCTATTTTTGTTTATAGCGCAAAAAATAAAAACCGCAGAGGTGATCAAATACCACCAAAAGAAAGCTCTATTTGTGGGAAAAAAAGGGCGCCAATTTTGTTTGGGAGCCACATCGCACGACTGCGCAATTGTCTGTTAAAGCGACGCAGTGCCGAATTGTAAAAACCCCTTGGGTCATTTAGCAGCATATTGGTCCGGTCCTTAAGTGGTTAAAGGGGGCTTCCAGATTCCAATAAGCCCCCCTGCCCGCAGACCCCCACAACCACCGGCCAGGGTTGTGGGGAAGAGGTTCTTGTCCTTGAATTATTTTACTGTCAAATATTTGTTTCACTCTCTCAGGTTCATTTAAAGGGGTTGTGTACAATTTTTTTTTTTTTAAGTTTGTTGGCCGAAAGTCCGACCGTGTGTACGGGCCTTAAGGCATACATTTGACAATACAGTGTATTTGCGGGATAGCGTTGCCACAAATCGGCCTTTTCTTTCTAACCTGGAGGGAAGAAAATCGCAGCCTTACCTCCCCAGAAAAGGCCTGCCCGTTAAGAAGGTGTTCTGAGCCTTGGCCGTCCTCGCTGCCGAAATGTAAGCGGATTTCTTCTAAGCGATGGCTGTAGGTGAGAGGCCCGCCGGATATATTCACTAGATGCTCCTTGTCCAGCCGCAAGGAGACGTGTCTCCCCGTGTTGTACATGGTCCCGCTCACCTGCAATCAACGGCAAAGAACAGACGCGGTTCAGATGGCGAGGAATTGCGTTCATCTTCAACAGAAGCTCTTAAAGGCTGAACTCCGAGCAGATATAAAAGACGCCAATGAATACAGCTCTGTGTTTATTAATACATCATTAAATATATATTACCTTGAAGGGGTAGGGCAGGGTGGTTACGTTCCTTTATATGGGGGGGAACAAGGCAGGGTGGCTACGTTCCTTCATATAGTGGGGCCAAGACAGAGTGGCTACATTCCTACATACAGTGGGACCAAGGCAGGGTGACTATGGTCCTATATATAGGGGAACCAAGGCAGGGTGGCTATGTTCCTAAATACAGTGGGACCAAGGTAAGGTGGCTACGTTCCTACATACAGTGGGACCAAGGCAGGGTGGCTACGTTCCTTCATATAGTGGGGCCAAGGCAGGATGGCTACGTTCCTTCATATAGTGGGGCCAAGGCAGGGTGGCTACCTTCTTACATACAGTGGGACCAAGGCAGGGTGGCTACGTTCCTACATACAGTGGGACCCAGGCAGGGTGGCTACGTTCCTACATACAGTGGGACCAAGGCTGGGTGGCTACGTTCCTTCATGCAGTGAGACCAAGGCAGGGTGGCTACGTTCCTACATACAGTGGGACCAGGGCAGGGTGGCTATGTTTCTTCATATAGTGGGACCAAGGCAGGGTGGCTACTTTTCTACATACAGTGGGAGCAAGGCAGGGTGGCTGCGTTCCTTCATAAAGTGTAACCAAGGCAGGATGGCTACGTTCCTACATACAGTGGGACCAAGGCAGGGTGGCTATGTTCCTACATATAGTGGGACCAAGGCAGGGTGGCTATGTTCCTACATACAGGGGGAGCAAGGCAGGGTGGCTATGTTCCTACATATAGTGGGACCAAGGCAGGGTGGCTACGTTCCTACATATAGTGGGACCAAGGCAGGGTGGCTATGTTCCTACATACAGGGGGAGCAAGGCAGGGTGGCTATGTTCCTACATATAGTGGGACCAAGGCAGGGTTGCTACTTTTCTACATACAGTGGGAGCAAGGCAGGGTGGCTGCGTTCCTTCATAAAGTGTGACCAAGGCAGGATGGCTACGTTCCTACATACAGTGGGACCAAGGCAGGGTGGCTATGTTCCTACATATAGTGGGACCAAGGCAGGGTGGCTATGTTCCTACATACAGGGGGAGCAAGGCAGGGTGGCTACGTTCCTACATATAGTGGGACCAAGGCAGGGTGGCTATGTTCCTACATATAGTGAGACCAAGGCAGGGTGGCTATGTTCCTACATATAGTGGGGCCAAGGCAGGGTGGCTACGTTCCTTCATATAGTGGGGCCAAGGCAGGGTGGCTACGTTCCTACATATAGTGGGACCAAGGCAGGGTGGCTATGTTCCTACATATAGTGGGACCAAGGCAGGGTGGCTATGTTCCTACATATAGTGGGACCAAGGCAGGGTGGCTATGTTCCTACATATAGTGGGACCATGGCAGGGTGGCTACGTTCCTACATATAGTGGGACCAAGGCAGGGTGGCTACGTTCCTTCATATAGTGGGGCCAAGGCAGGGTGGCTACGTTCCTTCATATAGTGGGACCAAGGCAGGATGGCTATGTTCCTACATACAGTGGGACCAGGGCAGGGTGGCTATGTTTCTTCATATAGTGGGACCAAGGCAGGGTGGCTACTTTTCTACATACAGTGGGACCAAGGCAGGGTGGCTATGTTCCTTCATATAGTGGGACCAAAGCAGGATTGCTACGTTCCTACATACAGTGGGACCAAGGCAGGGTGGCTATGTTCCTTCATATAGTGGGACCAAGGCAGGGTGGCTACGATCCTACATACAGAGGGGACCATGGAGAACGAACGTAGCAAAGCCCCTGGCTGGTAAAGCAGCTCCCTTGTATGTTTTTTATCTCTATTTGTAGTGCTTTCCCTGAAGTTCGGCTTTATGTGTGCAAAAGTGAAAGAGGAACTTTCTTTTTTGGAACATTTTATTTCAGAGATAACTCATTCTATGAAAACAGCTGGAATGAACCTGAGACGCTGGTCCGGCCTCTGGTGCCTATTGTATAGTAAGACTTTATCAGGAAGGAAAGATTTCAAAGGACGCTGTTATCAAAAGAAGAAAGACTAAAATATTTGATGTAAAATAGAAGTATCGTATTCTAGAGGGTGTCCATGGGGGGAACACACATCATACCAGTACTGACATATTCTAACTGGATACAGCGGCCTAATCCTTCAAACAGACTTTCATCCTACAGCAGCCCCCACCTTCACAATGGCAACACCTTTACAAAGACAGGCAAGGCAGGGGGGGCTACATTCCTACATGCAGTGGGACCAAGGCATGGTGGCAACGTTACTGCGTACAATCCTGTCTCGGAGGTCTACAGACAATTTCTTGGACTTCATGACTTGGTTTGTGCTCTGACATGCACTGTTACCTGTGGGACCTTTATATAGACAGTTGTGGGCCTTTCCAAATCATGTCCAATCAACTGAATTTACCCCAGGTGGTCTCCAATCAAGTTGTAGAAACATCTCAAGGATGATCAGTGGAAACGATGGACCCGAGCTCAGTTCTGACTGTCATGGCAAATGCGGTGAATACTTATCAACATGGGATTTTTTATTTTTAATACATTTGCAAACATTTCAAACTTCTGTCATTATGGGGTATTGTTTGTAGAATTTTGAGGAAAATAATGGCCCGGATTCACAGACAGCGGCGCACATTTATGCCGCCGTAGCGTATCTCCTGTACGCTACGCCGACGCAGTGCAGAGAGACAAGTATGGAATTCACAAAGGACTTGCTCCCAAAACTGCGCTGGGTTTCTTAGGTGGAAGTGGGCGTGAGCCATGCAAATGAGGCGTGACCCCATGCAAATGATGGGTCGAGCGCCAGACAGATTTGTATAACGAACGGCGCAAGTTTCCAACGTAAGTGCTTGATTCACAAAGCACTTGCGTGTAAACTTTCGGCGGCGTAGCGTAAAGCCGTCCGGTGCAAGCCCGCCTAATTCAAATGGGCCGTGTACCATTTAAATTAGGCGCGTTCCCACGCCGAACGTTCTGCGCATGCTCCGTTTGGAAATTTCCCGCCGTGCTTTGCGCGAAATTACGGCGCCCCGACGTGTTTTTTGAACGGCGACGTGCGTAACGTACTTTCGTATTCCCGGACGTGTTACGCAAAAAAAAAAAAATTGAAATTTCGACGCGGGAACGACGGCCATACTTTAACATGGCTGGTCTAAATCTAAGCCATGAAATAGCAGGCTTAAGATTGCGACGGGAAAAACCGACTAGCGACGACGTAAGAGAATGCGACGAACGCGCGTACCTTCGTGGATCGCCGTAAACAGCTAATTTGCATACCCGACGCTGGAAAACGACGCAAACTCCACCCATCGGCCGCCAGGGAGAATTACACCTACGATCCGAAGGCGTATGAAGCCGTACGCCTGTCGGATCTATGCCAAAAGCCGTCTTATCTTGGTTTGAGGATTCCAAATCAAGATACGACGCGGCAAATTTGAAAATACGCCGGCGTATCAGTAGATACGCCGGCGTATTTCTGCTGTGAATCTGGCCCAAAATGCGGAAAAGGTGAAGCGCTGTGAATATAAAGATAAATAAGAAAGCGCTAACATCTCACATAAAAAAAAAATGACAATGGCGTTCCTTTACCTTGTGAATGGTCCTTTGAGATTATGCAATAAATAAAAACTATTAAAGGATTACAATCCCTTCTCATTGAAAAGCCCGAGCTTGTGTAAACACTTATCAATAAATGGCAGCGTCTAATCCAACTCCCCGATTTACAGAATGATGCTAATGGCGCGATGTAATGAGCTGATTACACGCCGATGTTTGCAACAACAAATTCCTACTCTCCGGGGTACGCACCCCTGCTAATTTTACTCCAATCCTGATTTCCCATGTCAGTCCCATTGTACTCAAAACTGCCATTTAGGCGCAGTGTCTATCAGATAACCCGCCGTATTATTGCTGTCTGATGAGAAATTAGTGAGGCATGAATACATTACTCCGTTCATGTACGTTTAATGCAACGGATCGTTGGGTAAGCAAGATCAGCAAATTGATGCCCAGGTGAGTGAGCCAGGGTATCAGATGCTGCCCTGGGATAGAGCATAAAAACATTTGAGCGCTGGGACGGAAGGTCTGCTATATTTGAACTGAAATACGAAACTATTTGCTGCCTGTGCAGTCTGAGCTACTGCAGAGGGACCTAAAGGGGCCAGGGGCCCATTAAAATGGCACAGTCTATGGGTTGTCAGCCAAGTGGTTGAAATGGACATTCTCAAC
Organism: Rana temporaria; assembly: GCF_905171775.1. Taxonomy (NCBI): domain Eukaryota; kingdom Metazoa; phylum Chordata; class Amphibia; order Anura; family Ranidae; genus Rana; species Rana temporaria. The sequence continues at coordinate 133,613,677 of NC_053500.1, read as the reverse complement.
GCTGTATCCTGGCCTAGACCTAGGGCACCCGCCGGCTTGCTCTACACTGTTAGGCAAATTGGTCTAGCTCCCCCATAAAGCGACCGCACTGCTCCGGTATGCGGGCGCCCGGCATTCCGCAACTGTGGTGGGTGGTCGCCGCTTCTAATTTTGACTGTCCTACCATCCTGGACCACATGCTGCACCATTGGCATGATATCTTCTTAGTCCTTTCCATAAAATTATCAGAAATTTGTGCTTAACCACTTCCCGCCCGGCCTATAGCCGATTTACGTCCGGGAAGTGGTTCTGAAATCCTGACAGGACGTTCCAGAACGTCCTGCAGGATTTCATGCCGCGCGCGCCTGTGGGGGCGCGCAGCGCGGAGATCGGTGATGCGGGGTGTCAGTCTGACACCCTGCATCTCCGATCTCGGTAAAGAGCCTCCGGCGGAGACTCTTTACCACGTGATCAGCCGTGTCCAATGACGGCTGATCACGATGTAAACAGGAAGAGCTGATTGTTTACCAGCGCAGCCCCCCCTCGGATCGCCACACTGGACCACCAGGGATGCCCACCCTGGACCACCAGGGTGGGCAAAAAAAAAAAAAAAAGCCTGCAAAAAAAATAAAAATAAAGTCTGCAATAAAAAAAAATACATAAAAAAAAAAAAAAGATGCCAATCAGTGCCCACAAATGGGCACTGACTGGCAACCTGGTAAAATCAGTGCTGCCCCACAGTGTCCATCAGTGCCACCCCAGTGTCCATCAGTGCCACCCCACAGTGTCCATCAGTGCCACCCCACAGTGTCCATCAGTGCCACCCCACAGTGCCCACCTATCAGTGCCCATCTGTGCCACCCATAAGTATCCATCAGTGCCACCCATAAGTGCCGCCCATGAGTGCCCATCTGTGCCGCCCATGAGTGCCCAGTGCCGCCTATGTGTGCCCATCAGTGCCGCCTACGTGTGCCCATCAGTGCCGCCTATGTGTGCCCATCAGTGCCGCCTATGTGTGCCCATCAGTGCCGCATACCAGCGCCGCCAATCAGTGCCACCTCATCTGTGCCCGTTAGTACTACCTCATCGATGTCCATCAGTGCCATCTCATCGGTGCCCATTAGTGCCGCCATATCAGTGCCCGTAATTGAAAGAGAAAAACGTATTTACAAAAAAATTTACAGAAAAAAATAAAAACGTAATTTTTTTTCAAAATTTTCAGTCTTTTTTTAGTTGTTGCGCAAAAAAAAAAAAAACGCAGAGGTGATCAAATACCACCAAAAGAAAGCTCTATTTGTGGGGAAAAAAGGACGCCAATTTTGTTTGGGTACAGTGTAGCACGACCGCGCAATTGCCATTCAAAGTGCGACAGTGCTGAAAGCTGAAAAATGCCTTGGGCGGGAAGGTGCGTAAGTGCCTGGTATGGAAGTGGTTAAAGTAGAACTATAAGCAACACTCAGTTTCGTTTTTACCATCCCTGTCCCATTGCGGAGATTTCCCTTCACTTTCTGCCCCATAGCCAAACAGGAAGTGAGAGGAAATCTATGCAAATTAAGGTAATCGATTGCCCCCCCCCCCCCCCGCAGGCCCTCAGAACTACTCGAAAATTTCAGGGCGCGTTCGCGACCCGGTCCGAAGCTCCGTGACCGCGCTCGCGGGACTCGCGGACCCGATCGCCGCCGGTGTCACAGGAGCTGAAGAACGGGGAGAGGTGAGTGTAAACAAACCTTTCCAGTTCTTCTCTGTGGCAGTGTCAGTGATCGTCTGTTCCCTGTCATAGGGAACGATGATCAGTGTCATCACACGTACAGCCACGCCCCCTACAGTAAGAAACACACATGAGGTCACACTTAACCCCTACAGCGCCCCCTAGTGGTTAACCCCATCACTGCCATTGTCATTTTCACAGTAATCAGTGCATTTTTATAGCACCTTTCGCTGTGAAAAGGTCAATGGTCCCAAAAATGTGTCAAAAGTGTCCGCCATAATGTCGCAGTCACGACAAAAAAAATCGCTGATCGCCGCCATTACTAGTAAAAAAAAATATTAAGAAAAATGCCATAAAACTATCCCCTATTTTGTAGACGCTATAACTTTTGCGCAAACCAATCAATAAACGCTTATTGTGATTTTTTTACCAAAAATATGTAGAAGAATACGTATCGGCCTAAACTGAGGAAAAAAATAATATTTATATATTTTTGGGGATATTTATTATAGCAAAAAGTAAAAAATATATATTTCTTTTAATTGTCGCTATATTTTTGTTTATAGCGCAAAAAATAAAAACCGCAGAGGTGATCAAATACCACCAAAAGAAAGCTCTATTTGTGGGAAAAAAAGGACGCCAATTTTGTTTGGGAGCCACGTCGCAAGACCGCGCAATTGTCAGTTAAAGCGACGCAGTGCCGAATCGCAAAAAGGGGCCAGGTCCTTAACCTGCATAATGGTCCGGGGCTTAACCGGTTAAAGTGGGAAAATCAATTTTCCATTGCTTATTACCCAAAAAAAAACCTAACCACCTTAGGAGGAACCTTTGGGTTCCATAGAATCCTGGTTGAGAAAGGCTGCTTTATTGTATGTTGTGGCGTTATGGGTTAACGCAGCCCATTCATTCTTATTGAGTTTCAATGCTGGAGAAAATATCCAAAACTCAAAAATAAATAAAAAAAGTTGGCTTTACAAATGCTTTAAATTACAACGCTGTTTGCCTTTAAATATAATTTAGTAGCAAAAAAAAAAAAAGAAAAGGCCATCACAAATCTGTTACAGGGGACTAAAAAAAACGATGAAAGGAGCTGAACTTTGGCGCTAAGCCGTAACGATGACAAGGACTTAACCACGTCGCGAAACGAACAGACGAGTTTTTAATTTGCATGACAAAGGACGGCGAGTAAATGGAAATTGTGTCTTGTTTGGCGTCTTTAATAAACTCGCTCTGTTCATTTTCTGAGACGTTCGCAATAATCACAGAGGACTCTGCGTAGGTCAGAACATTTGGAAGAAGCTTTTCACCCACTTCCTACTGGAGAGCTTGTATCTCTCATTACCGCTCTGATAATAAGCGCAGAAAAACACGCTTTATAAAAAATAGGAACGGCAAAGCCGCCGATAGTCGGGGGAATGGCTGCAGACGGCACAAGGGAGGCCGCCTTCAATACGGTTCAATAAATTTTCTCACGCTGTCACTCAAGCCAGTATAGATCGTCCCTAATCCCGCACACAGCAGCCCGCCTAATTTATAGCTTCATAATGCGGCCGCAAACAAAACAATCGTTTATCATTTAGATACAGCCGAATAGAATCATTGTTTATTAATATGGCACGTGTTGTATCCCTGATGAAATATTCAGATTTTGCCAACTTTAGAGGAAAGACATTTACCAAACCAAATACCGTATATACTGGAGTATAAGCCGACCCGAATATAAGCCGAGGCACCTAATTTTACCACAAAAAATGGGAAAATGTATTGACTCGAGTATAAGCCGAGGGTGTCCATCTGCATGCCTCACTGTGCCTCACTTTGCCTCACTGTTTCCATGTGCATGCCTCACTGTGCCCATGCCTCACTGTGCCCATGCCTCACTGTGCCCATGCCTCACTGTGTCCATGACTAGACTTACGTTTAACATGGCAGCAAACTTTGCACACTTGTAGAGGAGAACTGGGGCTACATGTGTGCCAGATTTTGGGTCCAGGGGACCTACGCATACCTCCCAACATTTTAAAAGTCCACTGCGGGACAGTTGTTGAGCGGAGGGGGGGGGGATCGAGGCTGTTGAGCAGGGGGGGGGTCGAGGTTGTTGAGCAGGGGGGGGGCCAGGTGGATGCCTCTCACCTTTTCACAGAATGTCTCCTCCCTCAGCAGTCATCGACACGCCGCTACGGTTCCTCCTCCAGCAGTACTGCCCATTCAGCTCCGCCCGCCTCCTCCTATAGTTCGGCTGCCATTCAGCTCCGCCCGCCTCCTCCAGCAGTACTGCCCATTCAGCTCAGCCCGCCTCCTCCTATAGTTCGGCTGCCATTCAGCTCCGCCCGCCTCCTCCTATAGTACGGCTGCCATTCAGCTCCGCCCGCCTCCTCCTATAGTATGGCTGCCATTCAGCTCCGCCCGCCTCCTCCTATAGTACGGCTGCCATTCAGCTCCGCCCGCCTCCTCCTATAGTACGGCTGCCATTCAGCTCCGCCCGCCTCCTCCTATAGTATGGCTGCCATTCAGCTCCGCCTGCCTCCTCCTATAGGCTGCCATTCAGCTCCACCCGCCTTCTCCAGCAGTACTGCCCTTTCAGCTCCGCCCGCCTCCTCCTACAGTACTGAGCGGGGGGGGGGGGAGATCGGATCCTCTCAGTGCGGGAAATTTAACCCTTTTGCGGGACTGCGGGAATATGCAGTCAGTGCAGGAAAATCCCGCAGAATCCGTGCTTGTTGGGAGGTATGCCTACGGGTGTGCCGGGTCCCCACAGTTACCGGAGAAACTGGGAGTCTATGGAAGAGGTGCACGACTTTGAAAAATCGGTGCTCCCCGCCCACAGGTCCCCCGAACAACAAACTTGCAGAGGAAGAGGCTATATGTGTGCCAAGTTTGGGGTCGAGGGAAGTTAAGGCCGGCCGGTACCGGGTCCCCAAAGTCCGTGAGATCAGGCGCAAAAAGGTGACTCGAGTAAAAGCGGAGGGGTGTATTTTCAGCACAACATTTTTTTCTGAAAGACTCGGCTTATACTCGAGTATATACGCTAATAGAAAATGTTACGTTTAACCACTTCCCTACCGCTGGACGTCATATGACGTCTTGGACTTGGGGGGGGGGGGGGGGGTTATCTGAATGTGTCTGCAGCTACAGGCATCATTCAGATATCCTTCTTTTCAGCAGACGATTTTGCGCACCATAAGAACGATCATATCGGCAGTTACACCGATTGATCGTTCTTATAGGCGGCGGGAGGGGACGTGCTTCTCCGGGCTTCTCCGGGCTCTCCCGTGCGATTTTATTTACAGGAATAAAAGTGATCAAATTTTTTTTTTTTTTTACAAAAAGTGTCAAAATAAAAAAATTAAGTAAAAAAAAAAAATTAAATAAATATGTAGCGCCCGGTTACTTTTCAGAACCGGTGCTAGTGTAAATTTAGAGGGGGTCAGAGAGTTAAATGACTCTGACCAGGTTAATTTGTTTAAATTGGAGCCTCTGCTTTGGCTGTGCTGTGGGTTCATGCTGTTGTTTCTGGGGTGCTGATAACACCCCAGGACGACACGTGGCAGCAGTGGAGTCATGGGTTTGGATATTTCTTCCCGGCAGCCTATCAGGAGGAGGTTTCCTCACTGTGCATGCTGGGGAGGTGTATTTATGGGGCAGACGCAATTTTCTTGGGTCTTCTTCCCGTGTGGCACCCACCTTCAGGGTAGCCATACCACAGCACCCCGGCAAATGGCCTCCTGGGGCCAGGGTGTGCGTGCTACGCAGTGTTCCTGGTTCCGGGACCACGTTGGCCCGGAGCATCTGATCTGACGCTGGGGCCCAGTGATCAGCTGGGTTCCCAATCTGATGAGCTGTCCGTCCTGTTGGAGGAGGCTGTCCGGTGGAGAGTTTGCCTGAGGAGTGCCAAGAGAGGCTGGTGTTCCAAGAGGGGCCTGACCATCCATCGGGGACCAAGGGAAACTGGGTACTGAGAGGCTGAATGTTGGTCGCCTATCAGTCGGTAACCTAACCAAAACTACCTGAAGGAGATCCGGGTGCTGAATGTGTTAATGAGGATTCCGGACCACCATAATCTCCATTATTTTCAACGATTGGGAAGGTCTGTGGCAGAGACTTAACCCCAAGTTCCGAGTGACATTCTGGCTGCCAGGCTGGTGAGAGAGGCCTGTCCCGGTGCGCTATACCCACTCTGGCTAGTGTGGTGAAACTGTTTCCTATCTACATACACCTGAATCTGTCATTCTCCATTTTTGCTATATCTTCACTCTTCACCATGTTCTACCGTTTTTACCCGGCTGCAGTGGCGTATCTAGGGTATGGCAGCCATGGCAAGTGCCATGGGCACCATGGGGAGGGGGGCAGCAAAAAGCCACCCCCCTGCATGAAAAAAACCCACCCGTCCTCCCGCCGCCGCCTCCCGCACTAATGTAGCTCCCGGCGCCACGCCCACCCTGCTGAAGCGCAACGCAGGCACAGCAATTGCTAATATTTCTCCTTCTGCCTGGGGAGGGGAGTGACAGGTGCATCCAAGATGACCAATGACTGGCCAGACCAGATCCACATAGGGTGGTGGCTGCATTTGATGGGCACAGTGGCTGCAATTGATTTCTTTTTTTTTCAGTTTGTTTGCGCCCACAAAAAATGTTCACCACCAGCCGCCAGTGGTCCCCAGTGTCCCTCTCTGTCCCCGCCGTGTCCCTGGTTATCTGAAAGATGGGTTTCCAATGTTTTGACAAGGGCGCAGTTTCAGTGCTTGCCATAGGCGCCATTTTCACTAGATACGCCTCTGCCCGGCTGGGTAATAAAAGCACAGAAAAGACACCTGTTGTGTGGACATTCCATTTACTACAACTCTCATCAAGTACCCTAGACGGCGGAGAAACAGAGGTAACGTGCCACCCAAAACAAACCAGCAGCTCCTCCGGGGGTAGTGCTACAAATAAATAAAAAAAATTAAAACACCCCTGTCCCCGGTAGCTCACGCTCAGAAGCGAACACACACGTAAGTCCCGCCCACACATGTAAACGCCATTCAAACCACACACGTGAGGCATCGACGCATGCGTTAGAGCGTGTGCAACAATTCTAGACTTTTAGACCCCCGATCCCTCCATAAAGAGTACCTGTCACCACCTATTACTGTTTACATTCCTTGTGACAACAATAAAAGTGATCATGGACAACTGTTGGAACAACATGGACATCTTTCGGACCAGCATGGACAAGTATCAGATCAGCATGGACAACTGTTGGAACAACATGGACATCTTTCAGAAAAGTATGGACAAGTATCAGATCAACATGGACAACTGTTGGACCAGCATGGACATCTTTCAGAAAAGTATGGACAAGTATCAGATCAACATGGACAACTGTTGGACCAGCATGGACATCTTTCAGACCAGCATGGACAAGGATCAGATCAGCATGGACAACTTTTGGACCAGCATGGACATCTTTCAGAGAAGCATGGACAAATACCAGATCAACATGGACAACTGTTGGACCAGCATGAACATATTTCAGAAAAGCATGAACAAATACCAGATCAACATGGACAACTGTTGTACCAGCATGGACATCTTTCAGACCAGCATGGACAGGAGCTAGACTAGCATGAACAAGTGCTGGACAAGCATGGACATCTTTCAGACCAGCATGGATAGGAGCCAGACCAGCATGAACAAGTGCTGGACAAGCATGGACAGGTGCTGGACCAGCATGGATAGAAGCCAGACCAGCATGGACAGGAGCCAGACCAGCATGGACAGGAGCCAGACCAGCATGGACAGGAGCCAGACCAGCATGGACAACTGTTGGAACAGCATGGACAGGAGCCAGACTAGCATGAACAAGTGCTGGACAAGCATGGACAACTGTTGGAACAGCATGGACAGGAGCCAGACCAGCATGAACAAGTACTGGACAAGCATGGACAATTTTTGGACCAGCATGGACAGGAGCCAAACCAGCATGAACAAGTGCTGGACAAGCATGGACAACTGTTGGACCAGCATGGACAGGAGCCAAACCAGCATGAACAAGTGCTGGACAAGCATGGACAGGTGCTGGACCAGCATAGACAACTGTTGGACCAGCATGGTCAGGTGTTGGACCAGCATGAACAAGCGTTGAGTGATTTATTTCTAAATGAATATATTTTGCAATGTGGCGTTAACTCACTTCCAGCGTTCTTCTGATACGTAGATGTAATTCTCCTTCCTGATGTAAATTTTATTCGCCTTTGTATTTCCTTTCCCGAGTCGGGCAACTTTTCTTTTACAAAGTGCCTATTGTTATCTTCTTAGCATTGATTATAAGAGACCATTAGAAGCATGTTGTGCTGATTGCCATAACCCACAATATGCTGGGCACACTCCACAAGCCAACGATTTTTTGTATAATGCAAACTGTGTTAATGGATTTTTATGTCTTAAAAAAAAAATGAATAATGATTCAACTCTGATGCTTTCTAGTACATGATGTTAATAGGGGGATGGCAGCGGATTTCCTCTGCTTTCAGTCATTGAACCCCATCACATTCTATGGAGGGGAGATGAAACATGTGCAGATAAACCAGGCTCTGGATTTTGAGAAGCATGGCCTCTTATCAGGATGCAGAGGGGGCCTGCCGCCTGGCCTGCTGTATTCATAGGGAACCATTCTTTTTTTTTTTTGCCATGCTTTGGGAATGCGTTTACAAACTGATAAACTTCTCCCCAAGCCCCATAGACATAAGTAGGTAGATTCAGGTAGGGGCGCCTAAACTTAAGGACGGCGTAGCCTAGCGTGTTTACACTACGCCGCCTTAAGTAAGAGAGGAAAGTACATGATTCAGAAAGCACTTACCTCCTTACTTAGAGCGGCGTAGTGTAAACACGGCGGGCATAAGGGCGCCTAATTCAAATTGCTTGGAGGGGGGCGTGTTGTATGGAAATGAGGCTTGACCTCACGTTTTTTTGCCGTTTTTTTACACTGCGCATGCGCAGGGCGCCTACATTTCCCAGGGCGCATTGCGGCTAAGTACGACGTACGGGCCTATTGATTTCGACGCGGACGTAAACGACGTAACTCCCGATTCGCGGACGACTTGCGCAAACGACGTAAAAAATTCGAACCTCGCGGCGGGACCGGCGGCCATACTTAACATTGGCTAGGCCACTAGAGCATAGCTCTAACTTCCGGTCATTCCGGTACACTGACACTGTAAGGCCTTACGAAAACAACGTTAATCGACTGCGGCGGGCTCGCGTTCGTTCGGGAATCGTCGTAAAAGCTCATTTACATAATCTACGCGGGCCGCAATGGAAGCGCCACCTAGCGGTCAGCCAAAACATTGCAATCTAAGCCGTCCTATCTTAGATATGTTTAAGTGTATCTCTGTTACAGAATACACTTAAACATAGGGCGGCGTAGATTCAGAGTTAGGTCGGCTAATCTGTAGATAAGCCGGCCTAACTCTTTCTGAATCTACCTAAAGGTCTTCACCGTTCCAACCAGGCCCGGACTGGGACAAAAAATAGGCCCTGGCATTTTAGACTGAGCAGCCCAGGGGCTAGGGTGACCACATTTCCAAACTACCATTCAGGGACACCCCCCTTCTCATAAATCAGCTTGTGCTATAACGAATGACAGCACAGTGATTGGATACAAGAGGCAGGATTTATGATTTCTCCAATCACAAGCAGGGGGCGGGGATTGTGCTCCTCCAGGCATTCCCGGCCAGGGCAAGTACTGTCAGTGAGTAAAGCGGTGATGTGGCGGCCTTTTTTGGGGCATCAGATTGGCCCAGGGGGGGGGTCTCTGTGTCAGTTTCATTCCGGGACACTGTATTGTCCTGGAATGAAGGTGCCCGGGACAGACCTGCAAAATGCGGGACTGTCCTGGGCAATACGGGACACGTGGTCACCCTACCAGGGGCGCGGCGCTTTGCGGCGGTTAATGATGGGATGTGGGGTTCCAGCACATTGTACCTCTGGACCCCTTTACATTACACAGCACCCTGCACCTCTGGACCCATTTACATTACACAGCACCCTGCACCACTGGACCCCTTTACATTACACAGCACCCTGCACCTCTGGACCCCTTTACATTACACAGACACCCCCCTAACAGTTCCTAAGCTTGGTTTGCGAGCATAATTCGTTCCAGAAACATGCTTGTAATCCAAAGCACTTGTATATCAAAGCAGTTTTTTTACAGGGTATAAAAGAGAAGAGAGGCACCTCTAAGTGTAGCAATAAGTTGCTAAATGTTGTACCTTCATTAAATGTAACCATATTGCTACACTTAGAGGCTCCTCTCTTCTCTTTTATACTCAGTTGTAACGTGACACTACTCTTATATCAAGACATCGCTTGTATATCAAGGCAAAAATTATTAAAAAATGTTGCTCATCTTGCAAAATGCTCTCAAACCAAGTTACTCTCAAACCAAGGTTTTACTGTTTTCCTTTATTACAAAATAGTGGAATACTGTCAAATAAAAAGCCAACTCAGTTTGGCTGGTACGCCTGAATCATGGACTAACAGACGAAACGCGTTGTTTTTCCCCCCAGATGTATTCAACTATTTTGTAATAAAGGATGACCATATATACTGACTTACTAGGGTGAGGCCTTTTCTGTGAACATGTGTAGCTTTGAAGGTTATCAGAGACCTTCCAGCCTAAGCACCACCTGGTACTTGAGGAAAGGGTCGTAACGTTGGCTCACCTGTTCCAGGTAAGTACACACGCATCTTTTTCTACAGGATAGGGAGGATAGGTAGGAGGAGGGGAGAGGGAACATTTTTAAGAATAGTTAGACTTGGGCTTTTCTTCCATCTGGTGCTAGGTCCACTTTAAGGGAAAATTAAAGAAAAATAAAACAGAAAAAAAAAAAAATAGAAAGAAAAAATTGAAAAAAAGAAATAGAAAAAAGAAATAGAAAAAAAATAGAAAAATAAAATAACTTGTGTGTCTGCATATTAAATGTTACACTTTAGAAACAGAATTAAGAGAACTGAGGATACTTTTTTTAATGCGTGAAGCATAATTAGTCCTGTTTGATGCTCTGGTGATGGCAACCCCCCGCGGGAATGTGAATACTGAGAGAAACGCGTCGGAGACAGGCAGTCCAACTGAAATCTACATGAAAGCGTTTTTTTTTCGGTATTAAAAAGTGCCTTGTTGGAGGCCACAGACAAGTCTGCGCTTTCTATCTTGGTCATAAAATATTCAGTTGCCTAAAGCAATGATTTTGTTTACTTCTTATGGACATCGTTAAAGAATCATTAATATGAAAAGTAAAGTTTGGTTTCTACCAATGTACGGTTTGTAGAGAGAGTGGGGGGGGGGGGGGGGGACCTCTGTCTGGTTTTTATTGCTGGAGAATTTAGGGAGAAATAAGAGCACCACAAAACAGGTTTAGGAGTATTTATTTAGTACGTATTTTAATATTATTATTATTATGATGATTATTATTATTATTATTATTATTATTATTATTATTATTAATAATAATAAAATTGGTAGTTATTCATTTATTTAGTATGTATTTTATTAGTATTTGTTTAGCATTATTGGTCTTTATTTATTTAAGTATTTATTTCATCATATAAATCCAAAGGTAAAAGCCAGCATATTTATTAATTAATATTAATATTATTATTATTATTATTTTTTTTATTATTATTATTACTATTAGTAGTAGTAGGGTTTTTTCTTTATAATTTTTTATTGCCATTTCAGATAAAAGAACAATACAATGTCTTATATATCAAGTCACATAAACTGTATCAAAACAGCCACTAAATTGCATCTCACTGTCTCTTAACTCTGATGTACATAAAGGCCCACGCCACGTAACTTCTAGGATGCTCCAGCGTATCTTTGTTTTGTATCCACAAAACAAGATACGCCTGAAGCTGGGCTAGATCCGACTGGCATACGTCTTAGTACGCCGTCGGATCTAAGGTGCATATTTACGCTGGCCGCTAGGTGGCGCTTCCGTTGATTTCCACGTAGAGTATGCAAATTAGCTAGATACGCCAATCCACAAACGTACGTCCGCCCGGCGCATTTTTTTACGTCGTTTACGTAAGGCTTTTTTCGGCGTAGCGTTACCCTTGCTCTATGAGGCGTACGCAATGTTAAGTATGGACGTCGGGCCAGCGTCGAATTGATATTGATATTGATACGCCGCGTAACTTCTAGGTTGCTCCGGCGTATCTTTTTTCTGTATTCAGAAAACAAGATACGCCGGAATTTGGCTAAGATCCGACTGGCGTAAGTCTCTTACGCCGTCGTATCTTAGTTGCATATTTACGCTGGCCGCTAGGTGGCGCTTCAGTCGATTTACGCGAGGAGTATGCAAATTAGGTAGATACGCCGATTCAGAAACGTACGTCCGCCCGGCGCATTTTTTTACGTCGTTTACGTTAGGCTTTTTCCGGCGTAAGGTTACTCCTGCTATATGAGGCGTATCCAATGTTAAGTATGGACGTCGGGCCAGCGTCGAATTTTCCGTCGTTTGCGTAAGTCGTTCGCGAATAGGGCTTTGCGTAAATTACGTTCACGTCGAAAGCATTGACTATTTGCGACGTGATTAGGAGCATGCGCACTGGAAAACGTTCACGGACGGTGCATGCGCCGTTCGTTAGAGATGTCATTTACGCGGGGTCATGTTTTATTCACATAAAACACGCCCACCTCTTCAAAATTGTAATTCTGCGCGATTACCCCGGCAGATGTACGCTACGCTGCCGTAACTTAGGGCGCAGGTTCTTTGTGAATCCAGCCCCTGCCTCACTAAGTAACGGCGGCGTAGCGTATCTGAGAAACGCTACGCCCGCACAAACTTACGGCGGGCTATCTGAATCTAGCCCATTGCCATTCCTCCCAACATTTTGAGATGGGAATGAGGGACGCCTACTAACAAACCTATGTAGGCATAGGACACGCCCCCTACCACACCCCCTTAAAGGAGAATTAACAAAAAAAAAGGGTAATTAAATCCACAATGGCTTTTTTTTTATCACTGCTATTCTTTATATTGGATTTTAAAATGTACAAATGCAGCGATTTAGAAATCAGATAAAAGGTTTAGCACTGGGAAACATTTTATGAAAGATAAAAAGTGCATTTTATATACATCTATATAGATCAGACCAAAATGAGGGACAAATGAGGAGGATTGTGTTCTCCTATATACACAGGGCTGTCTTCGGTAATTACCAGAGCCGACCATCGGGTGCCAGTGACCAATCAGTGGCCGGCACCCGCTGATTGGTTCGTACAGCAACAAATCGATGCACAGCCAGGGCAGCGGGAGCACGTGAGTGCGCTCCCTACCCCGGTCCTAGGTACGTGATCTTGCGCACAGCCGCCTCCCTGCCACAGTATATGTGCGATGGGTGGTCGTAAGGTGGTTAACGACTTCAGACCCGCGCTATTGACAAAAGACGTCAACAGCGCGGCTCTCAAGTGCCAAGTGGACGTCTTTGGACGTCTTTTTAAAAGCATTACCCGCGCGCGCCACTGGGTGGCGCGCAGCGGGTAAACACTGTCCCGGCGCATCGCTAAAGAGCCGATGCGTGTACCTGGCGGCCGCAATGTCCGCCAGGTACACGCGATCGGCGGTGACACAGCAGGTGACAGCAGGGACGTGGAGCTCTGTGTGTGTAAACACAGAGCTCCACGTGCTGTCAGAGGAGAGAGGAGACCGATCTGTGTCCCTTGTACATGGGGACACAGCATCAGTCACCTCCCCCAGTCAGTCCCCTTCCCCCACAGTTAGAACACACCCAGGGAATACATTTAACCCCTTCCTCACCCCCTAGTGTTAACCCCTTCCCTGCCAGTCACATTTGAACAGTAATTAGTGCATTTTTATAGCACTGATCGCTGTATAAATGTGAATGGTCCCAAATTTGTGTCAAAAGTGTCCGATACGTCCGCCGCAATATCGCAGTCCCAATAAAAATCGCAGATCGCCGCCATTACTAGTAAAAAAATAAAATAAAAAAAATCATAATACTGTCCCCTATTTTGTAGGCGCTATAACTTTTGCGCAAACCAGTCGCTAATTGCGATTTTTTTTTCAAAAATACGTAGAAAAATACGTATCGGCCTTAACTGAGAAAAAAAATATTAAAAAAAAAAAAATGGGATATTTATTATAGCAACAAGTAAAAAATATATATATTTTTTAAATTGTCGCTCTTTTTTTGTTTATAGCGCAAGAAATAAAAACCGCAGAGGTGATCAAATACCACCAAAAGAAATCTCTATTTGTGGGGAAAAAAGGACGTCAATTTTGTTTGGGAGCCACGTCGCACGACCGCGCAAATGTCGGTTAAAGCGACGCAGTGCCGGAAGCTGAAATTTCGCCTGGGCACGAAGGGGGTTTATGTGCCCAGTAAGCAAGTGGTTAAAGAAAGAAAACTAACGCAGCCATCACATGCAAGAATTGGTAAGCTGCAATATAATAAATATTTGCTTTTGGGTTTAATACGGCTTTAAGTGCTGGGAGGAATTGATTGAAGTGTCTTCTCATTGTGTTATATCACGAGTGCTGGATATGCGCTCTGCAGGCAGAATACTCATCCCCTCCGCCGCCTGCTTCCTGGCCCCGCGACAAGGACACAGCTCCGTTATGTGTGAAGGAAGCAGCCCGCTGCCAAACAGCATCTGACTCATGAGATCCACAAGATACGTTTCCTCCCCGATACCTGCTGTGTACTCCAGCACTACACCGGGATAAGGACGGGGCTGCTTTTACATTTTACAGATCAGAAAATCATCCTACAGATCGCATTCACACATACACTATATGATCAAAAGTATTGGGACGCCTGCCTTTACACACACATAAAACTTTAATGGCATCCCAGTCCTAGTCTGTAGGGTTCAATGTTGAGTTGGCCCCGCCCTTCACAGCTATAACAGCTTCAACTCTTCTGGGAAGGCTGTCCACAAGGTTTAGGAGTGGGATTGCCCCCTGATCATGTGATCACTGTGACTGCCAATCACAGTGGTCACATTATTGCAAAATGCAAAGTGTTCCCTGAATGGTGCCCATGCTGAGCGACCTCCTGTGGTTATAATGCAGCAGGGCAGCCACTTGCCAGGGGATTGGGAAGACAGCAAGGATCACTGTAGTAGCAGCAGCTACTACAGTGATTCTCCACTTCCACAGGGATAACACAGGTATGGAATAAGTATTATTACATTGATGGCCTTAATGTGGTACTATATATACTCGAGTATAAGCCGAGGCCCTAATTTTACCACATAAAACTGGGAAAACGTATTGACTCGATTATAAGCCTAGGGTGAGAATGCAGCAGCTACTGTAAGCGGAAAAGAGGGTCAACAATGCCCATTTGTAGCTTCACTGTTCCCATTTCCACGCCTCACTGTGCCCATTTGCAACCTTACTGTGCCTATTCTCACTGTGCCCATTGCAGCCTTACTGTGCCCATTCTGACTGTGCCCATTGCAGTCTTACTGTGCCTATTCTCACTGTGCCTATTGCAGCCTTACTGTGCCCATTCTGACTGTGCCCATTGCAGCCTTACTGTGCCCATTCTGACTGTGCCCATTGCAGCCTTACTGTGCCCATTCTCACTGTGCCCATTGCAGCCTTACTGTGCCCATTGCAGCCTTACTGTGCCCATTATTACTGTGCCCATTGCAGCCTTACTGTGACCATTGCAGCCTTACTGTGCCTATTCTGACTGTGCCCATTGCAGCCTTACTGTGCCTATTCTGACTGTGCCCATTGCAGCCTTACTGTGCCCATTGCAGCCTTACTGTGCCCATTGCAGCCTTACTGTGCCTATTCTGACTGTGCCCATTGCAGCCTTACTGTGCCCATTGCAGCCTTACTGTGCCTATTCTGACTGTGCCCATTGCAGCCTTACTGTGCCCATTGCAGACTTACTGTGCCCATTGCAGCCTTACTGTGCCCATTCTCACTGTGCCCATTGCAGCCTCACTGTGCCCATTCTCACTGTGCTCATTGTAGCCTTACTGTGCCCATTGTAGCCTTACTGTGCCCATTGTAGCCTTACTGTGCCCATTGTAGCCTTACTGTGCCCATTCTCACTGTGCCCATTGCAGCTTCAGTGTACCTGTATTCTTGACAGGCTGCGGGCACCATTTTTCCTCCTGGTCCCATTCGTTCCATTATAGTCAGTGTACCTGTCGGGTCGCGGGCGTCCATTTTTGCAAAAGTCGCGGCTTCCTCCTGGTCCTATTCGTTCCGTGATAGTCAGTGTACCTGTCTGGTCGCGGGCGTCCATTTTTGCAAAAATCGCGGCTTCCTCCTGGTCCGCGATAGGCGTTTGACACTGTGTTCAGCTACCGCCTATCACGGAGGTCCTCTCATCCTCGGACTTAGTTTCCCAGCAGACACTGTTTTCAGTGTTCGGCCAATCTCGGACCTTCTTTCATCCTCGGACAAGAGGACGTCCATGATAGGCAGAACACTGAACACAGTGTCTGCTGGGAAAGTCCAAGGATGAGAGGACCTCCGTGATAGGCGGTAGTGAAACACATTGTCCAACGCCTATCACGGACCGGGGGGAAGCCGCGACTTTTGAAAAATGGACGCCCACGACCCAACAGGTACACTGACTCGAGTATAAGCCGAGGGGGGCTATTTTCAGCTCTAAAAAAAGCTTTTTTTTGCTGCGCTCTATTTTTAATGAATGGACAACATTCTACATGGAGAGGAAATAGCCTAAGAACATACGATTTGGCCCCATTTTCACAGAACAAATTTACATGCAGTTTCACAGGATGATTAAATCTGCAAATTGTTTATAAATACACCCCAATGCTTTGTAAAACTCCTGGGTGGGGACACAGCAGCTCCGCATGGTACCATTTAGGGAAAGTGTTGTATGTTCTCTGATTAGACGAGGTGGAGAGGAGGGGCAGTGACATTACAATCTCCTCCTCGTCCAATCAGAGAGTGCTTTTCATTCATTGAAATAATGCAAAGGGCTAGATTCACATAGAACCGCGTATCTTTGCGGCGTAACGTATCCGATTTACGTTATGCCTCCGCAACTTAGACGGGCAAGTGCTGTATTCTCAAAGCACTTGCTCCGTAAGTTGCGGCGGCGTAGCGTAAATCGGCCGGCGTAAGCCCGCCTAATTAAAAATTTGGATCAGGGGGGCGTGTTTTATGTAAATGTACTGTGACCCGACGTGATTGACGTTTTTCCCGAACGGCGCATGTGCCGTCCGTGGAATTTCCCAGTGTGCATTGCTCCAAAGTACGCCGCAAGGACGTCATTGGTTTCAACGTGAAAGTAAATGACGTCCAGCCCCATTCACGGACAACTTACGCAAACAACGTAACTTTTTCAAATTTCGGCGCGGGAACGACGGCCATACTTAACATTGGTACGCCGCAATTACGCCACCATATAGCAGGGGCAACTATACGCCGGGAAAAGCCCAATTTAAACGGCGTAACTTTACTGCGTCGGCCGGGCGTACGTTCGGGAATTTCGCGTATCTAGCTAATTTGCATACTCGGCGCAGAATTTCGACGGAAGCACCACCTAGCGGCCAGCGTAAATATGCAGTTACGATCCGACGGCGTAAGAGACTTACGCCTGTCGGATCTAACAGATATCTATGCATAACCGATTCTAAGAATCAGGCGCATAGATACGACGGCGCAACGCAGAGATACGACGGCGTATCTGGAGATACGCGTCGTATCTCCACTGAGAATCTGGCCCAAAGTGTTTTTTTCTGAATGGTGCCTGTGCTGAGTGAGCGCCCCCCTGTGGTCACTATGCAGCAGGGCAGTGGGATCCAGAAGACAGCAAGGATCACTGTAGCAGTGGCAAAATCCTTGACGGAAACGGGATTATACGCAGTTTGATTATGCGTTCATTAATAAACATGAATGGTTTTATCTTCTGTGTCCCGCTGCTAACTTTGAGACATTTTTTTTTATAGAGAGTGAGATAGCGGCCCGATCTCAAAGTAATATGATTTCCAATTTTTAGGCGTAAACCCACTGGCCGCAAAATCAACAACTATTTGATATTTTTATCCTTTATCTCCAAATCCATTCTTTCATCTGTAGCGCTTTGTTTTAGGAACATTAATCTGCACAGATGGCGAAAGCACAGTAATCTCCGATTTTCTGTTACTATGTTACCAGATACCGAGCGGAATTTTTAATGAAATGGTCGTTTTGAAGGATTTATAGAAAACAGCATCTTTTGTCCCCCCCCCCCCCCCGATTAGGTTTTAATGTTATTTTCGATGTATAGATGACATCATGTGACTTGCAGTTTGGACACATTGCATTTTATTTTAGAGGTCCTCATAGACCAGCCATTCTCAGCCTTTTTTTTTTTTCCACAGCATGCTATAAAAGTATGCTACATTGGAAAAAACATAAATGTTACTTATTAACACATCAGAGGTTCCCCATCACATCAGAGGTCTTGCCATCTCATCAGAGGTTCCCCACAATATCACAGGTTCCCCCATCACATCAGAGGTCTCCCCGTCACATCAAAGGTTTCCCCATCACATCAGAGGTCTTCCCATCAGAGGTCTTCCCATCCCATCAGATGTTCCCCCATCCCATCAGAGGTTTCCCCATCACATCAGAGGACTTCCCATCACATCAGAGGTTCCCCATCACATCAGAGGTCTTCCCATCACATCAAAGGTTCCCCCATCACATCAGAGGACTTCCCATCACATCAGAGATCTTCCCATCACATCAGAGATCTTCCCATCACATCAGAGATACCGCCATCCCATTATAGGTCTTCCCATCACATCAGAGATACCGCCATCCCATTATAGGTCTTCCCATCACATCAGAGGTCTTGCCATCTCATCAGAGGTTCCCCACAATATCACAGGTTCCCCCATCACATCAGAGGTCTCCCCGTCACATCAAAGGTTTCCCCATCACATCAGAGGACTTCCCATCACATCAGAGGTCTTCCCATCAGAGGTCTTCCCATCCCATCAGATGTTCCCCCATCCCATCAGAGGTTTCCCCATCACATCAGAGGACTTCCCATCACATCAGAGGTTCCCCATCACATCAGAGGTCTTCCCATCACATCAAAGGTTCCCCCATCACATCAGAGGACTTCCCATCACATCAGAGATCTTCCCATCACATCAGAGATCTTCCCATCACATCAGAGATACCGCCATCCCATTATAGGTCTTCCCATCACATCAGAGATACCGCCATCCCATTATAGGTCTTCCCATCACATCAGAGGTTTCCCCTTCACATAAGAGGAATTCCCATCACATCATAGGTCTTCCTTGACCACCTGTGATGACGCAAATGGCTTGGTGCTCTTGTTTTCCCCACACATTCCAGTTTCCAGTGGTCAAGGTAACAAGTCAACACCTTTCGAGAGCTACAACATTCCCCCTTCATCAGAGCTTAACCACTTGCAGACCGCCTTCCCATCACATCAGAGGTCTTCCCATCACATCAGAGGTCTTCCTATCGCATCAGAGGTTCCCCCATCATATCAGAGGCACCTCCGTCACATCAGAGGTCCTCTCATTACATAAGAAGTCTTCTAATCACATCAGAGGTCTTCTCATCACATCAGAGGTCCCTCCATCACATCAGAGGTCTTATCATCACATCAGAGGTCATCTCGTCACATCAGAGGTCTTCTTATCACATCAGAGGTCCTCCCGTCACATCAAAGGTCCTCCCATCACATCAGAGGTCTTCTTATCGCATAAGAGGTCCTCCTATCACATCAGAGGTCCCGTCATCACATCAGAGGTTCCCCTATCATATCAGAGGTACCTCCATCACATCAGAGGTCTTCCCATTACATAAGAAGTCTTCTAATCACATCTGAGGTCCCCCATCACATCAGAGGTCCCTCCATCATATCAGAGGTCTCCCATCACATCAGAGGTCCCTCCATCACATCAGAGGTCCTCCCATCACATCAGAGGTCCTTCCATCATATCAGAGGTCCTCCCATCACATCAGAGGTCCTCCCATCACATCAGAGGTCCTCCCATCACATCAGAGGTCTCCCCATCTAATCAGAGGTCCTCTTATCACATCAGAGGTCCCTCCATCACATCAGAGGTCCTCCCATCACATCAGAGGTCCTCCCATCACATCAGAGGTCCCTCCATCACATCAGAGGTCCTCCCATCACATCAGAGGTCCTCCCATCACATCAGAGGTCCTCCCATCACATCAGAGGTCCTTCCATCATATCAGAGGTCCTCTCATCACATCAGAGGTCCTCTCATCACATTAAAGGTCCATCCATCACATCAGAGGTTCCCCCACCACATCAGAGGACTTCCCGTCACATCAGAGGTCTTCCTATCACATCAGAGGTCTTCCTATCACATCAGAGGTTCCCCCATCATATCAGAGGTACCTCCATCACATCAGAGGTCTTCCCATTACATACGAAGTCTTCTCATTACATACCTTTAAGAGATCTATTTGTTCAGAACTTCTTATCATTAATATAATAACAATTTCTGCATCATGAATGAGTTTTATTTGGTGCACATTTAAGGCTTACCTTCCTTCCACCTGTGTTGATACGTAGCGATGTTAGGAAGGGATCGAAAATCATATGGCTGGTTTCTATGTTGACGGGAGACTGCCTCTTTCCAACCGCACATAGATTCCAGGCGGAATTTACCAATCCCCAAAAGGAAGGCACTAGGGAGACAAAATAATTGAAAAGCTTTGTTACTTATGGTTATTAAATTGGAACTCTGGCCAAAACGTATCTAAAGAGAAGAGTAGTTCGATCAAGGAGATCTATGGACCATTAAAAACACTGCAGCACCCCTCCATAACAGCAGTTGGACAACGGTGAGGTACAAAATAGTGCACTGATGATGTTCTCAAGGAGACCTAGTCAGTGCCGGGACAAGGTCATCTAGAGCCCAGGGCGAACATGTCAAATTGCGCCCTCCCCAAGATGTATGAGCATTCTGTATCAGCAAAATAAAAAATTACGGGCCAGATTCACGTAGAACGCCGGCGGCGTAACGTATCCCATTTACGTTACACCGCCGCAAGTTTTCAGCGCAAGTGCTTGATTCACAAAGCACTTGCCTGTAAACTTGCGGCGGCGTAACGTAAATCCGTCCGGCGCAAGCCCGCCTAATTCAAATGGGGCGTGTATCATTTAAATTAGGCCCGTTCCCGCGCCGAACGTACTTCGCATGCTCCGTTTTGTAATTTCCCGCCGTGCTTTGCGCGAAATGACGTTGCACCGACGTAATTTTTTGAACGGCGACGTGCGTTACGTCCTTTCCTATTCCCGTACGACTTACGCAAAAAAATAATAATTCAAAATTAGACGCGGGAACGAAGGCCATACTTTAACATGGCTAGTCTAAATATAAGCCAATGAAATAGCATGCGTAACTTTACGACGGGAAAAGCCGACGTAAGAGAATGCGACGAGCCATAAACAGCTAATTAGCATACCCGAAGCGGAAAACGACGCAAACTCCACCCAGCGGGCGCCAAAGTATTGCATCCTAAGATCCGAAGGTGTACGCCTGTCGGATCTTAGCCAAATGCCGTTGTATCTTTGTTTGAGAATTCAAAATAAAGATACGACGCGGCAAATTTGAAAGTACGCCGGCGTATCAGTAGATACGGCGACGTGCGTTATGTCCTTTCCTATTCCCGTACGACTTACGCAAAAAAAAAAAAAAATTCAAAATTCGACGCGGGAACGACAGCCATACTTTAACATGGCTAGTCTGATTAAAATGCAGTCAGCCATAGCATGACACGATCTCCACCCTCCCACAGCCATCTTTAGCTAATAGGCAGGCAGGATAGGACTCCCGACAGGGCCGTTTGAAGGAATTTGGGGGCCCCAAGCAAAATGGACATGGAGGCCCCCAAACCCCAGCACCCCCCCTTGAGCACGCACGCAAAGCTTACAGGAACCACAGCATAGCGATACAGTTTAAGTTCACCCACACGTTATATAAATTAAAAATGTTTACAGTGCAAATACTGCTGTTGCATATAATGCGCATAAAATTTGAACATTTTCAATAATTGAACATTTGCAAAAAACACCACTGTACCATAAAATCAATTAATATACATAAAAAAAGCGCACAATAACTAAATCCAACATACTTATTATCCCCCTCCCCCTCCCACCCCACAGCAGGTGCCCCCATCAGAGTCCCCCCCCACAGCAGGTGCCCCCATCAGAGTCCCCCCCACAGTAGGTGTCCCCATCAGAGTCCCCCTCACAGCAGGTGTCCCCCCCCCCCCCACAGCAAGTGGTGTCCATATCAGAGTCCCCCCACAGCAGGTGTCCCCATCAGATTCCCCCACAGCAGGTGTCCCCATCAGAGTCCCCCCCACAGCAAGTGGTGTCCCCATCAGAGTCCCCCCCACAGCAAGTGGTGTCCCTGTCAGAGTCCCCCCCACAGCAGGTGTCCCCATCAGAGTCCACCCACAGCAGGTGTCCCCATCAGAGTCCACCCACAGCAGGTGTCCCCAGCAGAGTTGGGGATGAGTGGCTGTGCTGGTGGGGGGTGGAATGAGTGTCAGTGGTGGGGGGATGAGTGTTAGCGGTGGGGGGTAGGGATGAGTGGCAGTGGCGGGGGGTAGGAATGAGTGCCTGTGCTGGTGGGGGGTAGGGATAAGTGGCTGTGCTGGTGGGATGAGTGTCTGTGGTGGGGGGGGACTGACTGGATGGAATCAGCGGTGGTGGTGGTGGGGACTGACTGGGTACATTGGCAGCGCTGGGTGCCGGAATCAGAGACATTTACTTTCTGTCAGTGTCCTCTTGGTTTCCCCTGCATGGCTCCATGTCTCTCTCGGCTCCCTCTGCTCCATGTGTCTCTGCAGCTCCTCCCCCATGACCTTCTCTCACTTGGTGTCAGCAGTGTCTGCCCCGCCTCTCTACATTCTCTCTGTTCCTGGATAGGCGAGGTTGGGGCAGTCCACAGTCTCAGGCTGCCTCTGCCTTCTCTCTCTCTCCCCTCAGCAAACGAAAGCCCCCATCCCCGCGGCGGAACGAACGGGCTCCTGCTTGGGGGCCCCAGGCCAGCTCGGGGCCCCAAGCAGTTGCTTGTTTTGCCTGTCTTGTTCCGACGGGCCTGACTCCCGAGGTGCGCGGCGTATAACACTTTCCCTGCAGATCACAGATTCATTCATTTGGCGGCTTATAAGGACCCCTTTCTGACTTTGAGAAGTGGGCACTGCTGTCATCTGCTTGTGTTTACAATACTGCCGAATAAAATATGACTGTTACCTCACCTCTATTCCTCATGTAATCAGGCACTTCAAGGCATTTTTCACCTTTCGCTGGCAGCTACTCATTTCACTTCTCACTTTTTCCTCATTGACATTCACTCTTAGAATGATCCGTCTTCGCAGAACAATTGACGACACATTAATTTAGGAATTTTCGACTCTCTTGCTCATTCTAATAGTTTCAATTTCAAAAACCTTGATTGAGCTTTTATTGAAGTTAGAGCCACAGACTGGAAAACTCAAACTTCTAAAATCAAATTTATTTAAATGCGTTTAAGGTGCCAGCAGTCAAGGTTTCCTGGTGCCTCCATGGCGCCATACTATTGATAAAGCTCTGTACCTAGCCCCCTTCCAGAACCAGTTAAAATCTATAAAAGAAAGCGCCATCTAGCGGCCAGCGTAAATATGCACCCTAAGATACGACGGCGTAGGAGACTTACGCCGCTCGTGTCTTAGCCTAATTTAAGCGTATCTGGTTTCCAGAATACGCTTAAATTTACGGCGGCGCAGATTCGGACTACTGATACGCCGGCGTAAGTCTCTGAAAATCTTGCCCAGATGTGTTCAAACCCCTCCAAAACAGCTCCTCCCATCACTCCCTCCGTCGAGTAAAACAAATATGGCGACTGTGGAAGGAAAGAATGTGCCTCATGGCAAAGGGACTGTTTGTGCTATGAGAGCCCCCATACCATATATGGACTTACAAGGAGAATGTGTGTAGTATGCTAAGAACAGACGTCACAGGGGCGTGTAATAAGAAACCACCCTTATATGAACTGACCTATCAAATGTGCTTATGTGTGTGATGTCATGTTGTTTTTAAAAGGACCAATAAAGTGGGTTCGGTCTCTCTCTATGGCTGGACACAGAAGGAAGCAGCAGTTTGTTTCTCAGCTCTCTGCATGTTTCACTATTATGATTTGGGTCAGACGGCAGAAATGGGGTTAGCCCTGAGGTTGTATCAGGGGTCAATCATTTTCAGATCTATTGTTCCTGTTGGATATTGTTGCTGAGCTGATTATTGTTGCTGGGTGGGCAAATGTTTATGGGGAGGAACTAGTTTCGCTGGGGGATATTTTTTTGCAGGGGGTGTATTGTTGCTGAAGCTGCAAAAGGCTGATATCAAGTCAGAATCAGGTTCTTGCACGGCTTTTATTAAAAATATCAGCCAGGCCATTCAGCTTTAGCACAATAAAACCTATCCATGTCATATCCTCATCTGATTCCGCATCTGCCGAGGTCGTTAGTCTCTGGACGGCCATTAGACCCTTCCGCTCTATGAGAAGGACGGCATCACTTATTTATAAAATGTGGAGATGTGCATCAGACAGTAGAAGACTGAAGCCTCTGTAAAAGGCAAGATAGAAAGCGGACAATGCAGAACTCCTCCATCTTTTCAGTCTATTCCGAACAGTGATAAGAAGAAGAATACCGGAGTGCAGATAAAAATAGAGCAGTAATGCAAGTGAGCAGCAACGTCCATATGGAGTGTGTATATATAGTACATAGAACTATTTCATATCATTTTCTAGGACACATGATTGTTGAGTCTTATCATTCAAGCATGCAGACAGAAAAGTACAGTGCTTGAAAAAGTATTCACACCCCTTGAAATTTTCCACATTTTGTCATGTTACAACCAAAAACGTAAATGTATTTTATTGGGATTTTATGTGATAGGCCAACACAAAGTGGCACATAATTGTGAAGTGGAAGGAAATTGATAAATGGCTTTCCAAATTTTTTACAAATAAATATGTGAAAAGTGTGGGGTGCATTTGTATGGCGCCCCCCGGAGTCAATACTTTGTAGAACCTCCTTTCTCTGCAATTACAGCTGCAAGTCTTTTTGGGGACGTCTCTACCAGATTTGCACATCTAGAGAGGGACATTTCTGCCCATTCTTCTTTGTAAAATATCTCAAGCTGTCAGATTGGATGGAGAGCGTCTGTGAATAGCAATTTTAGGGCCAGATTCACATAGAGATACGACGGTGTATCTCCTGATACGCCGTCGTATCTCTGACTTAGGCCCGTCGTATCTATGCGACTGATTCATAGAATCAGTTAAGCATAGATATGCCTAAGATCCGACAGGTGTAACTGTGTTACACCGTCGGATCTTAACTGCAATTTAAAAATGGCCGCGGGGGGCGTTCTCGCTGATTTACGTTGAGAAATATGTAAATCAGCGAGATACGCCAATTCACGAACGTACGCGGGCCTGACGCAGTGTTGTTACGACATTTACGTAGCGGTTTTCCTGGCGTATACTTACCCCTGCTTCTATGAGGCGCAGCCAATGTTAAGTATAGCCGTCGTTCCCGCGTCAATTTTTGTTTTTTTTACGTCGTTTGCGTACGCCGATTCTCTAACCCGCTCGTCGCAAGTTACGCTCACGCCGAAACCACTGACGTCCTAGCGACATCAGTGGGAGCAATGCACGCCGGGAAAAATCGCGGACGGCGCATGCGCATTAAAATCGGCGCAGGGACGCGCCTGATTTAAATAGTACACTCCCCCTAGCCGCGGAATTTGAATTCCGCCGGGGGATTTACGATCCGCCGCCGCAAGTTTGGAGGTAAGTGTTTTGTGAATTACCCACTTGCCTCTCAAACTTGTGGCAGCGGATCTTAAATCACATAGATCACGCGGATCTAAAGATCCGCTGATCTATGTGAATCTAGCCCTTAGAGTCTTACCACAGATTCTCAAGTGGATTTAGGTCTGGACTGTGACTGGGCCATTCTAACACATGAATATGCTTTGATCCAAACCATTCCATTGTAGCTCTGGCTGTATGTTTAAGGTCGTTGTCCTGCTGGAAGGTGAACCTCCGTCCCAGACTCAAGTTGTTGTACGTCACCGCGCTTTGCTCGAGCATTTTTTTTCACGATCGTGTGTATGCAAGGCAGGCTTGACAAGAATCACGTAGAGAAAAACGTCGTTTTTTCCATGACATTAAAAACGCTCGTGTGTACGCGGCATTAGTCTCAGTAAAGTGTACCTTTCATAATGTAACACTTCCACCCACACCGTGCTCCACATTTACGGAAGATTTGTCACGCCTGCTTTGTGTTGTTATTCAACGCTCTTTCCGAAGCTTTGTGAGCGGAGTGGATCTGGATGGTTGTGATGGTAGGTGTGCGTGATTCGGGAAGTACGGCGTTCACTCGGTCATACAAGCATTGTCATAACCTTTCCCATCGCCTCTCATTATGGTTATTACATTGACGCTCTATGGGAAGTGAACCCTTTTCTCTTAATGACAATGATCATCTGTCTCATAACAGAGAGATCACAGCTGACAAGCAGGTCGACCTACCCAATGAATCTTGGCAGTCGCTCTATTCCTCCACGCTAATTCCACTTCGAACCGCCTCCCTTCGGCAGCTGGCGAGCCAAGTTCCCAATATTAGTTCACCTTCAAAGTGCGCTCAAATAGTGGAGCACTGTCGTAAAGCCTACTGTATGTCTCCTTCCCGTACTGTTTCCACCTGCAGTGTATGCTGTACGATAGACACATAAAAACAATCCCAATTTAATTTTAATTTTTTTTAGATATCCCACCTGTATCTGGGGGGTCCCCAGGGCCGGTGCTACCACTAGGCAAACTAGGCAGCCGCCTAGGACGCCCAGCCACTGATGTTTCTACTCTCTTCTCTCTGCAGCAAGCAACTAAGTCTCACGAATTTAACACATTTAATGAATCTAAGCTAACGAAATTAATTAAACTAATTAAAACGAAACTAAACAAATTATTTCCTTTTGCACATGTCTACTCAGCATTAGCAGGCAGCCGCCTCTCCATTCTCACATAGTGTCAGAGGCACATCGGCGGCGGAGGACTGTGTCTGTGTCCCGACTCTCAAATGAATGGAAGCAAGCAAACATTAATCAATGGGCACTGGTGAGGCTGCATTAATGGGCACTGGTAGGCTGCATTTTATGGGCGCAGGTGAGGCTGCATTTGATGGGCGCAGGTGAGGCTGCATTTGATGGGCGCAGGTGAGGCTGCATTTGATGGGCGCTGGTGAGGCTGCATTGATGGGCACTGGTAGGCTGCATTTGATGGGCGCTGGTAGGCTGCATTTGATGGGTGCAGGTGAGGCTGCATTGATGGATGCTGGTGAGGCTGCATTTGATCGGCACTGGTGAGGCTGCATTATATTGGCACTGGTTAGGCTACATTTGATGGGCGCTGATGAGGCTGCATTTGATGGGCACTGGTGAGGCTGCATTTGATGGGCACTGGTAAAGATGCATTTGATGGGCACTAGTGAGGCTGCATTTGATGGGCACTGGTGAGGCTGAATTTGATGGGCACTGGTAAAGATGCATTTGATGGGTACTAGTGAGGCTGCATTTGATGGGCACTGGTGAGGCTGAATTTGATGGGCACTGGTAAAGATGCATTTGATGGGCACTAGTGAGGCTGCATTTGATGGGCACTGGTGAGGCTGCATTTGATGGGCACTGGTAAAGAGGCATTTGATGGGCACTAGTGAGGCTGCATTTGATGGGCACTGGTGAGGCTGAATTTGATGGGCACTGGTAAAGATGCATTTGATGGGTACTAGTGAGGCTGCATTTGATGGGCACTGGTAAAGTTGCATTTGATGGGCGCTGGTGAGGCTGAATTTGATGGGCACCGGTAAAGTTGCATTTGATGGGCACTGGTAAAGTTGCATTTGATGGGCACTGGAGAGGCTGCATTTGATGGGCACTGGTAAAGTTGCATTTAATGGGCATTGGTGAGGCTGCATTTGATGGGCCCTGGTGAGGCTGCATTTGATGGGCCCTGGTGAGGCTGCATTGATGGGTGCTGGTGAGGCTGAATTTGATAGGCGCTGGTGGCCTGCATTTGATGGGCACTTCATTAAAAAGGTGGGGGTATACATGGGCGTAGCAAAGGTGGAGTCAGGGGTGGAGCCAAGGGGGTGGCAAAATTAGGTTTCGCCTAGGGTGTCAAAAATCCTTGAACCGGCCCTGGGGGAAATTGCCCTCTGAAAAGCGACCCACCGCTACTGCCAATGCTTATGTAAATCAGCCCTTATACAACAACTGACCAGTAAGCAAAGCAAAGCAAATCTTCCTCCTTCCTCTCCACAATTAACTTCACAATAGACGCTCAGCTAATACCACTTCCACACATTGGCTCGCTAATTAAAATCAAGATTTGTGTTTTAATTAAATCTTCAGCCACAAGTGAATACACGGGCCGCTTCTTTATGTATTAAATCCCAATTAGGATGCAGACTTCGCTTCGCCAGTAATTAGGAGGCGTGTTTAAGGATGTGTTAAATGTTTGATTTTGGCGATGATGTCATTCACGCTCTCGCTCAAAGTTATCTTTTGTAATCAACAACTGCTGGAACCACGATAATCCATTTAAAGGTGAACTCTGGGATAAGATAATATGGTCTACATACAAGGGCCCGGATTCACAAAGCACTTACGCCGACGTATCTCCAGATACGCCACGTAAGTGCAAATATGCGCCGTCGTATCTATGCCCCGGTCCCACAAACTGAGATACGCCTGAAAATAGGCTTCATCCGACCGACGTAACTTGCCTACGCCGGCGTATATTTACGCTGGACGCATTTGGCGCTTCCATTGATTTTCTATTCACATATGCAAATAAGGGAGATACGCCGATTCACGAACGTACGTATGTCCGACGCAGTGCGCGTAAAGTCATACGTCCGGCGTAAAGTTATGCCCCATAAAGGAGGTGTAACTTAGCAGCATCCATGCAAATGGCTGCACCAGGGAACACAGACGACGTATTTTACGTAGGACGTGAATATGACTAGGCGTAGGTTACTTCACGCCGTAGGCAGTGATCCGGCATATCTTAGGGAGTTGTTCCGACTTGATTCTGAGCATGCGCACTGGGAAGCGTCCACGGGACGGCGCATGCGCCGTTCATTATACATATCTGTCTGAGACTCGGCCCATCATTTGCATGGTGTCATGCCTCATTTGCATGACTCACGCCCACTTCCAGATACGTCGGCTTACGCCTAGGAAACCCAGCGCAGATTTGGCAGCACTGACTTTGTGAATCCAGTGCTTGCCTCTCTGCGCTGCGTCGGCGTAGCGTAAAGGAGATACGCTACGGCGGCATAAATGTGCGCCAATGTATGTGAATCCGGGCCTTAAGGTATATGTATTCTTCCTTGAAACCTGGTGTGCTTTCTGTATTATTCCAGATCTGTGCAATAATCCCGTGTGAAATGTTACCTGTGTGCATGAACTTCCTGTAATAAAGACCGGTCACTGCTGTTCTCTCTCTTTGTGCAGTGTGACGGGTCTTGTCTCCGCCCCTTCCTGTCATTTTCTGCAGGCAGGCTGTAGTGGGTGGAGCCTGCTGAGCCTCTCCCACAGCTCTGCTCTCTGCACAGGCACAGTGGCGATGTCAACTTTACTTTTACAAGGTAATATTTGAGTTCGTAAAAGGCATTTAGTACAAACAAAGCGGATTTATATCCTTTGTTGGCTGTTGATGAATTTATTTAAATTGAACGTTTTTGTGCCTGGAAATCAGCTTTAAAGGGGAGTTCTAGGCATTTTTAATGTTTATTAAAAGTCAGCAGCTACAAAAAGTGTAGCTGCTGGCTTTTAATAAACATGCACTCACCTGCTCCACGGTCCAGCGGCGCGCCGGCCAGAGCTCCGCTCCTCTCCCCCCCTCCGGCCGGCGTCCTCATTGTTACTGTGGGCACCCGGCTGTGACAGCTTTCGGCTTCATGGCAGGGCACTCACTGCGCATGCGCGAGCGGCGCTGCGCTATCCGATTGGACAGGCGATCGCCTGGGACCTGTCACATGTCCCAGGCGATCGCCTACAGGGAGGGGCCGCCAAAAGGCGATATGACGTATCGCCTTAGCGGCCCCTGGGCTCAAGGAGGAAGTGGGACTGGATGTCCCACTCCTCCCCCAAAAAAAATGACATGCCAAATGTGGCATGTAAGGGGGCAAGGAGTGGATTAAGCGGAAGTTCCACTTTTGGGTGGAACTCCGCTTTAAACATGGGAGTAGGGGGAGAGGAATTGTGCTAAAAGAGGTGATATGGTGAAGGGGGGGGGGGGGGTCTGTTTTTATGTTTGTTGATTGTGTTTGTTTGTTTTTTCTCTTACAGGGTGTGTGCGGTTGGGTCTTTGGAGGCATTTTTAAATAACCTGCTGTAATTAGATGATTGGGACACATCTAAGGTATGGGTCCCACTCCCCGGTGGAATGCCAGTTATGGTGGATTAACTGGGAGTTACAATGGTGTATCTGCAGAATGTGGTTCGTCCCCAGGTCGGTGCAGTGCGGCTTAGCGTCTCCAAGGATCGGCAACCAAAAGGTCATGTTTTTGTTTGAAATATTATTTACATAATTGTTAATTTTAACAAAGGGGCCGAAAACGGGCAGTTTACTCCCAACCTTTGTGTCAGTATATTTTTGGTAATTATAGTGGGGCAATTAAGATGGAGGCACAGTAAGGCCCCTTTCACACTGGGGAAGGAGGTGCGGTGGCGGTAAAGCGCCGCTATTTTGGCCCTGGACCTCATCCAGACTGGCCCACTTTGACAGGTCTCTCCCATGGCTGCCGGACAACTCCTGCACCCCCCCCCCTGCCCAGCCACCCGCACCCCCTCTCCCCCTTCACTAGTCATTCTACTTTATTAGAGTAGAACGGCTGGTACTGGTACTCTTATAGGCAGTACCAGTGGGGAAGCTAGACATTATTTCACCCGGGGCAAAGAATCAGTTTGGTGCCCCCCCCCTTATGGGACAAGATTAGGCAGAAGTGAGAATCTCCCAAGACATAGCTGTTGAGTCAGCTGTCTGTCCCCTCCCCCCATGCTCCTCTGGTCCTCCCCCTGCTTCTTTGTTCCCCCCCAGGTGAGCACTGCGGGGAGGGAGAGACAGAGGAGCGGAGGGGGGCAGCTGTCCGCTGTGACAGAAGCCTGCCCACTGAGCCATCGGCCCACCGGGAAACTCCCTGTAGTCCATCCCTGTTTGGGGTGCACACCCTAATACAATAGGCTGCGCACATCTATGCTACTATGTGACTATGCAACCTCTGGAGGAACACTCAGGTTCCACAGAATGCTATTTGACAATGGGTAATCTAAGAGGTAAGACATCAGAAAACCATTCAGGTTTGACTGATGACAACCCTTTGGAAATGAAGTTTTTTTAAATGTACAGTAGAGTTTAATTACATAAAACTTTGACAGAAAAGAGCCAGATGGCCACCGTTACGGTAGAAGCAGCTGTGCCCTCTATCTGAAAGCAAGTCGGACTGGACAGGCAATGCCAATTTTCGGTTGCAGACAAAAGGCAGAAAGTTATCATTAATCACATTTTGGTCATTTGTGCCTGCACCCTATACTTTAGGACAGCTTAACCTGCTGATACATCTGTTCCATTATATTCCACCCATTTACTCGTATTTCATGCAGCACTGACTGCTGCTGCAGGCGGTTTTTTTTTTGAGAAACGATTCCAAAAAAGGTGCGACCGAATGAAATCAATTATTTATAAAATAACTTCTAATCATAATTTGCCAAATATGCCACTGTGCAGTTTTTTTTTTCTATAGCGCTTTTGATTGCTTGGAATGAACATATACAAACTGTGACAGATGACGCCGCAGATAATATGGTATTCTTTGTATGTTTTGTGGATGCAATAGATAAACTTGCCAACTTCGCAAAGTCAAACTTCTGAATTACAATGGAACTTCGGATTGCGAGTAATGGGTTAACAAGCGTTTCGCAATACGAGCGCTGTGTTTTTAAAAACCGTAACTCGGTTTGCAAGTGTTGCCTCGCAAAACAAGCAGGATAGAAGCCAAAGCG
Source organism: Rana temporaria (assembly GCF_905171775.1). Taxonomy (NCBI): domain Eukaryota; kingdom Metazoa; phylum Chordata; class Amphibia; order Anura; family Ranidae; genus Rana; species Rana temporaria. The sequence goes on along the minus strand of NC_053500.1, from coordinate 133,581,853 downwards.
GTGTGCAGTACCACATTTGGCCTGAGGTAGGGGGGGGGGCGCCAGAGCCGAGCAGAGCCGAACGTCGTCGATCGCAGCCGATTGGCGCTATTTGGAAATGCACGGAAAGGCCCGAGTACAGCACGGCTGACCTCTGCAAATCTCGGGATCAAAGTCTCTCCGAGGTTTGCTGAGGTCAGCCGTTTACGTTAGGCTTTTCCCGGCGTAAAGTTACCCCTGCTATATGAGGCGTATATGCGGCACACCAATGGCCGTCGTTCCCGCGACTAAATTTTAAAAATGTACGTCGTTTGCGTAAGTCGTCCGTGAATGGGGCTGGACATCATTAACGTTCACGTCGAAACCAATGACGTCCTTGCGGCGTACTTTGGTGCAATGCACACTGGGAAATTCCACGGACGGCGCATGCGCCGTTCGTGTAAAACGTCAATCACGTCGGGTCAGGGTTCATTTACATAACACACGCCCACCTCTTCACAATTTGAATTAGGCGGGCTTACGCCGGCCTATTTACGCTACGCCGCCGCAACTTTCTTTTAAGAATACAGCACTTGCCTGTAAAAGTTGCGGCGGCGTAACGTAAATAGGATACGTTACGCCCGCACAAAGAAACACCATTCTACGTGAATCTACCCCATAGTATTTTCTTTTGTACATATCAATTAGTTTGAAATGAACTTTTTTATCTTGATTAATGCATCAGGTCACGCGCCTTCCTTCTTCCTTTACGTACAATGAATTCTGGCTATTGGGAGCAATCAGTCACAAGTACCTTGACATTTTCTATTGAAGCCAATCTTTCAGAAGCCTAATAACATATGAGATAATCACTATCCAGGAGCTTACAATACATGGGGCCCGGATTCACGTAGAACCGCGTATCTTTGTGCGGGCGTAACGTATCCTATTTACGTTACGCCTCTGCAACTTTGACAGGCAAGTGCCGTATTCTCAAACCAAAGTTGCAGCGGCGCAGCGTAAATAGGCTGGCGTAAGCCCGCCTAATTCAAATGTGGTAGATGTGGGCGTGTGTTATGTAAATTTAATGTGACCCCACGTAAATGATGCTTTTTAGGAACGGCGCATGCGCCGTCCGTGAAAGTATCCCAGTGCGCATGCTCCAAATTAACCCGCAAGAAGCCAATGCTTTCGACAGTGAACGTAAATGACGCCCAGCCCTATTCGCAAACGACTTACGCAAAAGACGTACAATTTTCAAAATTCGACGCGGGAACGACGTCCATACTTAACACTGGTACGCCGCATCTACGCCTCATATAGCAGGGGTAACTTTACGCCGGGAAAAGTCTAACGTAAACGGCGTATCTGTACTGCGTCGGCCGGGCGTACGTTCGTGAATTCGCGTATCTAGCTGATTTACATATTTCTAGGCGTAAATCAGCGTACACGCCCCCTAGCGGCCAGCGTAAATATGCAGTTAAGATACGACGGCGTAAGAGATTTACGCCGGTCGGATCTAATACAAATCTATGCGTAACTGATTCTAAGAATCAGGCGCATAGATACGACGGCTCGGATTCACAGTTACGACGGCGTATCTGGAGATACGCCGGCGTAACTCGTACGAGAATCCGGGCCTCAGTATCTAGCAGTGGTCGGCCGGCGGTAATTTTTTTTTGAGGGGGGGGGGGGGAGCAAACAGTTAAATAATTTACTAAAATAATTCATTGGGAATCAATGGGAAGAATGTCCCTGAAAATTGGTGGTCAGTGGGAAAAATGTGCCACATGATTGTTCAGTAGAAATAATGCCATCCAGCTAAAAAGATCATTGGTTTCATGCCACTGTCTCTGCCAAGTTGCGCTGAACCTGGAAATATGTAGGCACCATCAGATGGGAGGTCAATCAGCCACAGCTCAAGGAACCCCTAGCAACTTCCGAACATTTTAGTGTTCCTCCACACTTTTAGTTAGTGAGAATAATGTTTCTTACATTGGTGGCAAGTGGGAAAAATTACCCCCTACTTTGGTGGCCATTAGGAGGAATACCCCTTACACTGATGGTCATTGGGAAGAATACTCCTTACATTGGTGGCCATTGGGAGGAATACTTCTAATGTTGATGATCATTGGGAAGAATACCCCATTACATTGGTGGCCATTGGAAGGGTTACTCCATATATTGATGACCATTGAGAAGAATACCCCTTACATTGGTGGCCATTGGAAGGGTTACTCCATATATTGATGACCATTGAGAAGAATACCCCTTACATTGGTGGCCATTGGAAGGGTTACTCCATATATTGATGACCATTGAGAAGAATACCCATTACATTGGTGGCCATTGGAAGGGTTACTCCATATATTGATGACCATTGAGAAGAATACCCCTTACATTGGTGGCCATTGGGAGGAATACTTCTAATGTTGATGATCATTGGGAAGAATACCCCTTACATTGGTGGCCATTGGGAGGAATACTCCTTATGTTGATGATCATTGGGAAGAATACCCCATTACATTGGTGGCCATTGGAAGGGTTACTCCATATATTGATGACCATTGAGAAGAATACCCCTTACATTGGTGGCCATTGGGAGGAAAACCCCTTATATTGATGATCATTGGGAAGGATACTCCTTATATGGGTGGCCATTGGAAGGAATGTTCTATATGTTGGTGGCCATTGGGAGGAATACCGCTTACATTGACAGCCAATGGGAGGAATACCCTTTACATTGATGGCCATTGAAAAGAATGCCCCTTAACATTTCAATTTTTTTTTATGTTTCTGCCTTACATTTGTCAGAAGTCTGGAGTGCAAAGCATACATTTTTCTACAAAGATCTTACCTGGAACAAAACTCCCCTGAACGACCTCCTTATAGGCCCACCAGCCTTCATGGATTTTCGGTGAATTTTGTTGTGCTGAGGAATACAAAAAGACAATCTCAGTTTTGTATAGCACCTTAGTAGAGAAAATTACATTTAAATTAAATGATTAATTAGTTGAATTCCAGCTTCAGCCCGAAACCTTTTTTTTTGGATAAAGTGGGAAAGGGTTTAAGAATCTTTGTCAATGTCCCATCGGGTAGATTTTCCCTGATTTCCTTTCCTTGCGACCACACAGGTAGTAAGAGGAAATCAGAGACACAGACAACAATTAAAGAGGTTCTAACTCTTCTTCACTCCAATAAATCTGAAGTTTAATCTGCTTACCGTGTTTCCCCGAAAATAAGCCCGGGACTTATATTAATTATGCCAACAAAAGACACAGTAGGACTTATTTTCGGGGTAGGTCTTACCATGTAATGTGCTGTCTTCTCTCCCCCTCTCCCTCCCTGCCTGTCAGGAATCCCCAATGTGAACCGAGTTGAAATGCTTGTAAAATCCTATAATCCCCTCTATTACAGTATTATATAATGTACAATGTGTGCTTCTGTAATATAATTGTGCCAAATACATTTGTTATAGAGCCGCTCTGCACTTCTGTTACCCGCCGGAGCCCTCTTCCCCACAATTATATTACAGAAACACACACATTGTACATTATATAATACTGTAATAGAGTGGGTTATAGGATTTTACAAGCATTTTTAACTAGGGCTTATTTTCGGGGTAGGGCTTATATAGCAACCCTCCTGGAAAATAACGCTAGGTCTTATTTTCAGGGTATGTCTTATTTTTGGGGAAACAGGGTAGATTTTGCCTTTCCTGGTTCTTTCTTTCCCCCCTCATCAACATGACTAATGACATTTAACATTTAACCACTTCCATACCGGGCCAATTCTGGCACTCCTCTTCTACATGTAAAAATCAGTGACAGTGGCTGCATTTGATGGGCACAGTGGCTGCATTTGATGGGCACAGTGGCTGCATTTGATGGGCACAGTGGCTGCAATTGTTTTTTTTTTGTTTGTTTTTTCGTTTGTTTGCGCCCCCCCAAAAATTTTAAGCCTCAGCCCCCCACTGTAACTGACGTTTCACACAAGTGAATAAAGTTTAAAATATATTATAATTTATAATATATATTTCATCTAATTATTCTGCCTGAAGTTCAGCTTTAAACATCACATGATCAAAGAGTATGAAAAATGAATTGAAAGGAATATTCTTTTAACTCGCAAATTGATTTTAATAAACCAAATTAAAGCCACGAATGAAATGATAATAACAGCTTGATTATACTGATAGGAGCGAAAGAAAGATGAGTCACTAAAAACAGAAGATTAGGGAAAAAAAATGTATATAATCTTTGAAAAGCAGAAGACTGTTTTTTTTTTAATTTAATTTGTATTATTTTTTTTAAACAGATTCTTCAGTATAATAACCCTTTTGCTGCCAGAGCCCCCTTTTTTTTTTACTTTCTGAAATACATATTAAAATGCACAATTTAGGTGCAAATTTTAATTAACCACTTCCTTACTGGGCACATATACCCCTTCCTGACCAGGTGAAATTTCAGCTTGTGGCACTGCGTCACTTTAACTGACAATTGCGCAGTCGTGCGACGTGGCTCCCAAACAAAATTGACGTCCTTTTTTCCCCACAAATAGAGCTTTCTTTTGGTGGTATTTGATCGCCTCTGCGGTTTTTATTTTTTGCGCTATAAACAAAAATAGAGCGACAATTTTGAAAAAAAAAACAATATTTTTTACTTGTTGCTGTAATAAATAGCCCAATTGTTTTAAAAAAAAAAAATTTTTCTCAGTCTAGGCGATACGTATTCTTCTACATATTTTTGGGGAAAAAAATATAAATCTGGTTTGCGCAAAAGTTATTGCGCTTACAAAATAGGGGACAGAATTATTATTATTTTTTATTATTTTTTTTTACTACTAATGGCGGCGATCAGCATTTTTTTCGTGACTGCGACGTTATGGCGGACACATCGGACACTTTTGACACATTTTTGGCGCCATTCACATTTATACAGTGATCAGTGCTATAAATATGCACTAATTACTGTATAAATGTGACTGGCATTGAAGGGGTTAACACTAGGGGGTGAGGAAGGGGTTAAATGTGTACCCTAAAATGTGTTCTAACTGTAGGTGGAGGGGGGTGACTGGGGGAGGTGACCGATCTATGTCCCTATGTACAAGGGACACAGATCGGTCTCCTCTCTCCCCTGACAGGATGTGGAGCTCTGTGTTTACACACAGAGCTCCACATCTTGTCCCTGTAGCTGCCGATCGCGAGTCCCTGGCGGACATCACGGCCGCCAGGCACTCGCATCGGCATCTCAGCGATGCGGCGAACACGCGCGCGCCGCTGGATGCGCGCGCAGGCCGTGTTTTTACGGCCTGTTAGAGATTGAGAACCACCCCGCGTCCGTATAAAGTCGTACGGCCGTCGGGTAGTGGTTAAAGTGGTTGTAAACCCTTAAGCCTCGTACACACGATAGGTTAACCAGAGGACAACGGTCTGAAGGACCGTTGTCATAGGTTAACCGATGAAGCTGACTGATGGTCCGTCGCGCCTACACACCATCGGTTAAATAACCGATCGTGTCAGAACGCGGTGACGTAAAACACAACGACGCGATGGAAAAAACGAAGTTCAATGCTTCCAAGCATGCGTCGACTTGATTCTGAGCATGCGTGGATTTTTAACCGATGATCGGTCCTACTAACGATCGGTTTTGACTAGGGTTGTCCCGATACCGATGCTAGTATCGGTATCGGGACCGATACTGAGCATTTGTGCAAGTACTTGTACTCGCGCAAATGCTCCCGATGCTTCACCGATACTTTTTTCTTCGGAGAGGGGGCGGAGAGCGGGTGGAGAGGGGCGGAGAGCAGGCGGAGAGAGCCGCTGCCACTGTCTAGTCCCCAAAGAGAAACCAAGCCCCCCCCCTCCGCCGCCGTCTAGTTGATTGGATGGGTGATCTGTCTATCAAAGTGCTCGGACAAGGGGGAGGGGCTATATATGACGAGGCGCGGTGGGGAACACACAGCTATTCAAATGAAAGCTGTAATGTTCCCTGCGCTGATCAACTAGGCGGCAGCGGCGGGGGGGGGGGGGGGGAGTTCTTGGCTTTCTCTTTGGGGACAAGGCTGCATTTGGGGACAAGGCTGCATTTGGGGATACGGCTGCATTTGGGGACATGGCTGCATTTGGGGACAAATGGCTGCATTTGGGGATACATGGCTGCATTTGGGGACATGGCTGCATTTGGGGACACATGGCTGCATTTGGGGATACATGGCTGCATTTGGGGACATGGCTGCATTTGGGGACACATGGCTGCATTTGGGGATACATGGCTGCATTTGGGGACACATGGACACATTTAAAAGTATCGGTAATCGGTATCGGCGAGTACATGAAAAAAAGTATCGGTACTTGTACTCGGTCCTAAAAAAGTGGTATCGGGACAACCCTAGTTTTGACCTATCGGTTACCAATCCATAGGTTAATTTTAAAGCAAGTTGTCTTTTTTTTAACTCATGGTTAAATAACCTATGGGGCCCACACACGATCGGTTTTGACCGATGAAAACGGTCCTTCAGACCGTTGTCCTCTGGTTAACCTATCGTGTGTACGAGGCCTTACAGTCCACTTTAACCTACAGGTAAGCCTAGATTAAGGCTTACCTGTAGGTGCAACAAATATCTCCTAAACCTGCACGGTTTAGGCAGTGGCGTATCTAGGGTATGGCAGCCGTGGCAAATGCCATGGGCGCCATATGAAGGGGGAGCTGTTGAGTGGCTGGGCAGCAAGGCACTTACCAGGGTCTGAGGGTCTCTTCTTCCCTCCTCCCGAGCATAGGCAGGATCTCCTTTTCAGCACTTTTGCAAATGGACAATGGCAGCGCTATCCCTGCTGCGTTCAGCCACAGCCCTCCCCTGTTCTCCCAGGCTCTCCCATTCCATCTGGTCAGATTGGAAGCGCACAAAGAAGAAGGAGGAACATCAGTTTCTCCCTCTCCTCTGTGAAAACTGAGGCCCCGTACACACGTCCGAGGAACTCGACGTGCCAAACACATCGAGTTTCTCGTCGAGTTCTGTGTGAAGCCGCCGAGGATCTCGGCGGGCCAACTTTCCTCATTGAACAACGAGGAAATAGAGAACATGTTCTCTATTTGGCCCGACGAGTTCCTCGTCGGCTTCCTCGGTGTAAACTGTACACACGACCGAGTTTCTCGGCAGAATCCAGCTCCGATCGAGTTTCTGGCTGAATTCTGCCGAGAAACTCGGTCGTGTGTACGGGGCCTGAGGCCTTAAGTGATGAAGATTTCATCCCTTCCAGTATTGGTTCTGCATTCACCTGGCCTTGGAGGGCAGAGGAGGGATCAGGGGTCTAATAAACCCCAGATTTCTCCATAAAGAGGATATGTCACTACCCAAGGTATCACAAGGGATGATAAATATCACTAGTTTTGTTAGCTGTTTTATTTTTGGGGGTTTCGAATGTTTCGACAGGGGCGCAGTTTCAGTGCTTGCCATAGGTGCTATTTTCACTAGATACGCCTCTGGGTTTAGGAGATATTTGCAAAAGAAAGGCACCGATGGCACGCGATGCCGTGTGCGGGGACCGCCCTGTCATCCGACGGCTCAGCGGGGATCAACCGAGCGATCCCTGCTGAGCATACGGAGCATGAGGAGGCGGATCATTACTGATCCGCCCCGTGTGAAAGGGGCCTGTGCATGTATCTTCTTACATATTCTTAATATAACAAAACAAAAACAAAAAAGTCAATAAAAATTGTTATTGCAAAAAAAATATTTTTGGGGTGATCTTTTTTTTTTTACCTTTTTTTTTTTTTTTTTTTTACCTTTATTGCTATGACAAGGGGGCTGACAAACTGTTATCACAATGATGTGCTTCTGGTGGAGCTAATCTTTTAATTATCATTGTTACTATTCGCAAGGTTGGGTTGTATTTTGTACAAATTAATATGTGAAATAAATGTTTTAGTGGGCACAATAATATATTTTTGATAATATTCTTCTGTGCTGTTGCTGGGGTTATTTTTAGTCTGTACTGTGGTTTGGATTACTATATAATACAGTGCTCCTGATGGGATGTTTTTTTTTCTATATTACTATTATAATGTGCCGTTGGTGGGCATATATAATAGTAATATTTTACTGCTATTAAATTCTAAGGTTGTTAACTTGTTATTACTGAAATGATATGCTGTTTGTGGGGCTGTTACTTTGTGCTACGGCCAGGACTATTATCACTATGATGTATTGCTTTTTATCACTATTATTGGAATATCAACTATTATGTGCTGCAGGTAGGGCTGTTTTTAATTTTATTATTATGTGCTTATTATGTGCTTCTGATAGCCCTATATTTACAGCTATTATAAGGTGCTGGCGTTATTGGTGCTATTATTCATAGCCAGTGCCTGGGGGGGGGGGTGTAGCACTGGCACTGCGGCCTCATTGTAGAGCTTCAGAAAAGTGCAGGCTCAGGGCCAGATTCTCGTACATCCGCGTAAAATTGTGCGGGCGTAACGTATCTGATTTACGTTACGCCTCCGCAACTTACTGTATTGGGAGGCATTTTTACACATTGTTGGTGTCATTGGGAGGAATTTTGCCCCATTGTTGGTGTCATTGGGAGGAATTGTGCCCCATTGTTGGGCTCATTAGGAGGAATTGTGCCCCATTGTTGGTGTCATTGGGAGGAATTTTTCCACATTGTTGTGTCATTGGGGGAATTGTGCCACATTGTTGTGTCATTGGGAGGAATTTTGACACATTGTTGGTGTCATTGGGAGGAATTGTGCCACATTGTTGTGTCATTGGAGGAATTGTGCCACATTGTTGTGTCATTGGGAGGAATTGTGCCACATTGTTGTGTCATTGGAGGAATTGTGCCACATTGTTGTGTCATTGGGAGGAATTGTGCCACATTGTTGGTGTCATTGGGAGGAATTGTGCCACATTGTTGTGTCATTGGGAGGAATTGTGCCCCATTGTTGTGTCATTGGGAGGAATTTTTACACATTGTTGGGGGTCATTGGGAGGAATTGTGCCCCATTGTTGTGTCATTGGGAGGAATTGTGCCACATTGTTGGTGTCATTGGGAGGAATTGTGCCACATTGTTGGTGTCATTGGGAGGAATTGTGCCCCATTGTTGTGTCATTGGGAGGAATTGTGCCCCATTGTTGGGCTCATTAGGAGGAATTGTGCCCCATTGTTGGTGTCATTGGGAGGAATTGTGCCCCATTGTTGTGTCATTGGGAGGAATTGTGCCACATTGTTGGGGTCATTGGGAGGAATTGTGCCACATTGTTGGTTTCATTGGGAGGAATTGTGCCACATTGTTGGGGTCATTGGGAGGAATTGTGCCACATTGTTGGTGTCATTGGGAGGAATTTTGCCACATTGTTGTGTCATGGGGAGGAATTATGCCACATTGTTGGTGTCATTGGGAGGAATTGTGCAACATTGTTGGTGTCATTGGGAGGAATTGTGCCCCATTGTTGTGTCATTGGGAGGAATTTTGCCACATTGTTGTGTCATTGGGAGGAATTGTGCCCCATTGTTGTGTCATTGGAGGAATTGTGCCCCATTGTTGGTGTCATTGGGAGGAATTGTGCCCCATTGTTGTGTCATTGGGAGGAATTGTGCCCCATTGTTGTGTCATTGGAGGAATTGTGCCACATTGTTGTGTCATGGGGAGGAATTATGCCACATTGTTGTGTCATGGGGATGAATTATGCCACATTGTTGGTGTCATTGGGAGGAATTGTGCAACATTGTTGGTGTCATTGGGAGGAATTGTGCCCCTTTGTTGTGTCATTGGGAGGAATTGTGCCCCATTGTTGGTGTCATTGGGAGGAATTGTGCCCCTTTGTTGTGTCATTGGGAGGAATTTTGCCACATTGTTGTGTCATTGGAGGAATTGTGCCATATTGTTGTGTCATTGGGAGGAATTGTGCCCCATTGTTGTGTCATTGGAGGAATTGTGCCATATTGTTGTGTCATTGGGAGGAATTGTGCCATATTGTTGTGTCATTGGGAGGAATTGTGCCACATTGTTGTGTCATTGGGAGGAATTTTGCCACATTGTTGGTGTCATTGGGAGGAATTGTGCCCCTTTGTTGTGTCATTGGGAGGAATTTTGCCACATTGTTGTGTCATTGGGAGGAATTGTGCCCCATTGTTGTGTCATTGGAGGAATTGTGCCACATTGTTGTGTCATTGGGAGGAATTGTGCCATATTGTTGTGTCATTGGGAGGAATTGTGCCACATTGTTGTGTCATTGGGAGGAATTTTGCCACATTGTTGGTGTCATTGGGAGGAATTTTGCCACATCGTTGGTGTCATTGGGAGGAATTGTGCCACATTGTTGGTGTCATTGGGAGGAATTGTGCCCCATTGTTGTGTCATTGGGAGGAATTTTGCCACATTGTTGGTGTCATTGGGGGAATTGTGCCACATTGTTGTGTCATTGGGAGGAATTGTGCCACATTGTTGTGTCATTGGGAGGAATTTTGCCACATCGTTGTGTCATTGGGGGAATTGTGCCCCTTTGTTGTGTCATTGGGAGGAATTATGCCACATTGTTGTGTCATTGGGAGGAATTGTGCCACATTGTTGGTGTCATGGGGAGGAATTGTGCCACATTGTTGTGTCATTGGGAGGAATTTTGCCACATTGTTGGTGTCATTGGGAGGAATTGTGCCACATTGTTGGTGTCATGGGGAGGAATTTTGCCACATTGTTGGGGTCATTGGGAGGAAGTTTGCCCCATTGTTGGTGTCATTGGGAGGAATTGTGCCCCATTGTTGGGCTCATTGGGAGGAATTGTGCCACATTGTTGGGGTCATTGGGAGGAAGTTTGCCACATTGTTGGTGTCATTGGGAGGAATTGTGCCCCATTGTTGGGCTCATTGGGAGGAATTGTGCCACATTGTTGGTGTCATTGGGAGGAATTGTGCCACATTTTTGTGTCATTGGGAGGAAGTTTGCCACATTGTTGGTGTCATTGGGAGGGATTTTTCCACATTGTTGGGGTCATTGGGAGGAAGTTTGCCACATTGTTGGTGTCATTGGGAGGAATTATGGGCCTAATCCTCAAAAACCCGGCGCAACGTAACTTTTTCCATTTAAGTTACACTGCCGCAAAATCTCTAACTAAGTGCCCGATCCACAAAGCACTTACCTAGAAATTTTGAGCGGTGTAACTTAAATCGGGCCGGCGCAAGGCGTTCCTCTTCTCCAGGGGGCGATTCCCATTTAAATGAGGCGCGCTCCCGCGGCGCATGCTCGTGACGTCATTTTCCCGACGTGCATAGCGCGAAATTACGTTACGTCGGGCTTTGTGGATTGCGACGGGACAATAAAGTTGCGTCGGGTAAAAAAAAAGATACGGCGCCAAAAAAAAAGCAGCCCTAATTTTGCGTTTGCACAATAAAACTTACGGAGGAAAAACGAAGCTGAAAAGCTTTGTGGATCTCCGTAAGTCCTAATTTGCATACCCGAGGCGGCATTTCGACGCGAAATGCCCCCAGCGGCGGATGCGGTACTGCATCCTAAGATCCGACAGTGTAATTCAATTACACATGTCGGATCTTCGTCCTAACTATGGGAAACTGATTCTGTGGATCAGTTCCATAGTTAGGACCAGGGATACGACGGAGTAACAGCAGTTACTCCGTCGTATCTCTTTTGAGGATTTGGCCCTATGTCCCTTCATTGGGGTCAGTGAGGGTGAATTATGCCCCATTGTTGGTATCAGTGAATGAAATAGTGCCCTAAGGGCCAGATAAAAGCAAGCAAAGGGCCGCAGTTTGGAGACCACTGTTGTAGATTAGGATAAAGAAGCACAGGAATACAAAAATATAAGCAGATTCAACTTTCGTCTCGGCATTACATGGATAGACCTTAATTTGGTGTAATTGCGGGAAAAAGAACTGGTTACGTATCCAACCAGCTTCTATTTTTAATGTTATTATTCCAAAGATGATTATTGTGTATTTGTAAAAAAAAAAAAAAAAAAGCTTTTACCCGGCGCACACGGAGAGATTCAAACTGTGAAACAACTGGTCAACATTATTTAATCTTCAACTTAATCTTGTTCAAATTGTTTTCATGTAGTGTTCAGTCATTAGAGCCGCTCAGATAAAGAACAACATCAGCTGTAAATTATAGATGTCCCGACGGCCCAGACAATGGAATTCCTCCGAGCCACCTACATAAGCAAATCAAAATTAATCTGCCCGAGCTTAGTTTTAAATCACAACAGATGTGCCAGATTGTGCAACTGTTTCCCATTTCCTTGATCCCTGCTTTAGTTTTTTTTATTTTTATTTTTTTTTCGTTTTTTTTCCCCTCTTACATTTTCTAAAGAGAGAGATGGAGGCTTATATAGCAATGTGAAGAATAAATGCAAATGAAGAAAAGCCAAAAAGTGTGCTTCCGCATACAGAGCGCCGGTGGGTTTCTTAAGGACGGTACGGGGGGCATAGAAAATGAATAGGAGAATAGGTACTTGTAACAGCCAATCAGGCTCCGGCTAATGCTCTTGTGCTCACTTCAACGCGGTAATGCGTCTCTTTTCTTCGAATTTCTGTCCCTTGCGTCTCATTTAACCACTTCAGCCCCGGACCTTTTGGGTGGTCAAAGCCCAGGCCACTTTTTGCGATCGATTTAACTGACAATTGCGCGGTCGCGCGACGTGGCTCCCGAACAAAATTGGCGTCCTTTTTTTCCCACAAATAGAGCTTTCTTTTGGTGGTATTTGATCACCTCTGCGGTTTTTATTTTTTGCGCTATAAACAAAAATAGAGCGACAATTTTGAAAAAAATGCAATATTTTTTACTTTTTGCTATAATAAATGTCCCCAAAAAATATATAAAAACAAATTTTTTCCCCTCAGTTTAGGCCGATACGTATTCTTCTACATATTTTTGGTAAAAAAAAAAAAATCGCAATAAGCGTTTATTGATTCGTTTACGCAAAAGTTATAGATTCTACAAAATAGGGGATAGATTTATGGCATTTTTATAAATATATATATATATATAATATTTAATATTTTTTACTTTTTGCGATAATAAATATCCCCCAAAAATATATAAAAAAACTATTTTTTTCCTCAGTTTCTACCTATTTTTGGTAAAAAAAAATATCGCAATAAGCGTTTATCGATTGGTTTGCGCAAAATTTATAGCGTTTACAAAATAGGGGATAGTTTTATTGCATTTTTATTAATATTTTTTTTTTTTTTTACTACTAATGGCGGCGATCAGCGATTTTTTTCATGACTGCGACATTATGGCGGACACTTCGGACAATTTTGACACATTTTTGAGACCATTGTCATTTTCACAGCAAAAAATGCATTAAAAATGCATTGTTTATTGTGAAAATGACAGTTGCAGTTTGGGAGTTAACCACAAGGGGGCGCTGAAGGGGTTAAGTGTGACCTCATTTGTGTTTCTAACTGTAGGGGGGTGTGGCTGTAGGTGTGACGTCATTGATTGTGTTTCCCTATATAAGGGAACACACGATCAATGATGACGCCACAGTGAAGAATGGGGAAGCTGTGTTTACACACACCTCTCCCCGTTCTTCAGCTCCAGGGACCGATCGCGGGACTCCAGCGGCGATCGGGTCCGCGGGTCCCGCGGTCACGGAGCTTCCCGCGGCTGGGCACTTAAAGAGGACGTACCTGTACGTACCTGTGCCCAGCCGTGCCATTCTACCGACGTATATGTGCAGGAGGCGGTCCTTAAGCGGTTAAAGGGACAATTTATTTTTGTCATTCTTTCAAATGACGACATCTTCTTCTTTTTTTTAATTTTATTGCATTTTAGCCTAAATATGAGTGAGTACGTGAATAACTTATATAGCGCTACAAATGCAAACTGAATCGCCTCAAGATCTCATATTTAAGAGGACCTGTCATGCTTTTTTCTATTTCAAGGGATGTTTACATTCCTTGTAATAGGAATAAAAGTAACACAATTATTTTTATTTTTTTAAAACAGTGTAAAAATAAATAAAATCAAGTAAAATAAATAAGAAAAAAAAATAAAAATGTTAAAGCGCCCCTGTTCCGAAGAGCTTGTGCACAGAAACTAATGCATACGTGAGTAGCGGCCACACATGAAAACGGTGTTCAAACCACACACGTGAGGTATTGCCACGATCGTACGAGCGAGAGCAATAATTCTAGCTCTAGACCTCCTCTGTAACTTAAAACATGCAACCTGTAGAAATTTTTGAAACGCTGTCTATGGAGATTTTTAAGGGTAAAAGTTTGATGCCATTCAACGAGCGGGCGCAATTTTGAAGCGTGACATGTTGGGTATCAATTTACTCGGCATAACATTATCTTTCTCAATATAAAAAAAAATTGGGCTGACTTTACTGGTGTCTTATTTTTTTATTAAAAAAAAATTGATTTTTTTACAAAAAAAGTGCGCTTGTAAGACCGCTACGCAAATATGGTGTGACGAAAAGTATTGCAATGACTGCCATTTTATTCTCTAGGGTGTTAGAAAAAAAAATTATAATGTTTGGGGATTCTAAGTAATTTCCTAGCAAAAAAAACGGTTTTAAACTTGTAAACACAGAGGGCCAGATTCACGTAGCCTGGCGCATTGTTCATTAAGGTGAAAAAACATTTACCTTTACAACCCCTTTAAGTGGTTAAAGCATTCTATACTGAAAAGGTATGCTGGGGAATTAAAATAAAAATACAAAATAAATAAACAGAAACACATAAATCAAGCTTTTTCACTTTTTTTTCTATGAATATATTCTCCAATGTAAGTTAAACTTGACAATTATTTACAGCAAATGAGCATTTCAAATGTTACAGCCTCGACAGTTGTTTACCACAATGTTTTTTCTCCAGAAGACACAGCAGCCATATCAGTCATTGACATGAAAGAACAAAACTTTTATGAAACTTCTAAGGTGTGACAGGCCGGTGTCACTTGCACGGTATTTTCTTTTTACATTCACTCAGGCGGTAATTTCACAGAAGTAAACAGATGACAGTCATCCCGAGTCAACTCATTCCTCTAAGAACGCCGAAGAAAAACAGAGAACTATTGTGATAGACGCTGTAATTAGATTGCCACCATCACACCACTCAGATCTGTAGAAGGGCGAGTATTGGGGGCAAGGATGGAATCAAGACCACCTCGTCCAGAATACACACGGAGAAGATCAAATCCAAAAGAACAGTTGGGAAAAGTGGAAAGATTGGTATTGTTATCTTAAGGTATTGATGTCGGTGTAAATCAGGCGAGTGGAAAATTTGAGGGCTGTTCTAGATATTATGTAAAATGTGTAATTTGGTATTGCTGCCTTGTTGGAAGTATGCAAAAAAAAAAAAAAATAATACTTATTGACTCAAGTATATGCCTAGTGTGGGAAATGCAGCAGCTACTGTAAGTGGAAAAGAGGGTCAACAACGTTCATCTGCAGCCTCACTGTGCCCATCTGCAGCCTCACTGTGCCCATCTGCAACTTTACTGTGCCCATCTGCAGCCTCACTGTAGCCATCTGCAGCTTTACTGTGCCCATCTGCAGCTTTACTCTGCCCATTTGCAGCCTCACTGTACCCATCTACAGCCTCACTGTACCCATCTACAGCCTCACTGTGCCCATCTGCAGCCTCGCTGTGTCCATCTGCGGCCTCACTGTGCCCATCTGCAGCTTTACTCTGCCCATTATCAGCCTCACTGTGTCCATCTGCAGTCTCCCTGTGCCCATCTGAAGCCTCACTGTGCCCATCTGCAGCCTCACTGTGTCTATCTGCAGCCTCACTGTGCCCATCTGCCACCTCACTGTGCCCATCTGCCGCCTCACTGTGCCTATCTGCAAGCCTCACCGTGCCCATCTGCAGCCTCACCGTGCCCATCTGCAGCCTTACTGTGTCCATCTGCATGCCTCACTGTGTCCATCTGCAGCCTTACTGTGTCCATCTGCAGCCTCACTGTGCCCATCTGCAGCCTTATTGTGTCCATCTGCATGCCTCACTGTGTCCATCTGCATGCCTCACTGTGTCCATCTGCAGCCTCACTGTGCCCATCTGCAGCCTCACTGTACCCATCTGCATGCCTCACTGTGCCCATCTGCATGCCTCACTGTGCCCATCTGCAGCCTCACTGTGCCCATCTGCAGCCTCACTGTACCCATCTGCATGCCTCACTGTGTCCATCTGCAGCCTTACTGTGTCCATCTGCAGCCTCACTGTGCCCATCTGCATGCCTCACTGTGCCCATCTACAGCCTTGCTTTGCCCATCTACATGTCTCAGTTTCTGAATGCACTGTATAGCTCCTAAAAAAAGGCCAGGTGCACTTTAAGGAAACTCAGACAATAATATAAAGTTACAACACTATCATTTGCTGCCACATAATATCTTGGTAGCCATGTCGATTTTTTTTTTCTGATGTTATGCTTTCAAAGTAATGATCAGTCTCAGATAACATCTTTTGTTCTTAAGTGGTTGCTATATGTGACCATTAGTGTTGAGCCAGCAGATGTAAATGGGTCAGTGAGATTCTATACCCCGGCGCGCTGCCTAGCCGCGCTTTGCTGCCTCTCGTTAGGCCGGACGCTCGCTGGATGACGGGTGGTAAAACAATATGAACCGTATAAAAAATAATTGCGTACAAGAACAGCAAACAGCAATTAAGCACTCAGATTACATTATATCCCGTCTCCTCCGAGAGGATGATTGCGCCTAATTATATTCATTCGATGTAGAATAGTTTCTGCAAAAACAGCGCAAGGATATTCGTTTTCAGGGCATTGATCACTTGAACAGTTTTTATAGCCTGTCACCATTTTCTCAGTCGCGTCCTCTTTGATTATAAATGGGAGAGTCACTGAACCCCGAGCTATAGAATGTTAAAGGAAAGTCCGTCACGGACTGTTACAATTCTAACATTCAGAAAGAAATGTAGAGCTTCCAATGTAATAATATCACAACTATTAAAACCACTTGATTTACCCCCCCCTATGACCAGGCCATTTTTTCTGATACGGCACTGCGTTACTTTAACTGACAATTGTCGTGCGACACTGTACCCAAATAAAATGTATGCATTTTTTTCCCCAAAAAATAGAGCTTTCTTTTGGTGGTTTTTGATCACCTTTGCATTTTTTTTTTGCACTTTAAACAAAAAAAAGATAATTGTGAAAAAAAAACAAGATTTATAATTTCTGCTATAATCAGGGCAGCCATCAGGAATTATGGGGCCCCTTACACAGCTTCAGGCATGGGCCCCCTGGAGCAGAGAACCGGGGGGGGGGGGGGGGGGGGTCGGGGGCGGGGTGTGCTGCCGCCTGAAATTGAGAAGCGGGGGGGGCCTTTACAAAAAAAGAAGAAATAAAGAAAAATATAGACCTTCTGGGCCCTTTAATAAAAAGGAAAAAAAATATATAGATTTTGTTTTTAAAAATGAGGGTTGCCATCTGGGGCCCTAGGGACCTCTGGGCCCTATATATATATATATATATATATATATATATATATATACAAATTATTATTATTTTTTATAAAAGGGGGGTTGCCATCTGGGACCTCTGGGCCCTTTAATAATAATAAAAAGAAACCTCTGGGCCCTTTAATAAAAAAATAAATAAAAACAAATATATAAAAAAATTAAATGAACATTTAGAAAAAGGGAGAGTTTCCATCCAGAGCCCTGTGGACCTCTGGGCCCTTTAAAAAAAATAAATAAATAAATAAATAAACAAAAAAATAAAAAATAAACATTTATAAAAAAAAATAAAAAAAAGGGGATTTGCCACATGGGGCACTGGGGACCTCTGAGCCCTTTAATAAAAAAAAATATATATATAAAAGGAATAAAATAATATTAAAAAAAATTATTTTATAAAAAAAAATGAGGTTGCCATCCGGGGCCCTGGGGACCTCTGGGCCCTTTAATAATAATCATAATAATAATAATATATATATATAAAAATAAAAGAAATAAAAAAATATATAAAAAATATATTTTTTTTATAAAAAAAGGGGGTTGTCAACCCGGGGCCCTGGGGGTCTCCGGACCCCTAAAAAAAATAAAAAATAAAATAAAAAAGATTGGCCCTTTAATACAAAAATAAAATTAAAATATATACATTTTTTTTTTTTAATAAAAAATAAATAAAAAAAGGGGGGGTTGCCATCTGGGGCCCTGTGGGCCTCCGGGCCCCTTACAGGTGTACTGCCTGTACCCCCTGATGGCGGCCCTAGCTATAATACATAGCTAATGAAAAAAATAAATAAAAATTCTTTATACATTTAGACCAATATGTAAATTGTTCCGTTAGTATATGTGCGTTTTCAGGTTTGGGGACTTTCATGTTTTTATGGGCGGGGGGGTGGAATTGAAGGACCCGGCCTTGGGGCCTGTGCCCGACAACACCTTAACATGCCTCACCGGGCTTTTTTGTGGCATTGGCACAGTAAAGACTTCTTTCTGTCAACGCGACAATGCAGCTCATTTTAGCGCAGAAAAGAAAAGTCACTACTGCAGTGTGAACTGGCGGGTTAATGCGAGTGTATCCTATTTATTTTTTAGCTGATACCAGATCTCTTCTGTATACTGTAATTCCCAACAGTAAACACTGGTGTAGATTCACGTACCTGCGCTTCTTGTTACGGCGGCGCAGCGTATCGTATTTACGCTACGCCGCCGTAACTTACAGGAGCAAGTGCAGTATTCACAAAGCACTTGCTCCGTAAGTTGCGGCGGCGTAGCATAAATAGAGCCAGCCTAAGCCCGCGTAATTCAAATGGGGAAGGGGGGCGTGTTTTATGCTAATATGTGATGACCTGACGTGATTGACGTGATTTACGAACGGCGCATGCGCCGTCCGTGTACATATCCCAGTGTGCATTGCTTCCAAGTACGGCGCAACGACGTATTGGTTTTGACGTGAACGTAAATTACGTCCATCCCTATTCGCGAACGACTTACGCAAACGACGTAAAAAATTCAAATTTCGAAGCGGGAACGACGTCCATACTTAACATTGGCTGCGCCTCCTAATAGCAGGAGCAACGTTACGGCGAAAACGACTTACGCAAACGACGTAAAAAACTACCGCCGGGTGCACGTACGTTCGTGAATCGGCGTATCTAGGTAATTTGCATATTCTACGCCGAAAACAACGGAAGCGCCCCTAGCGGCCAACGTCAGATTGCACACAATTCTACACCGCCGCAATCAAGTTACGTCGGCGGAGGAAGCCTATTTTTAAAGCGTATCTGCCTTTGTGAATCGGCGTAAGGATATGCCGGCCCAGAATTCAAATTACGGCGGCGTATCTAGAGATACGCCGCCGTAAATGCTACGTGAATCTACCCCAGTATTTTCTTTTTACAGTCGCAAGCTGCTATGAGGATTAGCATTGCAGAATCTGAGCTTGATGAGATCCCAGTGTAGGATACAATGTATGGCTGGCCGTCAGTATGGCTGAGCCGTTACCATCCAGAGTTAAACCGCAAGTCAGGATTAAAGTGATGAAACACGGAACGAAGGGACTCACTTTGGAAGATAAATAGGCTGCGATGTGAGATACACGCCATTGATACCAAGGTAATGTATGGGACTGCATCTGTCAAAGGCAGATGTGACAGCCTGAGATTAGGTGAATGGCCCTCCCATTTAAACAGGGTCGTTTGTGAAAAAATGCCGCTTGGAGGACAAAAAGATTATTTCGCAAAAGTCCTCACTACACGGTAAGAAGGATATTTCAAGGATTTCAAATGCAATTGCATTTTCACAAAACCCGGAATGCATAAAAAAGAATGGCCCAGATTCAAGAAGCAATTGCGCCTGTGTAACCATAGGTTACACAGCGCAATTGCTTACTTGCTCCGGCGTTACGAATGCTCCTGATTCAGGAACATCGTAACGCCGACTGCAGCCTAAAATCTACGTGGCATAAGGCTCTTATGCCACGCAGATTTTAGGCTGCATTCTTGCGATGACCGCTAGGGGGCGCTCCCATTGTGCTCAGTGTATAGTATGCAAATTGCATACTAACACCGATTCACAATGTTGCGCGGGCCCTGCGTACCCAAGTTACGGAGTTTCCGTACGGCGTCTTTAGCGTAAGGCTGCCCCTTCTAATAGTAGGGGCAGCCAATGCTAAAGTATACCCGCCATTCCCGCGTCGTGAAATTTGAATTTCACGTCGTTTGCGTAAGTGATTCATGAATGGCGCTGGACGCCATTCACGTTCACTTTGAAGCAAATGACGTCCTTGCGACGTCATTTGCCGCAATGCACGTCGGGAAAGTTTCCCGACGGCGCATGCGCTTTACGATCGGCGCGGGAACGCGCCTAATTTAAATGATTCCCGCCCCCTGCTGGATCATTTAAATTGCGTGCTCTAGCGCCGGGCAATTTTGCCGGCGCGCCCTCGCAATTTACGGAGCTACTGCTCCGTGAATCAAGGGCAGCGGAGCAAATTTGCGGGGGCGCAGGGAAAAATCGTTGCCCTGCGCCTCTGCAAAAAAAGCGCAATTCTCTTTGAATCCGGGCCATGTTGGGTTTGTTCGGCCCTGAAGACAAAATAACGTGATCCTAAAAATTTTATTTTCACTAACCAAAACTCGGACATTTAATATAGAATATTACCTAATAAATAATAAATAGCAATAAAATAAAATACCTAATAAAAAATAAATAGCAAAAATAAAGAAATGAATTATGGAGGAGTTAGAACCCATCCAAAGGTCCTTATTACTGTCTGTCCAGAGAAATATTCCCCATGCACACGTTCCTTGGAAATGGCTGTCAGTTAAAGCGGTTGTTCCGCCCAAGCAATATTTTTTACTTTTTGCTATAATAAATATCCCCAAAAAATATATATGGCCAGATTCAGAGTAGATTCAGTAGATACGCCGACGTAACTCTGAATCTGCACTGTCATAAGTTTAAGTGTATTCTCAAACTAAGATACACTTAAACCTAGGTAAGATACGTCAGCCTGCGCCGTCGTAGCTTAGGGTGCAATATTTACGCTGGCCGCTAGGTGGCGCTTCCGTTGAGTTTGGCGTAGAATATGTAATTGCCTAGATACGCCGATTCACGAACGTACGTGCGCCCGTCGCAGTAAAGATACGCCGTTTACGTAAGGCGTTTTCCGGCGTAAAGTTATTCCATCAAATAGCTGGCCTAGTCAATGTTAAGTATGGCCGTCGTTCCCACGTCGAAATGTGAAAATTTGACGTAGTTTGCGTAAGTCGTCCGTGAATAGGGCCGGACTTAATTTACGTTCACGTCGAAACCAATACGTCCTTGCGGCGTACTTTGGAGCAATGCACACTGGGATATGTACACGGAACGGCGCATGCGCCGTTCGTAAAAAAACGTCAATCACGTCGGGTCACCCCCCATTAACATAAAACACGCCCCCTCATCCTCATTTGAATTAGGCGCGCTTACGCCGGCCCCATTTACGCTACGCCGCCGTAAGTTAGGAGGCAAGTACTTTGTGAATACAGCACTTGCCTCTCTGACTTAAGGCAGCGTAGCGTAAATACGATACGCTACGCCGCCTTAAAGATACGCGCCCCTACCTGAATCTGACTAATAATTTTTTTTCCTCAGTTTAGGTCGACGTGTATTCTTCTACATATTTTTGGTAAAAAAAAAATTGCAATAAGCGTTTATTGATTGGTTTGCGCAAAAGTTATAGCGTCTATAAAATTGGGGATAGTTTTACGGCATTTTTATTAATATTTTTTTTACTGGTAATGGCGGCGATCATCGATTTATTTTTTATCGTGACTGCGACATTATAACGGACACATCGGACACTTTTGGCGCTATTTTGGGACCATTGTTATTTTTACAATGATCAGTGCTATAAAAATGCACTGATTACTGTAAAAATGACACTGACAGTGAAGGCGTTAACCTGTAAGTGAGGGTTGCCACCTTTTCTTCAAACTAAACCCGAACAATTTAGCAGCACAGGGCACTTTTTTTTCCCGTAGTATACACGAACGCCCAAAATCCCACGCGTGCTCGGAATCATTGAACTTCCTTTTTCTCGGCTCGCCGTAGTGTTGTACGTCACCGCGTTTTTTGACGTTCGGAATTTCAGACAACATTTGTGTGACCGTGTGTATGCAACACAAGTTGGAGCCAACATTCCGTCGGGGAAAAAAATCCGCGGTTTTGTTGTCGGAAATTCCGATCGTGTGTACGCGGCATCAAAGACCTAATATTTGGACACAGGGCCAAAACGCTTTAATTCAAGAGAATTTAAAATGAAATGTGTGCTGTTTGATTTTATTTTTTTATTTTTTTTAACACTGACCTACATTTTGGGTACAGACTTGTTTTATAGCGATACAGTATGCGCACATCTTTATTTTGCCATAAAAACGAAGAATACAGACAGGAAGGAAGAGACAATTTCACACAGTTTTAATCCTTTCTCCGCTTAGTCATTTTTCTTAATCCTCGTTTTATACAATGCTTGCAGTTTCGTTGAGTCTTCATTACATCTTCCGCTATCAATCGCCTTTTCTCATGGGTGAACACAAAGAGCGCCGACCGAGACCTACATCCTTTATATTGTCTAAATGATGGTCCTTTATTAGCCAAGCCGAGCAAAATAAAACCCCAGTAGACTTTTCCTTTGTATGTACGGGGAGAGATGTCACTTGTTTAATATGTTTTAATTTGGTTAAATTCTCTGCAGTGTTTTTAGTTATCACCAAACAGGATGACCTGCCTAAACCAATAATGCATAATTCGTTTTATTTATTCATTTGTTTTATTAACCACTTCCACACCGCGCCTATTCTGGCACTTCTCTCCTTCATGTAAAAATCATAGGGCCAGATTCACATAGAATCGGGCTACGCTGCGGCGGCGTAACGTATCCCATTTGCGTTACACCGCCGCAAGTTTACAGCGTAAGCGCTTGATTCACAAAGCACTTGCCTGTAAACTTACGGCGGCGTAGCGTAAATCCGCCCGGCGCAAGCCCGCCTAATTCAAATGGGGCGGGGACCATTTAAATTAGGCGCGTTCCCGCGCCGAACGTACTGCGCATGCTCCGTCCCTAAAATTACCCGACGTGCATTGCGCTTAATGACGTCGCAAGGACGTCATTGGTTTCGACGTTAACGTAAATGGCGTCCAGCGCCATTCACGGACGACTTACGCAAACGACGTGAAATTTCAAATTTCGACGCGGGAACGACGGCCATACTTAACATTGGCTAGACCACCTAGAGGGCAGCTTTAGTTTTACGCGGCGTATCTCTACGGAAACAACGTAAATTTACAGCGACGGGCAAAGCGGACGTTCGTGAATCGGCGTAACTAGTCATTTGCATATTCTACGCAGACCGCAATGGAATCGCCACCTAGCGGCCGGCCTAGAATTGCAGCCTAAGATCCAACGGTGTAAGTCACTTACACCTGTCGGATCTTAGGGCTATCTATGCGTAACCTGATTCTATGAATCAGGCGCATAGATACGACAATCGTATCTCAGAGATACGACGGCGTATCAGGAGATACGCCGTCGTATCTCTTTTGTGAATCTGGCCCATAATTTTTTTACTAGAAAATTACTCAGAACCCTAAATATATATATATATATATATATATATATATATATATATATATATATATATATATGTAACGGTCAGGGGTTAACGCTGTTACGATATTCCATTCCACCAACCCAAGACAGCTTCTGACACTCCACAATCCAGCAGACAGGACCCATTGGATTTCCCCCAGAATAACGAGACACAGCTCTGTTCTCCGGTTCCAAACAGATAGACTTTAATGGTAAACTCAGGGGGCCAGATTCTGAAAGGACTTACGACGGCGCAGCGCCATGTACGCTGTCGTAAGTCCTAATCCGACCCGTCGTATCTATGCGCCTGATTCTTAGAATCAGTTACGCATAGATATCCATTAGATCCGACAGGCGTAAGTCTCTTACGCCGTCGGATCTTAACTGCATTTTTTTTTGACCGCTAGGTGGCGCTTCCGTCGAATTCCGTGTCCAGTATGCAAATTTAGCTGGATACGCGAATTCCCGAACCTACGCGCGGCCAACGCAGTAAATTTACAACATTTACGTTAGGCTTTTCCCGGCGTAAAGTTGCCCCTGCTATATGGGGCGCAGCCAATGTTAAGTATGGCCGTCGTTCCCGCTTTAAAATTTTTAAAAGTTACGTCGTTTGCGTAAGTCGTCCGTGAATGGGGCTGGACGTCATTTACGTTCACGTCGAAACCAATGACGTCCTTGCGACGTCATTTGGAGCAATGCACACTGGGATATTTTCGGATACGTTACGCCGCCGCAGAGATGCGCCCAAGGTACCTGAATCTGGCCCATAGACTTTAATGGTAAACTCAGGTTTCTTATATACAGTTAGAAAGCATGCTGCAGGAATCAAAGGGACAATGACACACTTCACCCACAACATCACACAATGGGTGCTAACGAGTCCCCCTCAATCCACATCTTAGACAGACTTTCTGACTCCGCGATAAGCTATTCTCACCTGCTACACAATACACATTCCTTTAGTGAACATAAGTCAGACGTCTGACCTTTAGAGTGTGTTAACTAATAACACATATTATCACCAATAGAACTTTCACACAATACAGGGTTAGTTAGCATAGCACCATGAAATATTTTAGGAGCCAGGCTTAATTAACACAATAGACAATAGAATGCAATCACAGCAAGCTTTCATCACTACATCCAGGTAGCTGGAGGTGATTATCATCAATTAACTTCTTAACAGTATATGTTCCACATTGAAGGAGACACTCTATTGACCTGTTGTGTTCAGAATGAACAACTTGTAATATTTCAAGATATCCTGCAATACATGAATTATCATTACTGTCCCATCTCATGTAATCCATGATATCAGTTCTCAGTCATCCTATGCCTCTAGTGGACATAGGATGACCCTAGACACAAGAGTCATTGGTGAAGCTGACATAGGAGTACCCCACATCCTTCAAGAGCCTCTGAGTCCCACGGGCCATACCGTTACAATATATATATATATTTTTTTAGCAGACACCATAGGGAATTTTTTTGTTTAATGTGAAAGATGATGTTACGCCGAGTAAATAGATACCTAACATGTCACGCTTTAAAGTTGCGCACACTCATGGAATGGCGGAAAACTTTGGTACTTTAAAATCTCCATAGGCGAAGGTTTAATTTTTTTACAGGTTACCAGTTTAGAGTTACAGAGGAGGTCTAGTGCTAGAATTGTTGCTCGCGCTCTAACGCATGTGGCGATACCTCACATGTGTGGTTTGAACAGCGTTTACATATGTGGGCAGGACTTACGCGCGCGTTCACTTCTGAGCGCGAGCTAATGGGGACAGTATAATTTATATATATTTATATATATTTTTTATTTTTTATTTTATATCTTAAGTTTTTTTATTTTTGCACTTTTTTTACATTTTTTTTATCACTTTTTTTCCTATTCAAAGGAATGTATCCCTTGTAAAAGGAATAGTGTGTGACAGGTCCTCTTTATGGAGAGATGATGGGCTGACCTCGGAAAACCTTGGAAAGGCTCGGGAAAGGAGTATTTCCTAGTCTTTCCAAGCACTGTATTTTTAAAAACACTGACTCGGTTTGCGAGTGTTGTCTCGCAAAACGAGCAGGATTCAAGCCACATCGGTGTGCAGTACTGCGTTTGCCCTGAGGTGGAGGGGGCGCCGTTCGGCTCTGGCACCCTCCACCTCAGGCCAAACGTGGTACTGCACACCGCTCGTTAACCGCGTTACTCGCAATCCGAGGTTCCACTGTATATATATATTATTTTGAGCATGCGCACTGGGATACCCCAGGGACGGCGCATGCGTAGTTCCAAAAAAACTGTGTTTACGTCGGGTCACGACGTATTAACATAAAACACGCCCCCATTCGATCCACTTGAATTCCGCGGCCTTAAGCCGCGATAGATACACTACGCTGCCGTAACTTATGGCGCGGATTCGTTGTGGATTAAATTTAAAAAAGATAAGTTACGGCGGCGTAGCGTATCTTAGATACGCTGCGCCTGGCGCAGATGTCTGTGGATCTGCCCCTAAGACTGGGATGCCATTTTCAAACCGAGACGCTTTACAGCTGTTTTAGCGCTTAAAATAGCACCTGTAAAGCGCCTCTCCTGTCACTCCAGTGTGAGAGCCCCGAGTGCTTTCACACTGGAGTGGTGCTGCCTATTGTTTGCCTACAGTTGAATATGTAATGATATCTTGAAGATAATGATATCTTGATTACTGATCATTTTAGATTCCATTTTTGGCGGGGTGGACAAGATTTTTGCGGTGTCTCCGTTCACCATGTAATTAGGATCAGTAGAGAAAGGTGAAGGATGGATGATATGACATGATACATTTTTAACCTGTCTGCTTTAGTATAATATGCCCAAAATGAAAGAAACAATATACTAATTTGAGCCAAAGAATGACGCAGTGTTCTTCCTCTGGTGACAGAAACAGGTTGTCAAGTCTGGAGGTATCTTTGATCAGTCTGCTGACACTTTGCTATCTTTTACAGACATTAAACCAAAATATCATCTAGGTGGTTAGCGGCATTTCTTGACAGGGTTCTTCTTGTAATCCACATGCCATGGATCGAATTTTTTGACAAATGGAAACTTTGATGATGAAGACCTTTTTTTGTCAGGAGCCTCTCTCTGCCAGAGATCCAGTTGTGAGGAAGGGGAAGCCACCGCTGACCTACAGTAGGCAGAGTGGTCTTCTGTTCACGTGGTTGTCTCCTCTCCCGGCTGTTACCATGTAAATTTTATGAAGACCTATTTAATATGTGTTGTCATAGTGTCTCCCAGTGTTAGTTCTTCCGCAACCCACTCCCAAGTCGCAACACTCCCCAAAAGCTGACTGATGCAGAGTGACACTGGTTGAGTCCCGTCTGGTAGTGGAAAACTTTTTAAGGTTGGAGAGTAATGTTTGCAGAGTGAGGATATGTCCGCCGACGAAGGGCCCTTTGTGCATTAGCGCAGACGATCGTTGAGGTGGGGGAATATGTTTGCTCTGCAAGGACATTATTGGTTATATGTGGTTTGAACAACGTTTACATACGTGGGCGGGACTTACGTGTGCGTTTGCTTCTAAGCGCGAGCTACCGGGGACAGGGGCATTTTAAATGTATTTATTTATTTTTTATTTTACTTTATTTATTTATTTTTTACCCTTTTTTTTTTTTTGGATCACTTTTATTCCTATTACAAGGAATGTAAACATCCCTTGTAATAGGAAAGGTGTGTGACAGGTCCTCTTTAAGGAAAGATGCAGGGTCAATAAGACCTCACATCTCTCCTCCAGGCTGGAAAGCATGAGATCGTGAAAAAAAAATCACCGATCTCATGCCTACTAGCCGCAATTGCGGCTTTGTTTACTTCCGGGTACCCGGGCGTGACGTCATCACATCGCGCGCGGGCCTCCGACGGTCATAGAGATGACTGGTGACCATCTGGTCACCAGTCATCTCTATGCTTCCTATCCCGCGCTGGGCGATTCTTTCTCCGGGCCCCAGATGGCACGGGAGAGCCCGGAGAAGCATCGGATGGCAGCGGGAGGGGGGGGATGTCCCCTCCCGCCGCCTATAAGAACGATCAAGCGGCGGAACCGCTTCATATGACGTCCACCTGGGATGGGAGATCCCCCTTGTGGACGTCATATGTTTATGTGCGGTATTGAAGTGGTTAAGGGGGTGTGGCAGAGGCACGTCCCATGCCTACATACGTTTGCTGGTAGGTGTCCCTCATTCCCATCTCAAAATGTTGTGAGGTATGATGGTGGGCCAGACCCCTTTTTTTTTTTTTTAAAACAACAGGACCCTCTGGCCCAACCACTTTGAACAATTTGTCTCAAGCATTCAGACATCGGGGGGCTCTTTCAATTTGAACCTCACCATTTTCTTTTTAAACTCAAAGTCATGGATTTATCCAATGTTAAAGTGGATGTCACAATGTACAGTATAAGATTTCCTATCATCTGTGCCCAGTCTTGCCACACAGAGTTAATCCAGCTCTGAGCAATCCTCTTTTATTGTTCAGTGAAATACAACAGACTTCCAGATAAAAACCAAAGTCCTTGCTTCTGAAAAAAAGTGCACAATTCACATCCCCTCCCCTGTGTTTTGATTAAATGTTTTCAAAATATGGGCTGAGTCACAGTTCAGTGCCATGAGAAAATGCAACAGCCATCAGAATATACATAGAGCTGGAGGGAAGAGGGGAGGGGGATGTGAATTGAGCACTTTTTACAGAAGCTGTGTATGTCTGCAAGCAGTGCACGAGATATGTAAATAACCTGTCACTCAAGCAAGAACTTTGGTTTTTATCTGGAAGTCTGCTTTATTTCCCTGAACAATAAAAAGAGGATTGCTCAGAGCTGGATTAACTCTGTGTGGCAAGACTGGGCACAGATGATAGGAAATGTTATTCTCTACATTGTGACATAAAAAAAAAAAACTTTTTGGTTTACATCCACTTTAAATGTTTCTTTGTAAAATAAAAATTTGATATAAATAATATTTTTAAATTCATATGAAATTTCATTTTTTAAACCTGTAAACTTCCAACAAAAAAGTATACTTGACCCCTTTAAATGAGCAAACTAGGACGCGGTACGACAGCAACAGTGCCAATGTACAGAGGCGGAGAACGGTTCCACGCGGGGTTAAAAGATAAATGCGGGTTCAAAGTGAAGAGCTGCAACAGGAAATCCAATCTGACAGTTTAAGGTTAGGCATTTGGAGCAGAAGCATTTTGTAAGATTAATAGGCTGAAATAAGAGATGGAAAGTATTGATACCAAGGTGAAGCCCATGACAAGATCTGTCAAAGCCAGGTGACGGGATAAGAGGGGAATAAAAACCGATTGTCTGATTTCCAACCTGCCAAATGCAAAATAGAAGCAGCTTCTCTTTGAATTAAAGCAATCCCTGCAAAATACCATTCAATTAAAATCCTGCATGCAATATTAACAAAGAAATGGAGATGAGACCTTTTTGCTGAAACGGCTCTCGTGAATTAAATTTTAATATTTTCTGGCAATATGGAGAGAGAGGGGAAAAAAATGGCGCTGAAGGGAACGATGCGAGACGAGATAAATGCAATGACATTACAAATTAAAAAAGGCATTCAGACTTAAAAAAAAGGATTTATATATATAAAAAAAGGAAAATTATAATAAAATACTGCGCCAAACGCAGAATATGAGCAGCCAACACAACAATAAGACTAATTATGAACAATTCTCTCTCTCTCATATATATATATATATATATATATATATATATATATATGTAGATCTATCTATCTATCTATCTATCTATCTATCTATCTATCTATCTATCTATCTATCTATCTATCTATCTATCTATCTATTTATATTGTGACAGGAAGTCAGGTAAATCTGTGGGTGTTGTCACAGACGGAACATACATTTCTGCCTTCTTTAGACAATACGCCAATCATTATTGGGCGTCGGCTGCAAAAATAGACAGACAAGATCTAAGGGCGTTGAAAGACTCCATCTGTTCAGAATGAGGCAATTAAGGCCTCTATAAGAAGTCCAGAGGGTTATGTGTCAAAATTGTCCGAAGTGTCCGCCATAATGTCGCAGTCACGAAAAAAATCGCTGATCGCCGCCAATAGTAGTAAAAAAAAAAAAATTTTATAAAAATGCAATAAAACTATCCCCTATTTTGTAAACACTATAAATTTTGCGCAAACCAATCGATAAACGCTTATTGCGATATTTTTTACCAAAAATAGGTAGAAGAATACGTATCGGCCTAAACTGAGGAAAAAAAAATGTTATATATGTTTTTGGGGGATATTTATTATAGTAAAAAGTAAAAAATATTGAATTTTTTTCAAAATTGTCGCTCTATTTTTGTTTATAGCGCAAAAAATAAAAACCGCAGAGGTGATCAAATACCACCAAAAGAAAGCTCTATTTGTGGGGAAAAAAGGATGCCAATTTTGTTTGGGAGCCACGTCGCACGACCGCGCAATTGTCTGTTAAAGCGACGCAGTGCCGAATCGCAAAACCTGGCCTGGGCATTTAGCTGCCTAAAGGTCCGGGTCTTAAGTGGTTAAAGGGCCCAGAGGTCCCCAGGGCCCTGTTTTGTTTCTTTTTTTTTTTTATTATTTATACATTTTTTTTTTTTTTATTACAGTAAAGGGCCCAGAGGTTTCTTTTTTTTAAATTAAAGGGCCCAGAGGTCCCAGATGGCAACCCCCCTTTTTTTGTATTTTTTTTTATAAAAAATAATAATAATTTGTATGTATATATATATATATATATATATATATATATATATATATATATATATATATATATATATACAGTATATATATATATATATATATATATATATATAATTTTTTTATTAAAGGGCCCAGAGGTCCCCAGGTCCCCCTGGATGGCTACCCCCCTGTTTTTATATATATTTTCTTTTTTTTTGTAAAGGGGCCCCCCCCGCTTCTCAATTCGCGGCAGCCCCATAATTCCTGATGGTTGCCCTACACCTGGCCATAGGTGTGATGGTCAACTGTCTACTTTTGGCCATAGAGTGTAGCTTTATTATAAGAGAGCTGACAGTCTCTTCTCATGAATCCCGGTAGCTCTTTCCCAATAGATCTATTTCTTTATTTAATAAAAAGTAGAAATTATAGTGCAGTGCTCCTGGTCTGACTTCTCTTATTATGAATTCTTTGGCTCACAAGTGTCTTATGTTAAGTAGAACTCCGAATGGCCCTTCAAATGCATTTTCTCTCCCTCTGCCCATCTAAAGCATTTAGTTGGTTCCCCTATAACTAATGCCATTTCTTACAATCCCTTTTCTGTACAATACAAAGATCTCCTTTTGTGTTTTGTATACCCTTGGGATACGTTTTCTTTTTAATTCCTTTTAGCTATCAGGAACTTGAGCAGAGAATGGGCCGAGAAAACCCAGAGTACCTGACATTGTATATCCAATCCTTCCCTACAGATAGGGAACAGAAATAATTACAGATCAGCTTCTGATAGAAAAATGGAACATTCAGAAAATGGAACAGATCTACTTGCCCGTCTATCTGCCCATTCCAACCTCTGCTTTTATTACAAAATTGATATAATTGTTATACAAGTCAGTCTGTCATTTATTTTATTGTACATGAATAATAATCCGCAATTTACAGCCGACTGTCACTTCTTAGGATTTCCAAACCAAAAAAATAAATGATGTTTTCCTATTTTTTTATCGAGTTTTTCTCCTGCATTGGTAATGGTCATGTGACTCCAGACCCTCTACTTCAGTGATCTCCAAACTGTGGCCCAGGGGCCAGATGTGGCCCTTTGCTTGCCTTTATCCGGCTCTTGAGGCACTATTCCTGTCACTGATACGAGGCGCTATTTTCTCCACTGGCGCCAACAGGGGGCACTCTTCCTCTCACTGACACCAATGAGGGGCACTATTCCTCCCATGTATACCAATGATGGGACACTATTCCTCCCATGTATACCAATGATGGGACACTATTCCTCCCATGTATACCAATGATGGGACACTATTCCTCCCATGTATACCAATGATGGGAGCCTTGGCGCGGCTCTGTGGCTCACGCATGCATTTGCAAATGCGTACGGACAAAACCCCTGTTTTTAACGCATACTGTTAGACAGGTTAATTGGTTGTTCTGCTAGCTGGTCGGTAAGTAGGCTTGGTTTTTCCCTGGGCATTCCCCAGGTTTTGTTGTTATATACCAATGATGGGACACTATTCCACCCATGTATACCAATGATGGGACACTATTCCTCCCATGTATACCAATGATGGGACACTATTCCTCCCATGTATACCAATGATGGGACACTATTTCTCCCATGTATACCAATGATGGCACACTATTCCTCCCATGTATACCAATGATGGGACACTATTCCTCCCATGTATACCAATGATGGGACACTATTCCTCCCATGTATATCAATGATGGGACACTATTCCTCCCATGTATACCAATGATGGGACACTATTCACTATGGGAAAAAATTTCAGCGGACGCCCATGACTGGGACTTCAATTTTTTGCAGGTTTGGTTTTCCCGGATCAGGATCTGGAGCTTGAAGACTTCAAAGAGATTTGGGAGGGAAGAACTTCCAAATCCTGTGTCCAGGTCTTAATGGAGACCTGCAGGTTGTTTGTGGGTGCAGGTGTGTACACTCGTTCTATGGGAGGCCTGGCCATAGCTTAAAATTAATGTCAGGAGAGAGTTGTCTGTCATCCAGGAGTGTCAGAGACTACCAGGCTAATAGAAATGTGCATGCGTGAAGAATTCTCAGCAGAATGGTGACTAGACGCATGCGCACAGAAATGTGCATGCTGCGCGCACACAGGCACGGGCGCGTACACGAGCATGGGAGCGCACTCAATGCATGTGGATGCCAAACGCACTATTTAAATAGGATCAGGGGCGGACTGACCATTGAGTCACTCGGGCAATGCCCGAGGGCCCCATGCCACTAGGGGGCCCCATCAGGGTTGCCAGGCTCAGTAAAACCAGGGACAGTATGTAAAAATCTATGTTTTTTTTTAGATCTGTCCCTGATATGTCCGAAACCGACATGCTTTTGATGTGAAAATCCCGAGATTTTAGCTGCCCCGCCTCTGCACTGCCTCCTGGCGTGGTAGCCATCAGTAAGCCCAGGGGCCCCATAATCTTCTATTGCCCGGGGGCCCCATGAGTTGTCAGTCCACCCCTGAATAGGATCCTGCTCCTGCTGCAGTGCTGACTGGTCTTTCAGCTGTTCCCTGTGACCTGCTTTTACTCTGCTTGTTCCCTAGTTACTCCTTTGGGCACCGCACTCCCTGTATCACTCCCAGGGGTGCGTTGCCCTTAGGCAAGGGGTCGTCTTTAAGGCAGGGCAAAAGGGGAAGCTGCCCTGGGCCCTGTCATTGTTGTGGGGCCCAAAGCAGCTGCCTCATACTTGCCAATTACCCCAGTTTAAATTCCCTTGTCCTTTGAAGTTTTAGTCCTGTGCTGCTACTAATGCTGCCCAGCTCTGCCCTATTGTTGTGTACAGATGACTCACCTGCAGACCCTGTGTTTACATGTAAATAACAGGCACAGTCATATGTAAATAACAGGCACATTCATATGTAAATAGCAGGCACATTCATATGTAAATAACATGCACATTCATATGTAAATTGCGGCAACATTCATTTGTAAATAGCCAAGGCCGGCAGCATTCATATGTTAATAAAGGCCCTGCCTTAGATGCAAGGGGCACCCTCTCAGCAACCCGGCCTCACACCAGAGACTTGACAGGGCCAATCAGAAAGGGCCCGAATCACAGATCATTTCTGATTTGCACACAAGTCAGGCCCCGTACACACGGCCGAGGAACTCGACGTGCCAAACACGTCGAGTTCCTCGTCGAGTTCAGGGATGAAGCCGCCGAGGAGCTCGGCGGGCCGCCTTCGCCCATAGAACAACGAGAAAATAGAGAACATGTTCTCTATTTTCTCGACGAGTTCCTCGGCGGCTCCATCGAGCCAAAAGTGTACAGACGACAGAGTTTCTCGGCAGAATCCGGGTTTGACCGAGTTTCTCTGTGAATTCTGCCGAGAAACTCTGTCGTGTGTACGAGGCCTCAGAAATGATATTACAACTTTGAAGTTGCTAGAGGTGAGGACTTGCTTGTTGCTATGCAAGCTTCCAATTTAAAAGTAGCCTGGAAGATCCCTTTAAGACATTCCATCATATCTTCAGCTAGACGCCTGAAATCCAGCTTGAAGCACAAAAAGCAAACTACGCAGAAGGGCTGAGCTTGGCACATCCTTGTTAAATCTTCCCCTTAGGCTTTTTTGCAGGGAATTGAGGCTACATTATAATATATGTGTGTGTAACGACGTTCCGATAATGTATATCAGCAGAACACAAGATCCTCACACCGGTCCATCAGAAAGAAGGAGTTAGGACTCCATCTTTGTTACTCTTGGATCTGATTGCCCTCCATCCACCCCTAGAGACAATGTAGGCAACGAGAACGAGCCCGTAATGCCGTAATGTCCCATGTGGACCACAGCCGAGCTAAAATATTTATTATGGCACACAGCAAACCTTTCATCCTGTCTTTTAATATTAATAACAAGCCTCACACTCGGCATAGTCGGCTGTAGCATCTTCTGCACATTTTCTGGCATTTCTCCTGCTTGATGTTTGCTTTGTCTGTTGTCACAATCATATTTACGACCATGAGGGTGGAGACACGAGGTTATGACTGCTGAGATAAAAGGCTACGGCCCAAAAACCTGCAACGCTAAAGTATCTGGCTGAAGCCTGTAAAATAAGGTGACCAGATTTTTTAAATTAAATCCGGGGACATATTTATTTTTTTCCTAGTAATGGGAGCAATCAACGACTCTTTGCCGTCAAGTGTTACTCTCCGGGCCCCGAGTACTGCTGGGTGAGGGGTGGAGGAAGATCACTCCGCCAGGGAAGGCAAATAGGCAGGTGGCTGGCCGGGACTTGAGCCAAGGCAGAAGAACATGCGAGCGGAGCTGGATGGGCATGCACCCGAAACTAAGAAATAGTCCCTCTGCTCCGACCAGTACGATCATCAGAAAGGGGCACAGATAATGAAAAAAAAAAAAAAAAACCCCTAAGCTTTGGAATTGCCCCAGCCCCTGTTTGGATCCAATCCAGTGACAGACTTGGTCCGGAGACAGTGTCCTCAATCCAGAGACTGTCCCCCGGAAACCATGGATATCTGGTCGCCCTACTGTAATGTCCAAAGAGGAGTTCCAACTATCCAAGACCATTGGGGCTCATTCACACTAGCCATTAGCGGGTGAAAAAACCCTGCAGGTGAACCTTGCTTTTACTACCCCTACAGCAGGAGGTGTACACATGTCGCAGCTGTGATGCCCCCTGTTGCTTTTGGAAGGCATAGCTCATGCATATGGGGGCACTCTGCAACAGTGTGCATTGTGGGGTGCTAATGCAGGGATCAAAGGGTTAACGCAATGAAACGACTCCTCACTGCCTGTTAAATGTTCTCTGAAGAGCAATCTGAACGTGGATCACTATTCAAATGAACGAGCCCTTGCACTCCAAGTGTTAATGCCGCGTACACACGGTCGGAATTTCTGCCAGCAAAAGTCCGATGTGAGCTTTGTGTATGCTCCATGGGACTTTTGCTGTCGGAATTTCTGGCAGCAAAAATTTGAGATGGAATACAAATCCCCTGTACAAATCATTAGTAAGACCTCATCTGGAATATGAAGTTCAGTTTTGGGCTCCAGTTCTCAAAAAGGATATCGGGGAACTGGAGAAAGTGCAGAGAAGGGCAACCAAACTGATAAGAGGCATGGAGGAGCTCAGCTATGAGGAAAGATTAGATGAACTGAATTTATTCACTCTTGAGAGGGAGAATAAGGGGGGATATGATCAACATGTACACATATATAAGGGGTCCATATAGTGAACTTGGTGTTGAGTTATTCACTTTACGGTGAACGCAAAAGACAAAGGGGCACTCTTTACGTCTAGAGGAAAAGAGATTTCACCTCCAAATACGGAAAGGTTTCTTGACAGTAAGAGCTGTGAAAATGTGGAACAGACTCCCTCCAGAGGTGGTTCTGGCCAGCTCAGTAGATTGTTTTAAGAAAGGCCTGGATACTTTCCTAAATGTACAGAATATAACTGGGTACTAACAATTATAGGTAAAGTCGATCCGGTGGATCAAGAATTTATTTTTTCCCCGGCTGTAGCAAATTAGATCACATGCTCTGCTGTTTTTTTTGCCTTCCTCTGGATCAACTGCGGGTATAGAATTGGGTATATGGGATTGTACGATATTTATTTTTATTTTTTATGGTTGAACTGGATGATAATGATACTAATACAGTATTATTGTTTTTGATCTGACCAGTAGATGGAGCTCTAGGCTTCCTTTCATTTTTGTAGCATTGTATCCATTTGAAGCTGCCCATTGTTTTACAGAACTGGAATGAATCAGAGAAGTGACTTTTTTTTATTTTATTCGATGGCTTATTCAAGGCCACACAACAAACAGCTTTGACAACTCTTATTATATTTTCATGTTTATTTTGAAAAAAAAAGAAGGAAATATTTTATATGTATAGTTTAAAGACAGACATAAATCTTATTGATTAAAAATTTAATAAATTAAAATGGACTGAAATACTTCTAACTGCCTTCACTGGGCACTTTTAACAGGATTTAGTATAAGTGAGAACAACTTTAAGTGCCCACTGTTAACTATAATTATACCGCTATAAAATGATGAATCACCTCATTGTCGCGCTAATAAAAGGTCTTAAGAAAGCAAAATTATATTTCAAATGAACATTTTCTTAAAATAAGAGAAAATAAAGAATTATTAACATGATGGTCATCATTTTGAACTCTGGAATAAACTGCAGGGCATATCTGTCACCGTTTTTCTGCTTTAGGTCAAAGGCAATTGATATGAAATTTAATAGAAAACGATTTTAATTAAGCAGCTCTTATAGAGTGACGCGGTATCTGATGACGCAGATTTTGAGTCATAACATTACTTATTTAAATGCAGGAGTCACAATTTATATTTTATTGGAGTAGCATCTGGTCTATTTAATGCTTATTTTTGGTATTTGCCCTAATCAGTAAATCACTAAATTATATGTTTATTGCCCCCCCACCAAAGCCTCCCAAAAAAAACAAAAAAATCTTTATGCCTTTATCCCGGCATTGTTCAGACTATTCTTGTGACATTGGGGTCCTTTCTCTTCTTCCTTGGTGTTCTGGGAACCCCAAGGACCCAGGAGAACCCAAGAGAAGAGAGCGGGCAAGGAGGACTACTCAGAAAAGAGCAGATATATAAAAAAAATAGGTACATTTATTAATATAATATAAAAAAATAAAAACATCAAACATTGAAGACAATTAGGCTGCATTCACACCTCGGCGTACAAAATCGTGGCGTTTTGTCCCGCGAATTGCGGTGAAAAATAGCGGCGTTTTGTACCGCAATTTGAAAAGGGAGAACTGAGGACTCTAATGTGAAAGTGGGGTACTGAGGCCTCTGATATGAAGGGGGGGGGGCTGAGGACTCTTGTGAAGGGGGAGGGGAATGAAGACTTATGTGAAAGGGTGGAACTGTGGACTCTGAAATGAAGGGGTGGACTGAGGACACTGATGTAAAGGTGGAGGGCTGGGGATACTGATAGGAAGAGGGGGGTGAGCACACTAGTTTAAATAGGGTGGGGGGTTGAGGACTCTATAGTGAAAGGGAGGGGGGCTAAGGACTCTAGTGTGAAAGTTGGGTACTGAGGCCTCTGATATGAAAAGGAGGGGGGGTGGCTGTGGACTATGTTGTAAAAGGGGGGGGGGCTGAGTACACTGATGTGAAGGGGGGACCAAGTACTCTTTTGTGAAGGGGGTGAAGACTTATGTGAAAGGGTGAAACTGTGGACTCTGCCGTGAAGGGGGGGGACTGAGGAACACTAATGTGAAGAGGGGACTGAGGACTTTAATGTGAAGGGGAGGGGGGCTGAGGACACTGATGTAAAAGTGGGGGCTGAGGACTTGGACATGAAGAGGGGGTGAGGACTCCCATATTGAAAGGGAGGGAGAACTGAAGACTCTGATATGAAGGGGGGGGGCAGAGGACTCGTTTGAAGGGAGGGGCGAATGAAGACTTATGTGAAGGGGTGGACTGAGGACACTGATGTAAAGGGGGACTGAGGACTCTGATGTAAAAGTGGAAGTCTGAGGACAGTGATATGAAGAGGGGGTGAGCACTCTGGTTTAAATGGGGTGGGGGGCTGAGGACTCTGTTGTGAAAGGGAGGGAGGGGTTGATGTGAAGGGGGGGGGGTCGGGACACTTATGTGAAGGGGGGCTGAGGACTCTTTTGTTAAAGGGGAGGGGGAAGGGGGGAATGAAGACTTATGTGAAAGGGTGGAACTGTGGACTCTGACGTGAAGGGGGAGGACGGAGGAACAATAGTGTGAAGAGGGAACTGAGGACACTGATATGAATCGAGGGACTGAGAACACTCGTGTGAAGGGGGGGACTGAGGACTCTGATATGAACGGGGGACTCTGATGTAAAAGGGGAGCTTCTGATGTGACAAAGGGGTCCCATTTTAGACTGAAGTGCCTTGAGATTTTGCAAAACTTTTAAAGGGCGCTGTGACTTAAAGAAAAATGCTGAGAAACACTTGTCTAGACCCGGCATCAGCCTTTTTATTAGTGTCTGTGTCCCCGCTGGAGATTCCCCCGCACTTCCTGTCCCGGTGGCAAAGTTCCACAGCTAAAAGCTGCTCTCCCGCTTCCTACTATAATAGTAACATTATACGATTTTAATAATGTATTACATTACTTTCCTTTAGGACAGTATTCTAGATTAGTTCCAAGCTGTGGAGAGGCGGATTTTGCTGACACAAAAGTGTACAATAAGCTGGTAGCATCATTTCTGTCTCTGTCTGGAATTATAATTAGGTTGGCCTGGTATTGAAGAAATAAGGCAGAAAAAGGGTCATCTGTGAGCAAGAAGAAGCTGCAGAAAAATAAATTCACGTACGGCGGCTTAAAGTTGTGCGGGCGTAGCGTATGTAATTTACGTTACGCCCCGCGCAAGTTAGAGAAGCAAGTTAGAGAAGCAAGTGCTGTATTCACAAAGCACTTGCATCCTAAGTTACGGTGGCGTATCGTAAATGTGCCGGCGTGAGCGCGCCTAATTCAAATTGGGAAGAGGTGGGCGTGTTTTATGTTAATACGGCATGACCCCACGTAACTGACGTTTTAAACGTACGGCGCATGCTGGACGTAACCCAGTGCGCATGCTCCAAATTACACCGCAAAGACTCATTGGTTTCGACGTGAACGTAAATTACGGCCAGCCCCATTCACGGACGACTTACGCAAACGACGTAAAAATTTCAAAATTTGACGCGGTTTTCCGACGTCCATACTTAACATTGGCTGCGCCATCTTTTTGGTGGTTTATCTTTACGCCTGAAAACGCCTTACGTAAACGGCGTATCTTTACTGCGACGGGCAAGCGTACGTTCTTGAATAGGCGTATCTCGCTGATTTACGCATTCTAGGCGTAAATCAGCGTACACGCCCCTAGCGGCCAGCGTAAACAGACAGCTAAGATACGCCGGCGACGGCGGTCGTAACTTAGCTACATTTAAGCGTATCTCAATTTGAGAATACGCTTAAATATACGACGGCGCAGATTCGGAGTTACGACGGCGTATCTCTCCCTGAATCTGGCTATTACTTCCTTTTCTCAGTCCTGCATATTATCACCCGAAATAACATTGTTTTCTACGAAGGCCTTTCACATTTAAGCGATGCAGTGAAGAAAAAAATGGTCACGTGCGTCTTAGTGTGGAATGGTGCGATTTTCATCTCCATAGATAAAAAATTGCATTACAATAGGGTTGCCACCTGTCCGGGAGAAATTACTTTTTCTCCTTCAGAAATGACACTTTGTGCAGGGACAGTTCTAAGTATGGGAAACATGCGCTATTTCACAGGCATACTTTACACCCCCCCAGGTACGAAATTTAAAGGAATATTTCACTTGTATTGTTTCACTTTTATATGCTAATTAGGTAGATACGCCGATTCAGAAATGTACGTCCGCCCGGCGCATTTTTTTACGTCGTTTACGTTAGGCTTTTTCCGGCGTAAAGTTACCCCTGCTATATGAGGCGTATCCAATGTTAAGTATGGACGTCGTTCCCGCGTCGAATTTTGAAAATTTTACGTCGTTTGCGTAAGTCGTTCGCGAATAGGGCTATACGTAAGTTACGTTCATGTCTAATGCACTGACGATTTGCGGCGTAATTTCGAGCATGCGCACTGGGATTCCTTCACGAACGGCGCATGCGCCGTTAGTAAAAAAACGTCAAATCACACTAAATTTAGATAAAACACGCCCACATCATCCACATTTGAATTAGGCGGGCTTACGCCGGACCACATACGCTACGCCGCCGTAACTTAGGGCGCAAGTTCTTTGGGCCAGATTCTCAGAAGAGTTACGACTGTGTATCTCAGGAAACACCGTCGTATCTCTCTTTTTGGCCCCGGGTATCTATGCGAGTGATTCCTAGAATAATTTTCGCATAGATACGGCGTAGATCCGACAGGTGTAAGTCACTTACACCGTCGGATCTTAGATGTAATGCAATGCCGGCCGCTAGGTGGCATTTACGTTCAGTTCTCATTTGACTATGCAAATGAGCCTGATACGCCGATTCCTGAACGAATTTGCGCCGCGTCATCGCCGTTTACGTCGTTTCCGTAAGCGTAAGGTTACCCCTGCTATATGAGGGGTAACCTTACGCCAGTCCGCCGTATGCCATGTTAAGTATGGCGTCGGGTCAGCGTCGTCTTTTTTCCGTCGGTTACGTCGTTTTACTAAGTCGTCCGCGAATACGACTTTACGTCAATGACGCTCACGTCGGCGTCATTGACGTTTTCCGTCGTGAGCTGGAGCATGCGCACTGGGCTATTTTTCCGCCCGGCGCATGCCCTTTTCGATCGGCGCGGGGGCGCGCTTAATTTGAATACAAGCCGCCCCCTTTGAATTACGCGGCCATACGCCGGGCCATTTACACTACGCC
This sequence comes from Rana temporaria, assembly GCF_905171775.1. Taxonomy (NCBI): domain Eukaryota; kingdom Metazoa; phylum Chordata; class Amphibia; order Anura; family Ranidae; genus Rana; species Rana temporaria. The sequence continues at coordinate 133,541,240 of NC_053500.1, read as the reverse complement.
GCCGCAAATTACGGAAGCAAGTGCTTGGAGAATACGGCACTTGCTCCAGTAAGTTGCGGTGGTGTGGTGTAAATGGCTTACACTACGCCGACCGCCGATTCTATGAGAATCTGGCCCTTTATGAATACATTACGCCAGCAGAAAATTACGCCGGGCTATCTGAATTTAGCCCAGTATATCTAAAAATCCTTTGCCTCGGTCTCTGGTTTTTATTCATCATTACCTCCTTTCCTCCGTGTCTTATCACCCAGCCCGTTGAGTATGAAGTGAGTGATCACAAGCTATAATCATCCAGTGATTCCCACTAAAACTTTACATCGACCCGTCACACTCAGACCCCACCGCGGCCCGCGCCCAATAAATATTCACCTGTATAGCCCATCAGCCATTGGGGAGATTAATTTGGATGGGGTAAAGCCATCAAGAAATCCAATTATGTCCAGAATGACCTAGCTGAGATTTAAGATTCGAGATACTGGAGCTCCACCAATCAAGTGCGTAGATTGATCTCTCACATCCGTACATAATTCATCAGAAGGTGTCTGGCTGAGGCTGCTATTAAGGGAAAGACGGAAGTTTTATAACAGAACTTCAAGAGAATCTGCGGAATATTCTCAGCCAGTGTGGATCTGAGTTACTGGGGTAGATTCAGGTACGAATTGCGCCCTCTTACGGAGGCGCAGCGTACCGTTTTAACACTGCGCCTCCGTAAATTACCTGCGCTATGCTTCAATCATGAAGCAGTAGCTACGTAATTTGCGCGGGCGCTCCTTAAAACTGCCCGGCGTAAGGGCGCGTAATTTAAATGATCCCGTAGGGGGCGTGGATCATTTCCCGACGTGCATTGCGGCAAATGACGTCGCAAGGACGTCATTTGTTTTAACGTGAACGTAAATGGCGTCCAGCGCCATTCACGATTCACTTACGCGAACGACGTAATTTTTTTCAATCGCGACGCGGGAACGACGGGTATACTTAGCATTGGCTGCCCCTGCTAATAGCAGGAGCAGCCTTACGCGGAACCCGACGAATGCAAACGACGTAAAATGCGTACGCAGGGCGCGCGTAGGGTTGCGAATCGGCGTTAGTATGCAATTTGCGCTGACCACTACGGGAACGCCATTATTCTCAAATTAAACCTACAGGTAATTCACACTGCACACGCTAGCGATGGGAAAGTGCTGCAAATGCACCACAACCGGGGTTGTTGTGCGTTCGTTGGCAAAAATTGTGCTAAAACAAGCGGGGAGCAGGCTTCATATTATTATTATTATACACAATGGGCCAGATTCACGTAGGAGAAACGACGGCGTATCTCCAGATACGCCGTCGTGTCTCTGAGTGTGAGGCGTCGTATCTTGGCGCCTGATTCAAAGAATCAGATACGCCAGAATTTCTCTAAAATACGACCAGCGTAAGTCTCTTACGCCGTGGTATCTTAACTGCATATTTACGCTGGCCGCTAGGGGCGTGTACGCTGATTTACGCCTAGAATATGTAAATCAGCTAGATACGCCTATTCATGAACGTACGCCCGGCCGTCGCAGTACAGATACGCCGTTTACGTTAGGCTTTTTCCGGCGTAAAGTTACCCCTGCTATATGAGGCGCAGCCAATGTTAAGTATGGACGTCGGGCCAGCGCCAAATTTTCCGTCGATTACGTCGTTTGCGTAAGTCGTTCGCGAATAGGGCTGTGCGTCATTTATGTTCACGTCGAAAGCATTGGCTTTTTGCGGGTTAATTTGGAGCATGCGCACTGGGATACTTTCACAGACGGTGCATGCGCCGTTCGTAAAAAGCGTCATTTACGTCGGGTCACAATACATTAACATAAAACACGCCCACTTGTTCCATATTTGGATTAAGCGCGCTTACGCCGGCCTATTTACGCTACGCCGCCGCAACTTTGCTTTGTGAATACTGCACTTGCCTGTCAAAGTTGCGGAGGCGTAGCGTAAATAGGATATGTTACGCCCGCTCACAAATACGCGCTCCCTACGTGAATCTGGCCAGGAGGGCCCTGCTTGTAGAGCTTACATTCCAGAAGGCAATACCATGTTTCCCCAAAAATAAGACTGGGTCTTATATTAATTCCAGTCACAAAAAACACACTAGGGCTTATTTTCAGGGTAGGGCTTATTTATTTACGGTATGTACATTAAACAACATTTAAAAACATTCCTTTAAAGCATACCGTAATAGACAACACAGTGTTTGTGCCGTGTCATTTATCCCTCTCTATTTCCAAAAACAAAAATGTTAAAATCTAAAAATTCTGGGCTAGATTCAGATAGCCCGCCGTAAGTTTGTGCGGGCGTAGCGTATCTCAGATACGCTACGCCGCCGTAACTTAGTGAGGCTGGGGCTCGATTCACAAAGAACCTGCGCCCTAAGTTACGGCGGCGTAGTTTAAATCTGCCAGCGTAAGCGCGCCAAATTCAAATTGTGAAGAGGTGGGCGTGTTTTATGTAAATAAAACATGACCCCACGTAAATGACGTCTCTAACGAACGGCGTATGCGCCGTCCGTGAACGTATCCCAGTGCGCATGCTCCTAATCACGTCGCAAAGAGTCAATGCTTTCGATGTGAACGTAATTTACGCGAATCCCTATTCGCGAACGACTTACGCAAACGACGCAAAATTCGACGCTGTCCCGACGTCCATACTTAACATTGGATACTCCTCATATAGCAGGAGTAACCTTACGCCGGAAAAAGCCTTACGTGAACGACGTAAAAAAATCCGCCGGGCGCACGTACGTTTCTGAATCGGCGTATCTAGCTCATTTGCATATTCTACAGCGAAATCAACGGAAGCGCCACCTAGTGGCCAGTGTAAATATGCACCCTAAGATACGACGGCGTAAGAGACTTACGTCGGTCGTATCTTAGCAAAATTCCGGCGTATCTTGCTTTCTGAATACAGAAAAAAGATACGCCGGCGCATCCTAGAAGTTACGCGGCGTATCAATAGATACGCCAGCGTAACTTCTTTCTGAATCTGGCCCATTGTCTTTTTTTTTTTCAAAATTTTCTGTCTTTTTTTATTTATAGCACAAAGAATAAAAACCGCAGAGGTGATCAAATGCCACCAAAAGAAAGCTTAATTTGTAGGAAAAAAAGGACATCAGATTCCATTCTGGGTACAGCGACGAAAGACCGCGCAATTGTCAGTTAAAAATAACGCAAAAAAATGGCCTGGTCATAAAGGCGGGTAAATCTTCCAGAGGGCAAGTGGTTAAAACAAGTGGTGAGGAGCCAAGCCCAGCAGATCGTTTTTTTTTTTGAGGGGCAGTAAAGGCCGCCACGTGTCTAAAGGTCACCTTTCTACAGTGGACTTTTAGGCCCGGATTCTCAAAAGAGATACGACAGCGTATCCCCAGATACGCCATCGTATCTCTGCGTTGTGCCGTCGTATCTATGCGCCTGATTCTTAGAATCAGTTACGCATAGATATCTATTAGATCCGACAGGCGTAAGTCTCTTATGCCGTCGGATCGTAACTGCATACCTACGCTGGCCGCTAGGGGCGTGTACGCTGATTTACGTGTCAAAATATGTAAATCAGCTAGATACGCGAATTCACGAACGTACGCCCGGCCGACGCAGTAAAGTTACGCCGTTTACGTTAGGCTTTTCCCGGCGTAAAGTTACCCCTGCTATATGGACCACGCCATTTTCAGAAGGTGAGAACAGCAATGGCCGCCCACGTATCAGGTTCACTTTAAAGAAGGGGAAAAATAAATTGCAGAAAAGGAAATCACAACCTAGACTGCCGTTGGTGTCAACTTTAAACGCGCCTGATCTGTTCTATGTAGTTGTCAGCAGATCTGCAAATTATTATAATTTACTTTTTTGAAAGCGGACTACAGACAGGAAAGTACAAGTCCCTAACCAGTCATTATAACCGCCAGAAGTATTATAATGAAATGGAAGTTGCATGGAGTCACGAAGACTTCCCATCACGGGTGCGGGAAATTAACTTACTTTTATAAGATAAAGTTCTTAAAGGTGAGCGCTAGGCAGATATACTGTAAAAGACAAAAGTTATTACAGCTCTGCGATCAATAAATGTATTTATTAAATGCAAGTATCTGAATCTGACCTGGGATCAGCCTCCTGCAGTCCCTGTACAGCAGGGCTGGAGTGCGAGAGAATGAAGCAGCACAAGTAGGGTTGCCACCTGTCTGGGATTCACCGGGACAGTCCAGGTTTTAGATCCTGTGTCCGGGTTTCAGTCCACCTGAAACCCCGACACATCAGTGGTAGCCCTGCAGCACTAGTCCTCCTATTCCCCTTTCCCTCCACATCAGCTTCCAGTGTTTTTATTTATATTGGTGGGGGGGTGCTTTAACTGGGGTACAGACTGGCCTGGGGGGTATTATCCTGGGGGACAGACTGACCAAGGAGGAATTATACTGGAAAACAGACTGACCTGGAGGGGGGGACTGTACTGGGGGACAGACCGACCAAGGAGGAATTATATTAGAAGACAGACTGACCTGGGGGGGGACTGTACTGGGGGACAGACTGACCAAGGAGGAATTATACTAGATGACAGACTGACCTGGGGGGAGACTGTACTGGGGAACAGACTGACCAAGGAGGAATTATACTAGAAGACAGACAGACCTGGGGGGGGGGACTGTACTGGGGGACAGACTGACCAAGGAGGAATTATACTAGAAGACAGACTGACCTGGGGGGGGGGGGCTGTACTGGAAGACAGACTGACCTGGAGAGGGGACTGTACCAGGGGACAGACTGACCAAGGAGGAATTATACTAGAAGACAGACTGACCTGGGGGGGGGGGGCTGTACTGGGGGACAAACTGACCAAGGAGGAATTATACTAGAAGACAGACTGACCTGGGGGGGGGCTGTACTGGGGGACAGACTGACCAAGGTGGAATTATACTAGAAGACAGGCTGACCTGGGGGGTGTACTGGGGGACAGACTGACAAAGGAGGAATTATACTAGAAGACAGACTGACCTGGGGGGGGGGGGCTGTACTGGGGGACAGAATGACCAAGGAGGAATTATACTAGAAGACAGACTGACCTGGGGGGGGGACTGTACTGGGGGACAGACTGACCAAGGAGGAATTATATTAGAAGACAGACTGACCTTAGGGGGGGACTGTACTGGGGGACAGACTGACCGAGGAGGAATTATACTAGACGACAGACTGACCTTAGGGGGGGGGCTGTACTGGGGGACAGACTGACCAAGGAGGAATTATACTAGAAGACAAACTGACCTGGGAGGGGGGCTGTACTGGGGGACAGACTGACCAAGGAGAAATTTTACTGGAAGACAGACTGACCTGGGGGGGGACTGTACTGGGGACAGACTGACCAAGGAGGAATTATACTAGAAGACAGACTGACCTGGGGGACAGACTGACCAAGGAGGAATTATACTAGAAGGCAGACTGACCTGGGGGGGGGACTGTACTGGGGGACAGACTGACCAAGGAGGAATTATACTAGAAGACAGACTGACCTGGGGGGTGTAGTGGGGGACAGACTGACCAAGGAGGAATTATACTAGAAGGCAGACTGACCTGGGGGGGGGGAACTGTACTGGGGGACAGACTGACCAAGGAGGAATTATACTAGAAGACAGACTGACCTGGGGGTTGTACTGGGGGACAGACCGACCAAGGAGGAATTATACTAGAAGACAGACTGATCTGGGGGGGGGCTGTACTGGGGGACAGAATGACCAAGGAGGAATTATACTAGAAGACAGACTGACCTGGGGGGGGGCTGTACTGGGGGACAGACTGACCAAGGAGGAATTATATTAGAAGACAGACTGACCTTAGGGGGGGACTGTACTGGGGGACAGACTGACCGAGGAGGAATTATACTAGACGACAGACTGACCTTAGGGGGGGGGCTGTACTGGGGGACAGACTGACCAAGGAGGAATTATACTAGAAGACAGACTGACCTGGGAGGGGGGCTGTACTGGGGGACAGACTGACCAAGGAGAAATTTTACTGGAAGACAGACTGACCTGGGGGGTGTACTGGGGGACAGACTGACCAAGGAGGAATTATACTAGAAGACAGACTGACCTGGGGGTTGTACTGGGGGACAGACTGACCAAGGAGGAATTATACTAGAAGACAGACTGACCTGGGGGGGGGGGACTGTACTGGGGGACAGACTGACCAAGGAGGAATTATACTAGAAGACAGACTGACCTGGGGGGGGGACTGTACTGGGGGACAGACTGACCAAGGAGGAATTATACTAGAAGACAGACTGACCTGGGGGTTGTACTGGGGGACAGACTGACCAAGGAGGAATTATACTAGAAGACAGACTGACCTGGGGGGGGGGCTGTACTGGGGGACAGAATGACCAAGGAGGAATTATACTAGAAGACAGACTGACCTGGGGGGGGGACTGTACTGGGGGACAGACTGACCGAGGAGGAATTATGCTAGAAGACAGGCTGACCTGTTTTTTTCAAAAAAATATGTAGAAGAATACGTATCGGCCTAAACTGAATTAAACATTTTTTTTTAATATATTTTTGGGGGATATTTATTACAGCAAAAAGTTAAAAAAATTTTTTTCAAAATCGTCGCTCTATTTTTGTTTATAGCGCAAAAAATGAAAACCGCAGAGGTGATCAAATACCACCAAAAGAAAGCTCTATTTGTGGGGGAAAAAAAAGGACGCCAGTTTTGTTTGGGAGCCACGTCGCACGTCCGCGCAATTGGCAGTTAAAGCGACGCAGTGCCGAATCGCAAAAACTGGCCGGGTCCTTTAGCTGCCTAAAGGTCCGGGTCTTAAGTGGTTAAGTTTACCCAAACAGCTCACTGAAAAAAAGGAAAATGGGGAAAATATCTAATTTCCACTTCGGCATGATTCTGCTGGGAAAGCTATTTAAAAAAAAATCACCCCCCCCCCCCCCATTCCTACTAATATCTATCCTAGTTCCTAGTTGGAATTTCCCTTTAAGCCGCTAGCCCAGACCACAGACCGATAGCGCCATTATCTCTATGGCAGAGTGGATGTATTTTTAGCGAATCTGACAACAAGATCTTTATCAAAGCTCCAAAAAGTTTAGTATGTGTAGAGCTGACACGGGGCTAGGCCTAGTGACCTAGATCTGCTTGCGCTTGATGTTTGAGACAGCGCGCTTTTCCAGATCTCAGTTAATCTTTACTGTATATCCAACGCCGAGAGTCGGCTGCCGCTCTCACATCGGCTACAAGGTTAGAGCGTCTTTGACCATTCAGATTTGGTTTGCAAATTCCCCCCCCCCCCCCCCCCTTGTAGAGCAAAACCTGATCTGAATTTCTATAGGTATAGAAATAAAAATAAAATACAGTATGGAACACAAATTGCCCATGTGCCACTTGTCCTGGTGACAAAGAGACATGTTTAAAGAGATCTAGTTTTTTTTTTTAACCACTTAAGACCCGGACCATTATGCAGGTTAAGGACCTTGCCCCTTTTTGCGATTCAGCACTGCGTCGCTTTAACTGACAATTGCGCCGGGCTCCCAAACAAAATTGGCGTCCTTTTTTCCCCCCACAAATAGAGCTTTCTTTTGGTGGTATTTGATCACCTCTGCGGTTTTTATTTTTTGCGCTATAAACAAAAATAGAGCGACAATTTTGAAAAAAAATCTATATTTTTTACTTTTTGCTATAGAAAATATCCCCCAAAAATATATAAAAAACTTTTTTTCCTCAGTTTAGGCCGATACGTATTCTTCTACCTATTTTTGGTAAAAAAAAAATCGCAATAAGCGTTTATCGATTGCGCCAAATTTATAGGCCCAGATTCAGAAAGGACTTACGACGGCGTATCTCCAGATACGCCGTCGTAAGTCCAAATGAGCGTCGTGTTATCTATGCGCTGATTCATATAGGCAGTTACGCCTGAATTTGGCCAAGATACGACCGGGGCGCTAGGGGCGCTTCCGTAGATTTACGCGTCGAATATGCAAATGACCTAGATACGCCGATTCAGAAACGTACTTGCGCCCGTCGGATTTAGCTACGCCGTTTACGTAAGGCGTCGGTCCGGCGTAACTTTACCCCTCATAAAGCAGGGGTAAGTCATGTTAAAGTATGGACGTCGGAAACGTCGGAACAGCGTCGTATTTTACGTCGTTTGCGTAAGTCGTACCTGAATGGGGCTGGCCGTAGGTTACGTTCACGTCGACAAAGCATTGAGCCGACGTATCTTAGGGAGTATTTGCGACGTGACTCTGAGCATGCGCGCGCATGCGCCTTTCGATCGGCCATGCATTTACATGGGGTCATGCTTCATTACAATACAACACGCCCACTGCCTTGCTACTTTGAATTACGCGGGCTTACGCCGGCCCATTTACGATACGCCGACGTAACTTTGGGAGCAAGTGCTTTCTGAATACAGTACTTGCCTTTCAATGTTACGTTGGGAGATGCGTTACGCCCGCTCAAAGATACGACAATGTATCCGAATCGCGGCCACTGCGTTTACAAAATAGGGGATAGTTTTATGGCATTTTTATTATGTCATTAATGGCATTATCTCAGCCTAAGCAAAGTCTTTGATGGCATCACCTATTCCTGGGCTTAGGCTGGATTGATGCTGGCATCATGCCAGCCTAGCTAAAGTCCCCGATGGCATCATCTCAGCACACCTGTAAAGTTACTGAAAGGTCCGCTTTTACTAGCATTATGTGACAATGTAATATAGGAAGGTATGTATGGTATTCTGAATGGAAAAATAACTTCTGGTAACTTTTCTATGTACATATTACTGATATAAGCTCCAGAAGAACTAAATCCACAGTGACAAAGGATTCGTTTTTTTCCTTTAAGTAATACATTTAAATTGCAGGTTTTGCCATTGCTCAACATTTCACACCTTTCTTTTACTTGAAATGTATTCAAGGTGAAGGTTCTCGAACAATCTACGCCGTGTCGCTTTGTCTTTTGTTTGAGCGAGGCTAATGGAGCCGTTATTTAATGCAGGGAGGAGGCGGAGTCAGTGCAAGTGGTGATTATTACTTTGCAGGCCCCTCGCTGCTGTTAATAACCGGCCTTTGATCCTCATTGCCTGAACAGAACCGAGCTTAAGCCAAATTAATCGGATTAACATTTCCATCCTGACCTCTCCGCTACTCACCTTAGGAGAAAATGACGGATAATTTCTAAGAGGTTAATGAATGTGTGCGCTTTCAGCGCCGCCAGAGGTAAACAACAGCCTTGCTGACGCCCCCTGGCCAATTTAAAAAGAAAAGCTTGTAAAACAACTTGATTAGTGAAGAACCGCTGTAGGATGCAGTCGTTCGCTTATTCGATTTAAATGTCTGTTTTAGAAATGATGTACCAGTCTAGGGTGACCACGTGTCCCGGATTGCCCAGGACAGTCCCGCATTTTGCAGGTCCCAGGATGAAACTGACACAACCGCCCCCCGGGCCAATCTGATGCGCCCAAAAAAGGCTGCCACATCACCGCTTTATTCACTGACAGTACGTGTCCTGGCCGGCAATGCCTGGAGGAGCACAGTCCCTGCCCCCTGCTTGGGGGGTCGGCGTCCTTGATGTCTTATTATATTACGGCTGGTGGGCAAGGCTTAGTTCTAGGGGGCTATGGGCTATAAGCTTGCCTTCAAACAGTGGTGGCCGATTCATAAGGGGCACAGGGGTGCCCCTAATCCATTCGCCTGGCCCCTAATCTACATGCAGGGCACCGGACGCATTGATATCAATAGTGTTTTTTTTTTTATAGAAGCACATGATTAAAGCCAGAGGATCTAATTGGCTTAAAAAAAGGGTGGGCTCGGGGCACAGAGCTGTGCGCCCTGAACCCACCCAGTTTGTGTGACATTAGCGAAATAATGTTTGTTATTGACACACTGATTCTCCTACCGGTCAACTGGGAAGCGGGTCCTGAGACCCGATTGGACGAGAGGAGAAGCAATCGCATTGGCCGGCGAGGAGGAGGAGGAGGAGACACAGGGGAAGCCACCATGAAGCTGAGGAGGAGGAGACACATGCTGAAGCTACCGAGGAGGAAGCGCTGCCAGAGACCTAGGTGGGGTAAGTGCGGGGCTGGTGGGCTGACGATCAAGAGACCAGGGGGGATCGACCAGCCGGCCAATCGACCATGGGGGGTTTTGGTTTGTCTGCCACCCCAAAAAAATGGAGCACCAGCCACCACTGAATAGATCCTCCCAGCAACAATAGATCTCACAGTAGACAGCATCAGTAGATCCCTTCCTCAACAGTAGATCCCTCACAGTAGCAATTGACCCCCGCAGCAACAATAGGTCCATCCCAGCAACAATAGATCCCCCAAAAGCCAGCATCAGCTGACCCCTACCTCAACTCCTTACTCTTTAAAGTCATACTTCAGCATTTTGAAACCCCACCCCTCCTCCCCCCATCCATACCCTTTCTCATCCATCTTCTGGTGTGGTCATGGCAGCTTCTTCTTCTTCCTCCACCAGTGCCATACTCAGTGGCAATTATGTAAACGCAGGCGGCTGAGCTTTGTGTGTATCCTCTCTTTTTGCTAAATGAGTTGCATTTCTGTTGATTCAGTCCTGAGATCTTCAAAGCCCTGCCATAGCGCGCAGCCAGGTGGATGACTGTAGAAGAAAGTGATGCCCTTGCTCTACCCAAGCCTGTTAACTGGGCAGTGAAAGAGCAGCAGCAGACAGGAAAGGGCTGGACTGGGACAGAAATTTGGCCCTGGACTTCATCCAGACTGGCCCACTTTGACAGGTCTCTCCCATGGCGGCCGGACAACTCCCGCACCCCTCTGGCCACCCAAGCCCCCTCTCCCCCTTCACTAGCCACTAGCCGTTATATTTATTAGAGTAGAACGGCTGGTACTGGTACTCTTATAGGCAGTACCAGTGGGGAAGCTAGACATTATTTTACCCGGGGTAAAGAATCAGTTCAGTGCTCCCCCCTATGGGACAAGATTAGGCAGAAGTGAGAAACACCCAGGCCATATCTGTTGAGTCAGCTGTCTGTCCCCCTCCCCCATGCTCTTCTGTTGTCCCCCCTGCTCCTCTGCTCCTCCCCCTGCTTCTTTTTTCCCCCCAGGTGAGCACTGCGGGGAGGGAGAGACAGAGGAGCGGAGGGGGGCGGCGGTCCGCTGTCACCGAAGCCGGCTCACTGAGCCATCGGCCCACCGGGAAACTCCCTGTAGTCCCAATGGCCAGTCCATCCCCGGGAAAGGCCATCTCTCCGCTCACTCTGCTCTTTCCTCCTATAAACATGTTACCGTATTTATCGGCCTATACCTCGCACTTTTTTGCCCTGAAAATCAGGGCAAAATCGTGGGTGCGCGGTATACGCCGATTCCCGCTTTCCCGCGCCGAGTTTGAATACTGCGCCGACATATACCGAGCGCAGTACACTCGGGTATAGTGGGGCAGTCTCGGCTCCTTCCGCGCTCACGTCCTGGACGTACAGGACGTCAGCGCGAGAGTTGCCGAGCCTGCCCGACAATACACGAGTGTACTGCGCTCTGTATATGTCGGCGCAGTATTCAAACTCGGCGCGGGAAACGAGCGGGGAGGACGCGAGGACGCCGCAGAAGGACGCCGGACCCGACGAAGAGGACACCCGAAGCCGCAGACGGACGCCGGACCCGACGAAGAGGACACCCGAAGCCGCAGACGGACGCCGGACCCGACGAAGAGGACACCCGAAGCTGCAGATGGACGCCGGACCCGACGAGGCCGCCGATGGACGCCGCACAAGACACCAAAACTGTAAGTACAAAAAAAACTTTTTTTCCACAGGATTCGGGGCAACATTAGGGGTGCGCGGTATACACGGGAGCGCGTTATAACGCAATAAATACGGTACTTTAATAGCAACTCTGCATGCAGCACATTTGATTGGCTCCCAACGCAGCGCCTCCCTCTCCCAGTCTGGGATCTTACTGAGGATCGTACAAGGCTGATACCAAATCTGAACACTGCTTGCAATAAAAAAATAAAAATTAGATTAATTTATGAATAAATCCAGAGCTGCATTCATTTGCGTCTTTTCTATCTGCCTGGATTTTAGCTTTCATTTTAGACAGGTTTTGCCAAAAAAAAAAAAAAGCTTATATATTCAGAATCATGATTATTATTTGAGAACTAGACTCTAGAATCCGGGGGAAAAAAAGACAGTCTAGCTGAAATTAAATTGGAAACGGTCCATTACATTACAGTAAGGCTTTTTGAATTATCATGCGCGTGTGGCCGCTAATAAGCCAGCTCCAAATTAATTGAATATCTGGGTGATGGATAGTCTTGTTTAACTCAATTCACAATGACAGGGATTGTGCTGTGTTTAGATGATGGCAAATTAAACTGGCCGAAGTGTGAAAAGGCGCCGAGACGCCTGGCGGGCGGTATTGTCAGTCAAAACTCAGACTTCGAACGTTTCCGCCGCTCGTGTCCCATTAGCGCGTTTAAACTTTTTTTTGTATTTTTTCTCGTTTTGAATGAAAATGAAAGTCGAGACGTTTGAGCGATTGGAAATGAGTTTAATATTTTTTTTTTTCCTTTGCTAGAACCATTAAAGTGAACCTGTTAACTATTTTAACCACTTAAGCCCCGGACCAAAATGCAGGTAAAGGACCAGGCCCAATTTTGCGATTCGGGATTGCGTCGCTTTAACTGACAATTGCGCGGTCGTGCGACGTGGCTCCCAAACAAAATTAGCATCCTTTTTTCCCCACAAATAGAGCTTTCTTTTGGTGGTAGTTGATCACCTCTGCGGTTTTTATTTTTTGTGCTATAAACAAAAATAAAGCGACAATTATGAAAAAAATGCAATATTTTTTACTTTTTGCTATAATAAATATCCCCCAAAAATATATAAAAAAAAAAAAAATGTTTCCTCAGTTTAGGCCGATACGTATTCTTCTACATATTTTTGGTAAAAAAAAATCGCAATAAGCGTTTATCGGTTAGTTTGCGCAAAATTTATAGCGTTTACAAAATAGGGGATAGTTTTTTTGCATTTTTATTAATTATTTTTTTTTACTACTAATGGCAGCGATCAGCGATTTATTTTCGTGACTGCGACATTATGGCGGACACTTCGCACAATTTTTACACATTTTTGGGACCATTGTCATTTTCACAGCAAAAAATGTATTTAAAGCGGTGGTTCACCCTAAAATGCAAGTTTCTACCATGAAATACAGCATAGTAGCGTGAGCTACAGTATGCCTTTATTTTTATTTTTTGCGCCGTACTCACTGTTTAATCCCGGAGATAAGTTTCAGACTGGGCGTTCCTATGCAGAGGGGACAATGATTGACGGCCAGCTATGGCGCGTCATGCTTCCCGAGTAGGACTCGGCTCTTCACGGCGCTTTACGTCGCCTGCGCACAGACTAGGAGCTGACTGCGCAGGCGCCGTGAAGAGCCAAGTCCTATTTCGGCTATTTCCGTGAAGCGTGACGCGCCATAGCCGGCCGTCAATCATGTCCCCCTCTGCATAGGAATGCCTACTAGACTGAAACGTAACTACGGGATTAAACAGTGAGTGCGGCGCAAAAAAATAAAATAAAGGCATACTGTAGCTCGCGCTAGTATGCTAGATGGCATGTTAGAAAATTTTTTTTTTTTTTAGGGTGAACCCCCGCTTTAAAATGCATTCTTTATTGTGGAAATGGAACTTGCAGTTTGGAAGTTAACCACAGGGGGCGCTGAAGGGGTTATGTTTCACCTAGTGTGTGTTTACAACTGTAGGGGGTGTGGCTGTAGGAGCGACGTCATCGGTTGTGTCTCCCTATAAAGGGGATGACACGATCGATGCAGCCGCCACAGTGAAGCACGGGGAAACCGTGTTTACACGCGGCTCTCCCCGTTCTTCAGTTCCGGGGACCGATCGCGGGACCCCAGCGGCGATCGGGTCCATGGGTCCCGCGGTCAGGCCCGTCGCAACAGGACAGGCAAGGCAAGCAATTGCTTGGGGCCCCGAGCTACAGGGGGGCCCCCAAGCTGGCTCGCCTGTCTGCCTGCTGCTATGTTCACAGGCTCCCCGCGAGCCCCCCTCCTCCCGCACGGAGAGCCGCACAGCTGAATCCTGGAGTTCAGCGCCGAAGCGTGCAGTTGCACTGAACTCCAGGATTCAGCTGTGCGGCTCTCCGTGCGGGAGGAGGGGGGCTCGCGGGGGGGGGGCGTTTCTCCGCCCCCCGCAAAGTGGCGCGGTCACCAGAGACAGTGCAGCCGTCCCTCTCTCTCCACTGACTGCAATACATTACACAGTCACACTTCGGCTCCTCCCCCCCTCATGGCTCAATGTGTACACAGCCAGGAGGAGGAGCCGAGGAGAGACACGAGTGCTGCACAGTAACCAGGAGGTAAGGGGCCCCCCCTTAAGCAGATTCGAGGTGAACTATTGAAATGATGGGAGAGGAGAGGGTGGTATGGTGATATGTGCTGGGGAGTGATTTGAGAGGGAAGATGATATGTGCTAGTGTGTGTGTGTGTGTGTGTGTGTGGGGGGGGGGTCCGATCACTAGCACATATCATCTTCCCTCTCAAATCACTCCCCAGCACATATCCCCATACCACCCTCTACCCCCCCCCCATTAAGATGCTCTGTTCCCCTGTGCCCATCCCACCCTTTGCCCATCCCACCCTGTGCCCATCCCACCCTGTCCCCATCCCACCCTGTCCTCATCCCACCCTGTGCTCATCCCACCCTGTCCCCATCCCACCCTGTCCCCATCCCACCCTGTGCTCATCCCACCCTGTCCCCATCCCACCCTGTGCCCATCCCACCCTGTGCTCATCCCACCCTGTCCCCATCCCACCCTGTGCCCATCCCACCCTGTGCTCATCCCACCCTGTCCCCATCCCACCCTGTCCCCATCCCACCCTGTGCTCATCCCACCCTGTCCCCATCCCACCCTGTCCCCATCCCACCCTGTCCTCATCCCACCCTGTGCTCATCCCACCCTGTGCTCATCCCACCCTGTCCTCATCCCACCCTGTGCTCATCCCACCCTGTGCTCATCCCACCCTGTCCCCATCCCACCCTGTGCTCATCCCACCCTGTCCCCATCCCACCCTGTCCCCATCCCACCCTGTGCTCATCCCACCCTGTCCCCATCCCACCCTGTCCTCATCCCACCCTGTGCTCATCCCACCCTGTCCCCATCCCACCCTGTCCTCATCCCACCCTGTGCTCATCCCACCCTGTGCTCATCCCACCCTGTCCCCATCCCACCCTGTGCTCATCCCACCCTGTCCCCATCCCACCCTGTCCTCATCCCACCCTGTGCCCATCCCACCCTGTCCCCATCCCACCCTGTCCTCATCCCACCGTGTGCTCTTCCCACCCTGTCCTCATCCCACCCTGTGCTCATCCCACCCTGTCCCCATCCCACCTTGTGCTCACCCCACCCTGTCCCCCTGTGCTCACCCCACCCTGTCCCCCTGTGCTCATCCCACCCTGTCCCCCTGTGCTCATCCCACCCTGTCCCCCTGTGCTCATCCCACCTTGTCTCCCTCCCACCCTGTCCCTCTGTCCTCATCCCATGAAAATGACAGGACGAGTCTTAAAAAGGAAGGGGTGCGCAAGTTTCACCAGGCCTAGGGCAGCACAAAACCTAAATACACGAGTGTGTCCTGCCTGGCTCCCTCTCCCCTCCTCCTCCCTCCCTCACAGTCCAGAGCCGCCAGTAGGAGGCCGCCCACCGGTTCCTGTAGGCTTTGTGTGCGCGTGCAGGGGGGGTTGGGGGGCCTCTATGTCCATTTTGCTTGGGGCCCCCAAATTCCTTCAAACGGCCCTGCCCGCGGTCCCGGAGCTTCGGACCCACGGCTGAGTAGATGGACAGGACGTGCCGGTACGTCCATCTGCCCAGCCGTGCCATTCTGCCGACGTATATGTACAGGCGGCGGGCCTTAAGTGGATAAACTTACGTCCTGCTCAAGCTACCTGCTTTAGCCTTTGTTGGCCAAAGGTCAAGGTAAATTCGTAAAAAAAAAAACAACGTAAAATTACGAACATTCGTTATGATGAATTTAAAAAGAAATCCTCAATACTTATGCGAGAAAATAAAACAATACACTCCCAATCGCATTCTCCGATCAACCAACCAAAACCAAACCAAAACCTCCTCCACATCCCCAAGTCCCTCTACAAATCGAAGGGAGAACGAAGATTTGCAGTCCAAGGACCACGGCTATGGAACGCTCTACCCACAAACATCCGCATGGAAGAAAACCATCGGGCCTTCAGGAAAAAACTTAAGACCCATCTCTTCTGAAGGATTAGGATGACACTGGATGGAAAAAAGCGCCTTGAAGCATTTAATATATGTAGCGCTACCCCCTCAGGAGCCGCTGATTTGTTGTTGAGATCGGCGTATTAAGTTGCCTTGGTGTTGCCTAGGGATCCTCTCAATAGAACTGGGGACCCAGTAAGTCACTGGGGCCCCTCTCAGGAACATGGAACTCCGCGTAGAATGCGACACCGGCCTGGTAGGCCATCGCCGGGGGTCCATTGGATGCGCACGCCCTAAAGGAGGGTGCCGCACCTGGAACCCGCGAAGGACCCATAAAAATGGTGTCTGCCACAGATATACTCCTCCCCAGCATGCTCCACGAGGGAAAACTCCTCTAATTGGCTGCTGGGGAAAAGCGGCTCTGCCAGAACCCCTTTGGCGCCACCTGTCACCCAGGGGTGGAAACAACACCCCTTTAGCGCAGACTGACCTACAGGACAGTTCAGGAATGACAGCAGCCCAAATTTAACAAATTTTGAATGGGAGCAAAATAACTCTCCCATTCCCCACTAACCTTAGCGTAGTGCCCATACTGAAAGTAAGGGGGCGCTACATATACTTGATGTTCCTGGGCAAGATTCTCAAAAGAGTTACGACGGTGTATCTCAGGAAACACCGTCGTATCTCTGTTTTTGGCCCTGGGTATCTATGCGAGTGATTCCTAGAATCATTTTCGCATAGATACGGCCTAGATCCAACAGGTGTAAGTCACTTACACCGTCGGATCTTAGATGTAATTCGACGCTGGCCGCTAGGTGGTGTTTACGTTCAGTTCTCATTTGACTATGCAAATGAGCCTGATACGCCGATTCCCGAACAAATTTGCACCGCGTAGTCGTCGTTTACGTTGTTTCCGTAAGCGGAAGGTTACCCCTGCTATATGAGGGGTAACCTTACGCCAGTCCGCCGTATGCCATGTTAAGTATGGCGTCGTCTTTTTCCGTCGGTTACGTCGTTTTACTAAGTCGTCCGCGAATACGACTTTACGTCAATGACGCTCACGTCGGCGTCATTGACGTTTTCCGTCGTGAGCTGGAGCATGCGCACTGGGCTATCTTTCCACCCGGCGCATGCGCAGTTTGATCGGCGCGGGGGCGCGCTTAATTTGAATACAAGCCGCCCCCCTTTGAATTACGCGGCCATACGCCCGGGTCATTTACACTACGCCACCGCAAATTACGGAGCAAGTGCTTGGAGAATACGGCACTTGCTCCTGTAAGGCCCCGTACACACGACCGGATCTATCCGCTGGGATTGATCCGCGGATCAGTTCCAGCGGACAAATCCGGTTGTCTGTACGGCCTAGCGGATATTTATCCGCGGAGATTTCTCGGGCCGATCGATTTCAAGCGGATATAAATTTCTTAGCATGCTAAGAAATCTATCCACTTGAATCGGGTCCAGCGGATTGATCCGGTGGTCTGTACAGACTCACCGGATCAATCCGTCCACTCCCCTCCCTCGCATGCGTCGTAATGATTCGACGCATGCGTGGAAGTACTTACCTTCCAGCTTCGCGCACGTCGCCGCGTCATCATTGCGGCGACGGCACGACACGTCACCGCGGATGAATTCCGCACGGATTTTGATCCGATAAGTACAAGCCATCGGATCCAAATCCGGAGGAGGAATCTCCGCTGGAAATGGTCCGGCGGACCGTTTCCAGCGGAGATCCCCTCGTGTGTACGGGGCCTTAGTAGTGGCAGCGTAGTGTAAATAGCTTACGCGACGCCGCCGCAGGATGTACGGGAATCTGGCCCAGCGTGTTTACCTGAATTTTTTAAGTTGGCCTCTTTAAATAGGAGACCAAACCCAATCTCCAGCTGGCCTTTAGCAGTGGTGTACCACAACAGACCTTGCCCCCATCCACTGCAACCTGATGTACATTCCATAATACCTGCAGAAAATACACAATGGTTTTTATTTAAAGTTTCCTTCAAAAGTTGGAAGATAAAGTTCAGAAGAAAGAATAAAAAAAAAAGAGAACGAAAACAACCACGGCCAGTTGGAAGACAGCGTTGAGCATGTGATGGATTGTAAGTTGTTTTTGTGTTCTTGAGCGTAGTGGATTTATTTAATTGCGATGTCCTGCTTTGTGAATTTGTAGTGAATTTATTTCAATCTGCAGTCAATGAGTGATTTGTTGTCCAGCGTTTCTCGGTGATTCAATTAATGAATTGCACTGTATAAGCACAAAGTATCTGATGAATGTCTGAGCTTGCAGGAACTGTGAGAGTCACAGCTGGCCAAGTCGTTTTAGTGTAAAGCGGTATTTAAAGTAGACGCTGTCTAGGGCAGATAACACTGAATCACCGTCACTGGAGCTCGCTGACTCAAAGATGGAAAAAGCCGACTCGGCTATAAAACTTTCCGGTAAAACTTGAACTCCAGGAAAACATCTAAATACATCTAAATACATGTATGGAAATTGTTTTACCTATCGGCAGATTTATTATCCTGTTTAGCCATGTTTGTGATCCAGCTACTACTACACAGCAAGATTGTGGACCTCTCTGCAGAGAACACTGCAGCTCAGCAACACAGCCTGGTCAGGGATCCGCCCCAGCCTGTGATTGGACAACGCAGATGCTGAAGCACACTAATGAGGTCATACATGTTCACTCCCATCCCGTAAACATCTTCAGAGGCAACATTGTCCAAAACAGTAATTTAAAGCGGGGGTTCACCCTAAAAACGATTTTCTAACATTACATCCAGCTCACTCTCTACATTGACAGTATGCCGTTTTTTTTTTTGTTTTTGCTGTACATACCTCGTACAGCTATTTTCTCCCCCGGCTTCCGGGTCGGGACTCCCGCGGGAGTGGGCGTTCCTATCCAGCAGGTGATTGACGTGATGACAAAAACGACCTCACCCCGTCGCATAAGGAGCGTCACGAGTTGCCGAAAGAAGCCGAACGGCGAGTCGGCGATATACGGCGCCTGCGCACCGATGTTCGGCTTCTTTTGGCAACTCGTGACGGTCCTTATGCGACGAGGGGAGGTCGTTTTTGTCATCACGTCAATCACCTGCTGGATAGGAACGCGCACTCCCGCGGGAGTCCCGACCCGGAAGCCGGGGAAGAAAATAGCTGTACGAGGTATGTGCAAAAAAACAAAAAACATATTGTCAATGTAGAGAGTGAGCTGGATGTAATGTTAGAAAATCGTTTTTAGGGTGAACCCCCGCTTTAAAGCGGGAGTTCACCCGAAATTTTTTTTTAACATTAGATTGATGCTCATTTTGTCAAGGGGAATCGGGTAGTTTTTTTTTTAAATCGAAGCAGTACTTACCGTTTTAGAGAGCGATCTTCTCCGCCACTTCCGGGTATGGTGTTCGGGACTGGGCGTTCCTATTTGATTGACAGGCTTCCGACAGGCTTCCGATGGTCGCATACATCGCTTCACGAGTAGCCGAAAAAAGCCGAACGTTCGGCTACTTTCGGAAAATCGTGACGCGATGTATGCGACTGTCGGAAGCCTGTCGGAAGCCTGTCAATCAAATAGGAACGCCCAGTCCCGCAGCCCATACCCGGAAGCGGCGGAGAAGATCGCTCTCTAAAACGGTAAGTACTGCTTCGATTTTAAAAAAAACTACCCGATTCCCCTAGACAAAATGAGCCTCAATCTAAGGTTAAAAATGTACTTTTCGGGTGAACCTCCACTTTAAGGATTAAAGATGAGCAAAGGTGAGCATCAACTTGGCCAAAATTTTGGCAAAACCGGGAGATGGGAAGTGGCCTTTACTAAAGTGATATTAAACCCTCAGCTTTTTTTTAAAGTGGATCTTCACCCTCAATATGATGTTGCCTCCTATTTACCCCTCCTCCCCTCCACTGTGGAAATGTGGCTTTTTTTAATTAACCTTTTTGCAATAAGAATGCAATTTTTTTTGTAATAAGAAACCAGAAATACACCACAGGCTGTGATTGGACAATGGAGATGCCGAAGCACACTACTGAGGTCATACATGTTCACTCCCATCCCATAAACATGTTCAGAGGAAACGCTGTTCAAAGCAGTGGATCAGGATTAAAAATGAGCAAAGTTGAGCATCAACTTGCCCAAAATTTTGGCAAAATTGGGAGATGAGAAGTGGAATTGAATAAAGTGATATTAAACCCTCAGCTTTTTTAAAGCAGATCTTCACCCTCAATATGATGTTGCCTTCTATACACTCTTTCTCCCCTCCACTGTGAAAATTGGGCTTTATTTTTTAATTAATTTTACTTTGTAATTAGAAACCTCAGGACCGCACCCCACCCCTCTATGCACGTCATTTGCCTAAGCGAATGACATGCACCTTGCCTGCTGTGCCTCCTGCGATGTGTACGTCACATATCTCAGGACTCGGAGGCGTAGTCCTTCACTGAGTAAGAAGGAGGGAGGCAGGTGTAGCAGAAAGTCATCGGGAGAGTGGTCAGCTGAACCCGGAAGAGCCAGCCGATTCCCTATGACGTCATGCAAAAAAATGGCGGTGTGGGACTGAGCGGAGGTCAAAAGAGAAGTGGATTACAGAAGGAAAACGTTGGATCTGCTGGGCAAGGAAAAACGCAGCTCCAGGTGAGTAGATCCAGGTGCGGTTAGGTGGGTGAGACTCCTTATGCGGGTGCACGTACACCTCGGCTCGCCTGCCATGGATAAGCTAATGTAAAGAGAATGGCTGCACACCAACATAGTGAAAGTCCATTTATTTGGCAATTCCATAAAAGTGCATGATACACACCACAAGTACATCAGCCGGTAAAGAGGTTGACGCGTTTCACACTACATTGTGTAGTTGTCTGTACCGGCTGATGTACTTGTGGTGTGTGTCATGCACTTTTATAGAATGGATTTCGTTGGTTTGCAGCCATTGGCCCAGATCCTCAAAGGGCTTACGACGGCGCAACGCCATTTGCGCCGTCGTAAGTCCTAATCTGGGCCGTCGTATCTATGCGACTGATTCTTAGAATCAGTTACGCATAGATATCCCTTAGATCTGACAGGCGTAAGGCTCTTACGCTGTCAGATCTTAAATGCATTTTTTTTTCCCGCCGCTAGGTGTCGCCTCGTCGTTTTCCCCGTCGTCTATGCAAATTAGCTATTTACGCAAAATTCCCGAACGTACGCGCGGACGACGCAGCGAATTTACGACGTTTCCGTAAGCTAAACTTGCCCCTGCTATATGAGGGGCAAGTTTACGAAGGTCCGTCGTATGCCATGTTGAGTATGGCGTCGGATCAGCGTCGGCTTTTTCCGTCGTTTACGTTGTTTTCCTAAGTCGTCCGCGAATACGACTTTATGTCAATGACGCTCACGTCGCCGTCATTGACGTTTTCCGTCGTGAGCTGGAGCATGCGCACTGGGCTATTTTTCCGCCCGGCGCATGCGCAGTTAGATCGGCGCGGGGCGCGCTTAATTTAAATACAAGCCGCCCCCTTTGAATTACGCGGCCTTACGCCGGGCCATTTACACTGCGCCGCCGCAAATTACGGAGCAAGTGCTTGGAGAATACGGCACTTGCTCCAGTAATTTGCGGCGGCGTAGTGTAAATGGCTTACGCTACGCCGCCGCGGAATCTACAAGAATCTGGCCCATTGTCTTCACATCCGCTGGGTATGTACCTTACCTGTGCAGGACCCGGAACCAGGTAAGCAGTGGTTATAAAAAAATTATCTAGGTTGTGGCCCAGTGTACAAAGCGGCTGGAGTGGAGCAGATTGGAGGAAGAGATCTGAGCAGAGTCCTGTGTTGGTGGTCTGGCAGAGAGTGGCAAGAGGCATATGGTCCATACATACTTAACAACTATTTGACCCAATTTTGCCATAGGGTCAAAATTCCCTGGCGGGTCTACAGCTAGGGGGGCAGGGGATACTGCACACTTTTGGAGCACAGTGATCTTTATTGAGCAAGCACGTGCACGGTGAAGGAGCCATCACAAATTTTTGGGACTGAACTTTGCTAAACTGTATATTCACATGTTTTTTTTGAGCATATGCTTGATAATACATTATAGTAGAAGAAAAAGAAATATCACTCAACGGCTTACTATTACAGTATATTTAGTATATTATTCTTTAGTCACATCCATTGCTCTGTTCAAACTTTGTTCTTTAGGCCTTAGGCACACTGGTTTCTTGGAAACGCTGTTTATGCGGACAGGACAAAATCAGCGTTATAAACTCATCTAAACTGCATTTTTTCAAACTGGTTTAGCAGAGTTTGGAGTCCGAGGCCCAGATTCACGTAGGGCGGCGTAACTTTAAGCGGGCGTAGCGTATCGTATTTACGCTACGCCTCCGCAACTTAGAGAGGCAAGTGCAGTATTCACAAAGCACTTGCGTCCTAAGTTACGGCAGCGTAGCGTAAATGTGCCGGCGTAAGCGCGCCTAAATCAAATAAGGAAGAGGTGGGCGTGTTTTATGTAAACTAATTATGACCCCACGTAAATGACGCTTTTTACGAACGGCGCATACGCAGTATCACGTCGAATTTTCAAAAGTAAATTCCGCCCGCTCAATGCTTAGTCGACGTGAACGTAACCTACGCCCAGCCCCATTCACGGACGACTTACGCAAACAACGTAAAATACGACGCTGTTCGTACGTTTACGACGTCCATACCTAACATGACCTACCCCTGCTTTATGAGGGGTAACTTTACGCCGGCGTATGTCTTACGTAAACGATGTATCTTGATACGCCGGGTGCACGTACGTTCGTGAATCGGCGTATCTAGCTAATTTGCATATTCTACGCGGAAATCTACGGAAGCGCCACCTAGCGGCCAGCGTAAATATGCACCCTAAGATACAACGGCGTAGGAGACTTACGCCGCTCGTATCTAGGCAACTGTGAGGCATATCTGATTCTATGAATCAGGCGCCGAGTTGCGACGGCCCGCATTCGGAGTTACGACGGCGTATCTGGAGATATTTCATTGGCCAGAATCTAGTGGATTTTTTTAGCATGAAAGGCACTTTTAACCAATTGCCACCCGTCAACCCTCAAATGACTCTCGTTCTGGGTGGATCATCAGTGCCCTGATTACAATTAAGTGCCCACCAGCAATGTGTTCCCACCACTGCCAGCAATCAGTGCCTACCTTTGCTCACAAGTGCCAGAAATCAGTGCCCACAAGTGCCAGAAATCAGTGGCCATTAGTGATGCCATTAAGTGCTGGCTATCAGTGCTGCCCATCAATGCTCAAGACTGCTGCCCATCAATGCCACCCCTCAATGCCCGTCAGTGCTGCCTCTCCATGCTGCCTATCTGTGCCCATGAGTGCTGCCTATCTGTGCCCACCAGTGCCGCCTATCAATGCCCATCAGTGCCCACCAGTGCCACCCATCAGTGCCGCCTATCAGTGCTCATCCGTGCCACATATCAGTGCCCATATGTGCAGCATATTAGTTCCTCCTCATCAGTGCCACCAAATTAGTACCCATAAGTGCCGTCTTATCAGCCATGGAACCAAGGAATGGCGTTTGGGAGGTGGTTAGGGAGTGGAACCAAGGAATGGCGTTTGGGAGGTGGTTAGGGAGTGGAACCAAGGAATGGCGTTTGGGAGGTGGTTAGGAAGTGGAACCAAGGAATGGCGGTTGGGAGGTGGTTAGGGAGTGGAACTAAGAAATGGTGTTCGGGAGGTGGTTAGGGAGTGGAACCAAGGAATGGCGTTTGGGAGGTGGTTAGGTAGTGGAACCAAGGAATGGCGGTTGGGAGGTGGTTAGGGAGTGGAACCAAGGAATGGCGTTTGGGAGGTGGTTAGGGAGTGGAACCAAGGAATGGCGGTTGGGAGGTGGTTAGGGAGTGGAACCAATAAATGGCTTTTGGGAGGTGGTTAGGGAGTGGAACCAAGGAATGGTGTTCGGGAGGTAGGAAGGGGTGGAACCAAGGAGTGGTGTTTGGGGGGGGGGGGGGACTTTGCAGCCTCCTAGATGTCCATCTGCATGAGGCCTAAATCTTTTCGTGCTTCTGAGCAGTCAGTCAGCAACATTTCATAAAAGGATTTTGGCAATTGTTCTTCACTTCACCACATAATCCCGCTACTTTATTTTCTATCGATATTCGTCACCTTTGTACTGCAAATGTTGCCATTCAACGATCGGCAAATGAAATGTTTAATCAAATTAAACACAAATACAGTGCGCTTCTTAAGGCAATTAATCTTTCAACTCTCTGGAAACATAATGTTGTTTTTTTTTTCCTTTTGTTCCTTCTGCACACAGTCAACAATATAAATGAGTCTTTGATTTGATTAGTGTTCTTCCCGCTATAGATTTAGGACAGCTTGTTCGGAGTCGTACTCTCTGGCAGCAGATTGGTTCAATGCTTCGCTAATAGGAAACTGATCCCGAGAAAGTTCCAATGGCATCGGAGATAATAAAAGCTTTAACTGTTATGTGCCGCGGCGGTTCCGAGTAAGGCCCCATTCACATCTGTGCGTAGCCCTACTGGGGGGGCATGTGTATATACAGTATACTGATGGTGTCAGCAGAGCGGTGGACGGCGTCAGTAGGGCAGAGATTGGTGTCAGTAGGTGCAGAGATTGGTGTCAGTAGGGCAGTGGACAGTGTTAGTAGTTTTTTATTTTTATTATATATTTATTTTATTTTAGGAGCCCCATTAGGGAGCTTTGGTGAAATATCAGGGGTTTATTTCTGTGCGTTACTGCATGTTTAAAGCAGTATATTCCAGTGTGTTACTGCACATTTAATGCAGCATATTTCTGTGCATTAGTGCACATTTAACGTTGTATATTTCGGTGTGTTATGTGCCATTCAATGCTTTATTTTTCTGTGCGTTACACCGTTACTGCATATTAACGCCGTATATTTTGATGCAATCTGCACCACACAGGGTGATTAGGGTGTGCCCAGGCACACCTGGCACACCCTGTGCGCACGCCTATGAGCTTGCTGCATTTTTGCTGTGGTTTAAAGCAAAACATTTATTACATACAGTGGGGATCAAAAAGTTTGGGCACCCCAGGTAAAAATTTGTATTAACCACTTAAGGACCCCTTCACGCCGATATACGTTGGCAGAATGGCACGGCTGGGCACATCAACGTACCTGTATGTTGCCCTTTAAGCCCAGCCGTGGGGTCGCATGCGCGCGCCGCGGGCGTGAGCACGCGACCTGGTCCTAAGCTCTGTGACCGCGGCCGCGGGACTCGCGGACTCGATCGCCGTGGAGTCCCGCGATCGGTCCCCGGAGCTGAAGAACGGGGAGAGCCGTGTGTAAACACAGCTTCCCCGTTCTTCACTGTGGCGCCGTCATTGATCGTGTGTTCCCTTACATAGGGAATCACAATCGATGACATCACACCTACAGCCACACCCGGCTACAGTTAGAAACACAGATGAGGTCATACATAACTCCTTCAGCACCCCCTGTGGTTAACTCCCAAACTGCAATTGTCATTTTTTACAGTAATCAATGCATTTTAAATGCATTTTTTGCTGTGAAAATGACAATGGTCCCAAAAATGTGTCAACATTTTCCGAAGTGTCCTCCATAATGTCGCAGTCACGAAAAAAATCGCTGATCGTCGCCATTAGTAGTAAAAAAAATAAAAAATAAAAATGCAATAAAACTATCCCCTATTTTGTAAACGCTATAAATTTTGCGCAAATCAAGCGATAAACGCTTATTGCAATTTTTTTTACCAAAAATAGGTAGAAGAATACGTATCGGCCTAAACTGAGGAAATTTTTTTTTTATATATACTTTTTGTGGATATTTATTATAGCAAAAAGTAAAAAATATGTCTACATAATTTACATGTACAAAACATTCACATGATGGAAAAATAAATACATAGCATCATATGATTGCAATATTGGGTATATAAAAGATAATTGTAGAGAATAATATGGCAATAAAATGCCAAAGGCAACATGCTCGGCACCCGCATATGAACCTAGGTAGATCCACTGGATATTATATAGAAAATACATAGTAAGTAGGTAAGTGGAATTTCATATGAGATGTATCTGTAGCATCAGGTATAGCTCTACGCGTTTCGTGGATATGTCCACTCGTCAGGAGCAGATGCAGCAGACTTCCAACCTAGACAACGAGTGCAGCGTGCAGCAAACAGTGCAAGGTGGGCTGGGAGCAAGACATCTCCACTGGGGCTGAGTCGGCATATATGAAGATGCGACAATGGAAAGAGTCCAGTAGTGCAGGATTGATAACAGGGTCTCAATGTGACAGGGTAATACGAGATTCTTAAGATGGAAATGTCAAAGATTGCATCAAAGCTCCACCAGCAGATCGATGTAGCCGGTGTGCAACATTCCCGAGAGGAGATTGGTCATGGAAGAGAATGACTTTTGGAATGACATTAACATGCTAAAGCTTATATGAGATTTCAGTGATTGGGGTCGCATCTACTTTAAGGAATGAAACTATAATGGGGATTGAAGCATTACAGTGATTGCAACAAATTCAAGCATAATCCCCAATAATGATAATCAATTAAGGATCAGACATTCCATGGTGATTAATAGCGATTTGTCATCGTTCAACCCTTGTTACTTAAATAAAGCGTCTATAAATGTAGCTCGCCGTAATTGAAAGTCGTTTCATGGCTGATTGAGGAAGCGTTTACATCAACAAAATGTTTGCCTGCTCCCGTCAGAGGTGCTTTTTGCACATATATTACACATACAGTGGTGGAAAGCTCGACTCGTTATCCAAAACGCTGGAAAGGTCAATGGCTTTGCTTACACCATTAAAATCTTACATGTCAGTATAATTGCAATTCTTGGCATAAAGTATATAACTTAATGGCAAATCCATCACCAACTGTTTGGATAGCCTCAGACATATCATGGTTTAGATGCACAGTAAGTGACACTACTGTAAACAAGATTAAAGTGTACCTTGCATTGAAATCACAGATATCAGTGTTGAATCTCCATAAACGTGACAAGACAGCAGTTCCATGAACCCCGAGTGAAAGATTGAGCGTTCCAAGCAGTAGGGATTGATCTAGCTATGTATTTTTATTTATTACAATAAAAGGGGATTATCAAGAGTCAGGGCCGCCATCAGGAATTATGAGGCCCCTTACACAGCTTCAGGCATGGGCCCCCTGTAGCAGAGAACCGGCGGGGGGTGCTGTCGTCTCAAATTGAGAAGCGGGGGGGCTGCCACGAATTGAGAGGGCGGGGGTGCCGGTGCTAATTGAGAAAATTGAGAAGGAGGGGCCGTCGTGAATTAAGAAACGCGGGGGGGGGGGGGCACAAATTGTGGGGGTTGCCCTGGGGACCTCCGGGCCCCTTACAAAAAATAAAAGAAATAAAAAATATATGAATATATAAAAGAATATATAAAAAAATTATAAAAGAAAAAAAAAGGGGTTGCCATCCGGGCCCCTTACAGGTGTACTGCCTGTACCCTCCTGATGGAGACCCTGTCAAGAGTTGACAGCCAATGTGCTGGCCGATGATCTAATTGAGGGGTACCCAACAGTGACCGGTTACCACTTAAGTGACTTGGTAACCGGTCATGGGCCACAATGAGTGGAACTGGCGGATGACAGGTCCACCTCCACTCCGCATTTGCAGAGTGGACACAGCCCGCTCTACTCCTATGGGCCTCCAATTCGATCTGCCCAGATGAAAGGGGACGGATCCCCCCTTCGGTTTTTTCGGATTGATCGGATTGTAGGTAGGCGGGTGTAAATGGCTATTAGTCTGTTTTACATCTGTGGTTCAATAGAGGTGAATGGAGGGCCTGATTGGGTCGTACCGATCGTTTCAAAAGCAGCCTATGACTTGCTTCCTCTACCGCCGGCTTCATTCACAACACTCTTGGTCTGGGACTGTGGGTCGGAAACCCACAAACTGGGCTTGCCATCCCAGAGCAGACAGTCGTGGGCCACATCAGAGGGCTCCGCGGGCCACTGGTTGGGCACCCCTGATCTAAGTGAATGATATCCTAAGTGCAATTTTTAAAGAAATAAAACTCAAGAGTAAACACCCGTCCAAATTCCACTTGTATAATAAACCTAACTGCTGATGTAAAGTGAGTTATAATTGACCCTTGAAATGTGTTGGGTCTCAACTCTTGCTGCTCTCATCCCTTTATTTCATACAAGCTGATTCTCCCAGAGACCCCATTGGGGCTCCACTGAGATGCCACATTACCTCTACCAAGTGTGAAGTCCTGGACTTTACCACTCTATATCCAGAATGGAGGACTTGTTAGGCCTAGAATAGCTGACACTACCCCCAAGTCTAGCACATGAAAACCCTTGCCTTGGGACCGAAGCATGGATGGAATTGGTTGCCTGTCTACTGGAAAGCACAGCGTGTTCCTTAAGAACCCAGTGCTAGATCATTTCTAAACCACATGATTCTAGGTCATGGTTTCATGCATAGAGAGAGAAAGAAGCTACCTTTCAGCAATCTAAATCCAAAATATGTTGGCCCTCAACTCTTAGAGCTCTCATCCTATTACTCCACACAAACTGATTCTCCCAGGGACCCCATTGGGGCTCCACTGGGCAGTAGAGAGCTGCCACATTCCCTCTACTAAGCTTGGAGTCCATTTTACCATCCTAATTCCAGAATAAAGACTTGTTTAGCCTAGGTAAGCTTCCCCCCCTCCTCCATCTGGGATAAGGCTGGCACATAGACCCACGCCTTGGGACTGGAGCATGGATGGAACTGGTCACCTGTCTCTTGGAAAGCATAGCATGTTCCTTAAGTGCTAGATCATTTCTAGTCCACCTGATTCCGGGTCAGGGTTTCATGAATAGAGAGAGACTCTAGAGGGTCCGAGTCTGTCACAGTCCCATTTTAGTCTTTTGACTATTTTAGTTTTAGTCGTATATTAGTCATCTTAATTGTTTTAGTTTTAGTCGTATTTTAGTAGACTAAAATAGTATTTATTTCGTCTACTAAAATGTTTTAGTCATTTTAGTCAACGAAATTAACACTGTTTACCCAACAAGCTGCCCATGTACTTTGTATGAACATTTTTCTTTTACATATCGCTGTCCGTAAAACTATGTTTGTCCCTTGAAAACTTTGCTCTGCCAGGACCCTTTTTTTCCCCTATACACCCCTGTGGCAATCAAGCAGGACGCCCCCTTCCTTTTCTCAATATAATTTATTGTGATATTAGAAAAAAAAGCCAACTTCTTCTTTGGGTTTTACAATTCTATAATTCTATCTCCATGATTAAACATCAACTATTTCCCCGTTTCCCATAAACCGTTCCTACTTACACGAGTTCCTTGTCCATTATTTATATAATAACTCCAGACCAAAATAATAGAAATGGTGCCTAGCCATGCGTAATTTTAATTGGATGCCATTATTATACAGCTGGATTCGATAGCGGCGAAAGCCGTCGTGCTCTTTGGTAACATTTATATAGGTCTGTTTAACACAGCCCCCAGAGACGTCGTTAGAGGATGTTCAATGGGGAAAGAGCGCATTATCAGACCAGGCTGCCTTTTGCTAATGCTGTATTGGTTTAGTCAATTTAGGAGAACTGGAAGGCTTAATGGATTAGTCAAAACAGGCCATTAATCTCTGCATCCTCATTTTTAATCCCGCAATGACCAAAGTGATTGAAAATCATTTTCATCTCATGACCAGCAAAGCTCCTAAGCGGGGTTCTAATTTACAAGGAGCTGGTAATCTCCAGGAGCAGTTTGTTTCCACTGTCAACCTTCCATGCGTCTCCAAGAAAAATGGCCGTTCTCAATATGCCACCTAAAAGAGAGGCCAAGGGACCGCCTGCGCATATTGTACTCCCTCTGTACTTTCTCTTTACTTTGTCCTGCCCGGTATATCTTTTATAATTTTTCTTCGTTCCTTTTATTTTACGAGCCGGAAAAATATTGTGCCGCAATCAGCCAGGTTGGAAGAATAAAAAAAAAAAATAAGAGATAAATCATAGGGATTATTTTATGTGGCCACATGGCTGTCTATTGTTCTGTCAAAGAACAAAGAGGAGTAGTTGGCTGGGAAAGAAAGAGGTTAGATTTGTGTTGTACTTTTACTGACTTAAAGCGGGGGTTCACCCTAAAAAAATTTTTTTTCTAACATGCCATCTAGCATACATGGCGAGCTACAGTATGCCTTTATTTTATTTTTTTGCGCCGTACTCACTGTTTAATCCCGGAGATAAATTTCAGTCTAGTAGGCATTCCTATGCAGAGGGGACAATGATTGACGGCCGGCTATGGCGCGTCACGCTTTACGGAAATAGCCAAAATAGGACTTGGCTCTTTACGGCGCCTGCGCAGTCAGCTCCTAGTCTGTGCGCAGGCGCCGTAAAGCACCGTGAAGAGACGAGTCCTACTCGGGAAGCGTGACGCACCATAGCTGGCCGTCAATCATTGTCCCCTCTGACTAGGAATGCCCATTCCCCGCGGGGAGTCTAAAACGTATCTCCGGGATTAAACAGTGAGTATGGCGCAAAAAAATAAATAAAGGCATACTGTAGCTCACGCTACTATGCTTTATTTCTTGGAAGAAACTTGCATTCTAGGGTGAACCACCGCTTTAAAGCGGAGGTCCGGTTAAAAAAAATTAAAAAAATTAAAAGTCAGCAGCTACTAGCTGTAGCTGCTGACTTTTAATAAGGAGATTTACCTTTCCAGGGTGCCCGCGATGACGGCAGCCGAAGCTGAGCAAACGCTCGGGTCTCGGCTGCCCCACCGCCATCCTCGGTGAGGGAAGCAGGAAGTGAAGCCTCGCGGCTTCACCGCCCGATTCCCTACTGTGCGTGCGCGAGCCGCGCGGTGCGACGTGAATGGATGATGGGTGATATTGGCTGCAAATAGGG
Organism: Rana temporaria; assembly: GCF_905171775.1. Lineage (NCBI taxonomy): Eukaryota > Metazoa > Chordata > Amphibia > Anura > Ranidae > Rana > Rana temporaria. Next base: position 133,510,159 of record NC_053500.1, on the reverse strand, counting down.
TTATCAGTGGCGATAATCGGCAAAAATAGGGTTATTAGTGCAGATAATGGCCGAAAATAGGGTTATCGGTGCCGATAATGGCCAAAAATAGGGTTATCGGTGCCGATAATGTCTGAAAATAGGGTTATCAATGCCGATAATGGCCGATAATAGGGTTATCAGTGACGATAATGTCCGAAAATAGGGTTATCAATGCCGATAATGGCCGAAAATAGGGTTATCGGTGTTGATAATGGCCAAAAATAGGGTAATCGTGCTGATAATGGCCGAACATAGGTTTATCAGTGCCGATAATTGCCGAAAATAGGGTTATCGGTGCCAATAATGGTTGAAAATACGGTTATTGTGCCGATAATGGACGAAAATAGGATTTTTCGGTGCCGATAATGGTCGATAATAGGGTTATCGGTGACGATAATGTCTGAAAATAGGGTTATCAATGCCGATAATAGCCGAAAATAGGGTTATCGGTGTTGATAATGGCCAAAAATAGGGTAATCGTGCTGATAATGGCCGAACATAGGTTTATCAGTGCTGATAATTGCCAAAAATAGGGTTATCGGTGACAATAATGGCTGAAAATACGGTTATTGTGCCGATAATGGCCGAAAATAGGGGTTTTCGGTGCCGATAATGGCCGAAAATAGGGTTATTAATGCCGATAATGTCTGAAAATAAATTGATATTCATTCAGAATGATGATAGTAATTAAAATGGTTGTATGTTCTGCTTTGCGATTTTTACCTACAGATAAGCCTATATTAAGGCTCGCCTGTAGGTAACATGAATCTCTCCTAATCCTTTAAGAGATATTCATCCTGTATGCAGCCGCTGACATCAGCGGCGCATGCGCTCTGGAGGTCCGGCGTATCATGCCAGAACTTCAGAGCTTCTTTCTGGATTCAAGGGCTCTCTTGCCTTCCAAAAGAACTGCGGCTTGTTAAGGTCAGGTCTCTGTGCAGGCCAGTCAAGTTCCGCCACCCCAAACTCGCTCATCCATGTCTTTATGGACCTTGCTTGGTGCACTGGTGCACAGTTATGTTGGAACAGGAAGGGGTCGTCCCTAAAATGTTCTCACAAAGTTGGGAGCATGAAATTGTCCAAAATGTCTTGGTATGGTGAAACCTTAAGAGTTCCCTTCACTGGAACTAAGGGGCCAAGCCCAACCCCTAGTAAATAAACCCCACACCATAATACCCCCTCCACCAAATGAGTTGGACCAGTGCACAAAGCAAGGTCCATAAAGAACAGGATTTGTTGCCGTAAAACCTACGGAAACGTCGTAAGAAACTGCGTCGGGTCCGCGTACGTTCATGAATTCGCGTATCTCGCTGATTTACATATTATTCAGTGTAAATCAGTGGGAACGCCCCCCCGCGCCATTTTCAAATTGAAAATAAGATCCGACGGTGTAACATAGTGTAACACTGTCGGATCTTAGCCATATCTATGCGTAACTGATTCTATGAATCAGGCGCATAGATACGACCAGTTTAAGTCAGAGATACGACGGTGCATCAGGAGATACACCGTCGTATCTCTTTGTGAATCTGGCCCAGAGTCTGCAGTTGAGTCATCTGTACACAACAAAAGGGCAGAGCTGGCCAGCATTAGTAGCAACACTTCACACTGAGATATCAGGACACATCACAGGACTAAAAAATCAAGGGACAAGGTTATTTAAACTGGGATAGTTGGCAAGTATGAGGCAGCTGTTTTGGGCCCCCACAACAATGACATGGCCCAGGGAAGCTTCCCCTTTTGCCCTGCCTTAAAGACGGCCCTGCTCCTTATGAATATCCATGGACTTGGAATGGTATGTCCAAGGAGCTCATATAGTTGTGATAGTCTGGTGTCCACACTATTGTACATAGAGAAATTATACATTTCTGAAACATCATCATTACCAAACAGACCCGCTGGTCCTTTTTTTTTTTTTTTGCAACTCTGCTATTTCTCCGAAACTGTTTTCATTTGAAATTGCTGCGAGGGGTGACCGATGGTATGTACATATTTAATTCAGAATAAACAATGTTATTATTTTCTGGAATGCTCAGCTTGGAGCCACTGGAGTATAATAGGCTGTGATTTATTGATGCCACTATTGGACTTGGTTGTTACCTTCTAATTGGTTGGAAAAACATATACCTAATCTCTGCTATGTGCTATTCCATTTAAATAAGCTTTATAACATGCAGATTATATACCTTTTGACAGTGCCAGAATGATTTGCCAAGACACTGGCAGTTTGCCTGATGGAACAATGTTTGCTGGCTTTGGATCTACCGAAACTGCTTTTTTTTTAATTTATTTCTCTTTACCTGTCTTATTCACTTCCATGTACAACGTCATCACTAGGAGTACAAGATTTTGGAGCAGATCCACATACATACGCTGCACCCGGCGCAGATGTAAGATACGCTACGCCGCTGTAACTTACTTGGCTTTGGTTTGAATCCTCAACGAATTTGCGGCGTAAGTTACGGCGGCATAGTGTATCTCTCGCGGCGTAAGGGCGCGGAATTCAAATTGGGCGGGTAGGGGGCGTGTTTCATTTAAATGAAGCGCGTCCCCGCGCCGAACGAACTGCGCATGCGCCGTCCGTAAAAACTCCCAGGGTGCATTGCACCAAATGACGTTGCAAGGACGTCATTGTTTTCAACGTGAACGTAAATGGCGTCCAGCCCCATTCACGGACAACTTACGCAAACGACGTAACATTTTCAAAATTAGACGCGGGAACGACGGCCATACTTAACATTGAGTACGCCACCATATAGCAGCTTTAACTATACGCCGGAAAAAGCCGAACGGAAACGACGTAAAAAAATGCGACGGCCGGTCGTACGTTCGTGGACCGTCGGAAATAGCTAATTTGCATACTCAACGCGGATTACGACAGGAACGCCACCTAGCGGACGCCGAAAAATTGCATCTAAGACCCGACGGCGTACGAAGACGTACGCCTGTCGGATCTAACACAGATGCCGTCGTATCTTGTTTTGTGGATACCAAAACAAAGATACGACGCGCAAAATTTGAAATTACGCGGCGTATCAAGAGATACGCCGACGTAATTTCTTTGGGGTTCTGCCCCTTTATCTCTATTGCAAGTTTACTGATACTAATACTACAGATATGGAAATACAGCCCGCGTTTCCAGAAACGCACCAAAAACAAGCAAAGACATGAGTTGCGCTTGCAGCGCCATCATTTCTTAATGGTACCCCAAATGCGGGTAGCATTTGTGCATCTTGGCACTTGTTTTCCACGCACGAAATGCACAAAAATGTCCGTCGCCAAATGTGCTTGGCTTAGTGCCAAAAAATAGTACTTAACCACATCATTACCGGGCACTTTCACCCCCTTCCTTCCCAGGCCAATTTTCAGCTTTCAGCACTCTCTCACTTTCAATGACAATTGCGCGGTCAAGCTACTACGGGATTAACCTTTTTAGGTAAGGAACATGGTCACTATTCCCCAATGTTTATCCCCAATGTTTATATTTTGTAAGATAATGTCTTTGTGTAGGTTGAACTGGATACTACCTGTTTCAACTTTTTCTTCTACAGTTAATGATTGAACTTTGATTAATTCTAGGAAAACTCTCCTGGCGAAACGACGCCTGTCGCAAAACTAGTTGAGAATCCCTTTCGTGACCCCTACCTTCACCGTGATTTTTCCACTTAAGGGGTTTATCACTCCCAGTGACCTATATGGTTTATCACAATACTTTGTAACTTTTATTGTTTTTTCTTGGTTTGATGTTTTTTATCTTGTCTGATACTATGTCAATAAATTTATAAACTTTTATTCTATCCACTCTGTGTGAGTTTACCTACTCAATTTTGTACCGCAACAGTCCTACTGCCCCTCTTTTTTCTCTGGTCTTTCGGGTATTGGGGTCCCGTAAGCCCCATCTCTATTCAATACTTTTCAGGATGATGGTACTAAAATTTTTATTAATTTATTTGTTTTTTATCTAAGAGGTTAACAATAAATTTTTACCTAACTATACCGTATTCTCAATATATTTTATATGTTTATGCTTGTACTGCTTTATATCTTTATAAGTTGAAATGCCTTAAAGGGGTTGTAAAGCTTCATGTTTTTTCACCTTAATGCATCCTATGCATTAAGGTGAAAAAACACCTTGCACTCTCGGGCCCCCCAGCCCCACCCGTTTTACTTACCTGTGGCACGAAAATCCATGGGCACGATCCCGCAATGGTTTCCCCTAGCTTGAGGCGGCTCTTCATTGGAAATTGATAGCAGCGCAGCCATTGGCTCCCGCTGCTGTCAATCAAATCAATGATGCGGCGCGCTGGGGGGGCAGGGCCAAGTGATTCACTTGGCGGCTACGGCTGCCACTGTATCACATGGGAGCGCACCCGCAAGCTAACCCCCTGGGGAGAGAGCTTCCCAGAACAGGGGTTAGTTCTTGCAGGGAGTTGCTAAGACAGCCACCGAGGGACCCCAGAAGATGAGGATTGGGACCACTCTGTGCAAAACGAACTGCACAGTGGAGGTAAGTATTGTAAGTTTTTTTTTTTTTAAATACCTTTACAACCCCTTTAACTTTTGTATCACATTGTAAGACGTCTTAAAACTGTTATAAATAAACAATTAAAAAAAAGTATGTTACAATAAATCATATTTTTAAAATAACACTCACCTTTCACTATGGCCACCAATCACTGTAGCACGTGGCATACTTTTATCTCACAGGGAACTGTCCCTACTTTGAAAGGCCAGTTGGTTGTGTTGGTCTCCCAGGCCAAAATCCTCAATCCTACCCCATAAATTGGAGACAGAACTGGGAAATTGTTCCAACAGCGGGCACTTTGTCTCATGCCCCCTATTTTAATATTGCTAGATTAGAGAAAATCCAGAGAAATCAAATAAAAGAGCATTTGACAAAAACATGAATTTCGGAATTCCTCCTTCTTGGCTTTTTAAAGGCCATCACTGTCGAAAGAAGCATGAGCCCTAGAGGGTGGTTTCCACCAATGGATTCCCGGATGTCTCTCTAGCCTTCAGCTATACATAAAATGTCCTATTCAAGTGGCCTTTAATCACTTAAAGCGATAGTCTGACCCAAACTAACACGCTCCATGGGAAGGCACTTTTTGGAGTAAATCTTCCATTAGCTCGCAATTAACAGGATCTCCTCCCCGGAGCACTGACACATTCTAAGTAATGCAAAAAGCATTGAAATTCAGTGGGAAGTGTGGAAAAGGCAGAAGGTGGGGGCGGCTCAGAAGGAATCAGTGAATCACAAGAGGATGCACTTTCTCTAACAAATCTTATGGCTAGTAAAACAGTTCTTCACCTCATATATGAAAATGCTTGCCTGGAACCAACAGTTAGGTTTAATATACCTGGAGTTTTTAAAATGATCTGGAATACAGTTTCAGAATTTAAATTTGGATTGTATGGAGAAGCGTTTACTTGCATTTACTGTTGCATTTGCTATAAATTGCAGCATACAAGTCAATGGAATTGCATTATGGAAGCATTGTCAATGTATCATAGGTGTGCGCAGCATATTGCATTAGGGTGTGCACCCCAAAGCTCAAACATATTTGCATGTGTATATACAGTATACTGGTGGTGTCAACAGAGCGGTGGACGAGTCAGTAGGGCAGAGATTGATGTCAGTAGGGCAGTGGACCGTGTAAGTAGTTTTTTATTTTTATTATATATTTATTTCATTTTAGGAGCCCCATTAGAGAGCTTTGGTGAGATATCAGGGGTCTATTTCTGTGCGTTACTGCACACTTAACGCAGTATATTTCTGTGCATTACTGCATGTTTAACGCAGTATATTCCAGTGTGTTACTGCACGTTTAATGCAGCATATATCTGTGCATTAGTGCACGTTTAACGTTGTATATTTCGGTGTGTTATGTGCCGTTTAATGCTGTATTTTTCTGTGCGCTAGTGCACATTTAAAGCAGTATATCTCGATGCAATCTGCACCACACAGGGTGATTAGGGTGTGCCCAGGCACACCCTGTGGGCACGCCTATGCAATGTATATAAAACACTTCTCAGATGCTCCTTAAATGCAAGCCATTTTCCCTTACAGTAAACATAACAAAAAAAGTTATGATCTGCACTCTTATAGGCAACATCTTGAAATGTTGATTGTGCCTAAGCAGTACTTTGAAAAAATGTAACTTTTCTATGCTGTTAGGGTCTCTTAGAGAATCAGGGAGCCTCTTCAATATCCTCTGGCACTGCCCCAAACTCCACAGGTACCGGACCATTATTCGAAATACTAGTAATTCAGTTTTACAGGCCACGTTTCAAGCTAGAATCCTCCAACACATAAAGAGAGGGTCCAACATATGGGCTCTACTCTACGCCCTGAACAGCTTCCAGCACAGGGGGTGCCTGGTGCAATATTACAAAGTAAGGGATAGCTGCCTAGCCAAACCTGGTTTATCACCTCTTGACTTTGTGAGGGACAAACTCTAATATAGTGTGTGATTTGTTAGTTACAAATCTGGAGAGTAGCTACATTGTGCAAAATGCTGACTGTTATAAACTACGGTATAACCAGGGCTTTTTTTGCAGCAGTAACGCGGGAGAATGCAGTTCCGGCACCGCCGCTCAATGTATATGGGGTGTGTTGGAAAGCCTATTGATGTTGGCTGCTGGGTGATCTATTGTCATTGGGGGAATCTATTGTTTCTGGGAAGGCCTATTGCTGCTGGTGGGGGATCTATTGTTTCTGGGGGAGATTTACTGTTGAGGGAATGGTCTATTGTTGTTGGAGGCTGTTGTTGCCGAGGATCTATAGTTGCTTAGAGGGCTCTATTGTTGCTGGGGAAATCTATAATTGTTAGGAAGATCTATTATTGCCAAGGGGGGGTCTATTGTTGCTGGGGGAGGTCTATTTTTGATGGCTGCAGGGGACCTGTTTTACTGCTTTTCATTAGCAAATTCCATATGAGCTACTTAGCATCAAAAAATGATACTTGGTTCTGTATTCTCTAAAAGGGGTAGTGCTTGGAGGTGAGTAGGGGGTAGAACCAAGAGATGGTGCTCGGATGTGGGAAGAGGTGGAGACAAGGGGTGATTTGAAAGGGGGGGGGGGAGGTACCTGCACCTATTCTCTCAGAAAAAAACCCCTAAGTATAAGTGATGTTGTTGTCATTATAGCACATCTAATTTTTTGAATTATTTGATCTACTGTAACTGGAATGTTAAAGTACTCTGGTTATTGTCTATTGAATTGCTCTGGAGAACTCCCTGTTGTTTTCAATAAACTTTACCCAATTAAAATAAAGAAAACTGGCTGTTAACTTCCTGTGCCAAGACACTCCTATGCCTTGAGCCCCATAGCTGAATATCTGCAGCATAGATCAACTATAGCACTGTTGCAACTGACTGCTAGTCTAAACAAGTTTAGAGTGAGATTGGATGATTTCACTTCTGTGCTGCTACCTGTTCTCCTTGCTGGAGAGGAAGCTGGACCCGAGGACCTGTAGTTCAAGGATCACCCTGCTTCCACTTTATTCATTCTGTGGATCTGTACTTCCTTCGCCTCTACTGCTGCTTCTTCTTTATTACCCCACCAGTCATTAGATCACCAGTAATCAGATGGGAAACATTGACATGAGGAAGCAAAGCTCTACAACTCTCCACCATTGTGGAACAAGGCATGGTAAGTCAGCCTTTGCCCTCTGATTGCCTGTTTTAGGCATCAATACCACAGAAGGAGGTTAAAACTCAAACTTTTACATTCATTTAAACTCTGGTGTTTCATGTGATAGGTGCACACTTGACTGAGTTATAAACTTGGTTTCTGTGACCAGTGGACCATTCTAAATAGGGAAGCAAGCTATCTCATAATGCCTCTTGGAGGTAGTCAGAGTTGGCTGCAAAAATCTCATACCAAGCAGAAATCTCACATCATGGTCTCTAAACAACACAAGAAGCCAAAGGTTCATTCAGCCCCCATGTACCAGAAATGCTATTTGATGGGCACAACTAACCTCCACGTAAGTGGAAAGGTTCAATGAGGAAAGCAAGATTTCTCATCATGGCTCTTGGAGGTAGTCAGAGTTGGATGCCTAAATTTCACACCATGAAGAAATCTCACATCATGTGCTCTAAACTACACAAGAAACAAAAAGTTCATTCAGCCTCTATGTACCAAAAAACATTTTATAGATGCATCTAAGCTCTACCTAAGTGTAGAGATCCAATAGGGAAAATACAATTTTGCATAATAGCTCTTGAAGGTTGCCAAAGTTGGGTTAAGAAATCTTACACAACAGTTTTTGAACAACATGAGAAGCCAAAGGTTCATTCAGCCCCCATATACCAGATAATGGATCTAGGAGGTAATTGGAGTTGGGTGCAGAAACCTCACACCATGGTATCTAAACGACACAAGAAGCCAAAGGTTTATTCAGCCCCCATGTACCAGATAATGGATCTAGGAGATAATTGGAGTTGGGTTCAGAAACCTCACACCATGGTCTCTAAACGACACAAGAAGCCAACGGTTTATTCAGCCCCCGTGTACCAGATAATGGATCTAGGAGGTAATTGGAGTTGGGTGCAGAAACCTCACACCATGGTCTCTAAACGACACAAGAAGCCAAAGGTTCATTCAGCCCCCATATACCAGATAATGTATCTAGGAGGTAATTGGAGTTGGGTGCAGAAACCTCACACCATGGTCTCTAAACGACACAAGAAGCCAAAGGTTTATTCAGCCCCCATGTACCAGATAATGGATCTAGGAGGTAATTGGAGTTGGGTGCAGAAACCTCACACCATGGTCTCTAAACGACACAAGAAGCCAAAGGTTCATTCAGCCCCCATGTACCAGATAATGGATCTAGGAGGTAATTGGAGTTGGGTGCAGAAACATCACACCATGGTATCTAAACGACACAAGAAGCTAAAGGTTTATTCAGCCCCCGTGTACCAGATAATGGATCTAGGAGGTAATTGGAGTTGGGTGCGGAAACCTCACACCATGGTCTCTAAACGACACAATAAGCCAAAGGTTCATTCAGCCCCCATGTACCAGATAATAGATCTAGGAGGTAATTGGAGTTGGGTGCAGAAACCTTACACCATGGTCTCTAAACGACACAAGAAGCCAAAGGTTTATTCAGCCCCCATGTACCAGATAATGGATCTAGGAGGTAATTGGAGTTGGGTGCAGAAACATCACACCATGGTCTCTAAACGACACAAGAAGCCAAAGGTTTATTCAGCCCCCATGTACCAGTTAATGGATCTAGGAGGTAATTGGAGTTGGGTGCAGAAACATCACACCATGGTATCTAAACAACACAAGAAGCCAAAGGTTTATTCAGCCCCCATGTACCAGATAATGGATCTAGGAGGTAATTGGAGTTGGGTGCGGAAATCTCACACCATGGTCTCTAAACGACACAAGAAGCCAAAGGTTCATTCAGCCCCCATGTACCAGATAATAGATCTAGGAGGTAATTGGAGTTGGGTGCGGAAATCTCACACCATGGTCTCTAAACAACATGAGAAGCCAAAGGTTTATTCAGCCCCCATATACCAGATAATGGATCTAGGTGGTAATTGGAGTTGGGTGCAGAAACCTTACACCATGGTCTCTAAACGACACAAGAAGCTAAAGGTTCATTCAGCCCCCATATACCAGATAATGGATCTAGGTGGTAATTGGAGTTGGGTGCAGAAACCTCACACCATGGTATCTAAACGACACAAGAAGCCAAAGGTTCATTCAGCCCCCATATACCAGATAATGAATCTAGGAGGTAATTGGAGTTGGGTGCAGAAACCTCACACCATGGTATCTAAATGACACAAGAAGCCAAAGGTTTATTCAGCCCCCGTGTACCAGATAATTTTTCTTGGAGATAGCTGGAGTGGGATGCGTAAATCACACACCACGGTCTCGAAACAACACAAGAAGCCAAAACATTCATTCAGCCCTCATGTAGCAGAAACAGGTCAATTATATGGGTGCACCTAACTGGAGAGATTTATTTAGGAAAGCGTGATTTCTCACAATGGCTTTGAGGTTGTTGGGTTCAGAAATCAATTGTATGGGTGCACCGAATCTAATGCTAATAAAAATGGTTGTCACCTAGTCAGTCATGGACTACTATTCTGATCAATTGCCCTTGGCTATGTTTGGTATCAGCCCGAAAGGGTCAGATGTTTACTGTATTAAATCCATACATATATTACGTATAATCTGCTTCTAGACTGGAGAGACCTTGCCCCTGATCCGCGTCTGACCTTAACCTAGAATGCCTTACTGCCCATATTCAGGAGTCAAGCTATCACCGCAATCCAGTCCCTGAACAGAGTAATGCTCTTATGTGTTTTCATCCAGTACGGCTGCCCTTTATGTTTATTTCATCCCGGTATTTCTAAGAATTGTTTCCTATAATTCAGTTTTCTGTCACTTTCCATAGATCTTCTCCTATATCAGCGATACATGTTTTTTTCATAAGAAAAACGAAAAACAAATATTTTCATATATATTTATGTAGACCATCGCGCGGTTCTGCCAAGCTGTATTTTTTTTTTTTTTGCGCACTTGTCCTGTTTCGAGCTGCGAGAGAGAGGACAGAATTTCTTATCTCCGGGGAGAAAGAGAAAATGTTATTTATACAACACCAGCTGTTACTGTTCAGGCCCAGGAAGGAATTGTCAGTTCTGTTTATGTAACTCTTGAAATTATCCAGGGGGACACAGGGCTTCCTAGGTAAGTTCCGCACATGTTCCGGACTCTTTTGCGTCCAAAAAAAAGCCATTAATGTTGTATAAGTATGAGCATAGGGCAATGGCGTAAAGCAGTGACCCAAAGCAATGAGTAATGGATGTTTGGAACAGACTTTTAGTAGAGGTTCTGGCAGGGGTCAAGTCCTGGGGAAAAAAGTGTGGGAACTCCCACCCAAGATCCACTCCCCCACCAACAAAAAAAAAATGATAAGCTCATATGCTAAATTACTAAACCGCAATATCTCCTGGGAGCTTCTGTCATTGTTCCCAGGAGACATTGCGGCATCGAGAAAGTGACGGAATACCCACACACTACCCGATGAATCCATATACAGGAAGTGGCCAGTAACATAAAGGATTACTAAGGTTCCCCTGCCCCTGACAGTGACTCGAGCTGGGCATCGCCGCTTAGTGAAGGATTGGCTCAGGCGGCTCGGGTGGCTCGGCTGCTCTAGTCCTGCAAAGGGAACTGCGTTCCTGCTGTGAAAAAAGTGCAGGAACTCCGTTCCCACGCGTTCCCGCAGGACTTGAGCCCTGGGTTCTGGGTCAAAGAACAGTAAATGACATTAAAAAGACACTGGGGCAGATCCACAAAAGAATTACGCCGGCGTATCTATTGATACGCTGGCGTAATTTTAAAATTTCCCACGTCGTATCTTTGTTTTGTATCTACAAACCAAGATACGACTGCATCTCGGGTCGATCCGACAGGCGTACGTCTTAGTACGCCGTCGGATCTTAGGTGCATTTTTTCCGCCGGCCGCTAGGTGGCGTTTCCGTCGAGTATGCAAATTAGCTAGTTACGGCGATCCACGAACGTACGTCCGGCCGGCGCATTTTTTTATGTCGTTTGCGTTCGGCTTTTGCCGGCGTATAGTTAAAGCTGCTATATGGTGGCGTACTCAATGTTAAGTATGGCTGTCGTTCCCGCGTCAAATTTTGAATTTTTTACGTCGTTTGCGTAAGTCATTCGCGAATAGGAATTTGCGTAAAATGATGTCACTGTCGTAAGCATTGGCTTGTTCCGGTTAAATTTTGATACCCCCACGGACGGCGCATGCGCCGTTAAAAAAAACGTTGTTTACGTTGGGTCACAACGTATTTACATAATACACACCGCCATTACATCCATTTGAATTCCGCGCTCTTACGCCGCCAAAGATACACTACGCCGCCGTAACTTACGGCGTGAATTCTTTGAGGATTCGTAAAAAAAAAATAAGTTACGGCGGCGTAGTGTATCTTAGATATGCTGCGCCCGGCGGAAAGATGCGCGTAGGTACGTGAATCTGCCCCACTGGATTTACTAAAACTGGAGAGTGCAAAATCTGGTGCAGCTCTGCATAGAAACCAATCAGCTTCCAGGTTTTATCGTCAAAGCTTACCGTATTTTTCGCTCCATAAGACACACCTGACCATAAGACGCACCTAGGTTTTAGAGGAGGAAAACAAGAAAAAAAATATTCTGAACCAAATGGTGTACTAAAATATTTACCAGTGCCATATAAAATATGTGCCCATTAAAGCAGAGTTCCACCCAAAAATGTAACTTCCGATTTTCGGAACCCCCCCCCCCCTCCGGTGTCACATTTGGCTCCTTTCAGGGGGAGGGGGTGCAGATACCTGTATAATAAAGGTATTTGCAGCCACTTCCGGGGAGAGACTCCTATGGGAGTCACTTCACTTCCTGTCCCCCGCTGCCTTCTGCAAAACACACTGGTCCCAGGAGACAGCGGGGACCACTGGGAACGCGTTTTGCTCCTCCGTAGCTTGTAAAGCAGCTGTTGATTGCTTTAGCCTAATCAGTTTCTCACAGGTCTGATTATTTCCCCCTGCATTTTAGAGTATTTTGGAATCACAGTGGGGAAAGAGGCTGAAGGTCAGTCTAAATATTTATGGGGAGGTGTGCCCAGTAGGTGGCTGGAGAGCCCATAAACAGTCTGAGGCCTGGAGCAGGAGCTGAGTTGGTCCTGGGTAGAGTCCTGCAGAAGGAGCCCCCTGCCCCCTGGGGGCAGCCTGCTGGAACGCTGTTGGAAGGTCATTGAGGTCCCAGCTGTAGCACAGCTAGGGGGCCTATTTCAAGTCTGGTCTGGGATTTTGGTCTGGAGAGCTTGTTGAAGAGTACCCAGTAGAATTTGGAGGGGTGTGTACAGCTGTCCTGTGGTATTGTTGTGAGTTTTGTTTCACCCTTACTGAAGAGTGCCTGGGGTGAAGGAACTTAACTGCCCTGCACAGAGTCCTGACCTCAACCCGATAGAACGCCTTTGGGATGAATTAGAGTGGAGACTGTGACCCAGGTCGTCTCATCCACATAAGTGCCTGACCTCACAAATGCTCTTTTGGAAGAACGGTCAAACATTCCCATAGACACACTCCTAAACCTTGTGGACAACCTTCCGAGATAAGTTGAAGCTGTTAGAGCTGCAAAAAGTGGGGCAACTCAATAATGAATCTTACGGACTTATGCCGCATACACACGATCGGAATTTGCGATGGAAAAAGTCAGATGGAATTTTTTCATCGGATATTCCGATCGTGTGTGTGCCCCCATCTGAGTTTTTCCTTCGGAAATTCCGACGGACTTAGAAAGATAACATGTTCTCTTTTTTTCCGACGGAATGGGAATTCCGATGGCGTCCCAATACTTTTGGTAATATATAGCTAGATTCAGGTAGATGGGCGCATCTTTGAGGCAGTGTATCGTATTTACGCTATGCCGCCGTAAGTCAGAGAGGCAAGTACTGTATTCACAAAGTACTTGCCTCCTAACTTACGGCGGCGTAGCGTAAATGGGGCCGGCGTAAGCGCGCCTAATTCAAATGAGGATGAGGGGGCGTGTTTTATGTTAATGGGGGGTGACCTGACGTGATTGACGCTTTTTACGAACGACGCATGCGCCGTCCGTGTACATATCCCAGTGTGCATTGCGCCAAAGTACGCCGCAAGGACGTATTGGTTTCGACGTGAACGTAAATTACGTCCAGCCCTATTTACAGACGACTTACGCAAACAACGTAAAATTTTCAAATTTCGACGCGGGAACGACGGCCATACTTAGCATTGACTAGTCCAGCTATTTGATGGAATAACTTTACGCCTGAAAACACCTTACGTAAACGGCGTATCTTTACTGCGACGAGCGCACGTACGTTTGTGAATAGGCGTATCTAGTCATTTACATATTCTACGCCGAACTCAACGGAAGCGCCACCTAGCGGCCCGCCTAAATATTGCCCTAAGATACGACGGCGCAGGCTGTCGTACCTTAGCTTGGTTTAAGTGTATCTCAGTTTGAGAATACACTTAAACTTAGGACGGCGCAGATTCCGAGTTACGACGGCGTCTCTACTGATACGCCGGCATAACTCTCTCTGAATCCAGCTAATAGTGTACACTTTAATGTCATGATCACCAGGTTTTTTAAATTAAAGTTTCTAGATTTTAAAAATTCTATAATGATTTTCAAAATTACCCTTTAAAACAAATCTTCATTAGTTATACTCAGGTTGTTAATGGGTTTTCTTTCTTTTTTTACTCTTGTTTGCCAACCTTGCAGCCAGTTCATCATGCTCCACATTTAGATAATATGTTTTCATTAATGTATTATAAAAAGCTCACATCAAATGTTCGACCCGTCCCCACTGCACTTGACATTTATTTAACCTACTTAGGTTGACTAACCAAATGCCTAGATGTGCATTTATCTACATTAAAAAGCATCTGTCACTAGACCTTCCCATTCGTAACGATTATCTAAATCCTTCTGTGCAATAGGTAGAATTAATTGAGCAGACCTCAGTACCTAATGCAAAAGGGTTCATTCAAATTAAAGTAAAATATTCTGAGCAATTCAAGCATATGTATCGTTTGAATCTCTGCCTGAGGCTAACCAATCGCTCCATTATGTATCATGCTGTCCAATATTTATTTATCCACTTAAGACCCGGACCATTATGCAGGTTAAGGACCTTGCCCCTTTTTTTGCGATTCGGCACTGCGTCGCTTTAACTGACAATTGCGCGGTCGTGCGACGTGGCTCCCAAACAAAATTGGCGTCCTTTTTCCCCCACAAATAGAGCTTTCTTTTGGTGGTATTTGATCACCTCTGCGGTTTTTATTTTTTGTGCTATAAACAAAAATACAGCGACAATTTTGAAAAAAATGTTAAAGTGGAGGTTCACCCAAAATATCAATTTTTAACATTAGATTGAGGCTAATTTTACTAAGCAGAATCGGGTGTTTTTTTTTAAATGAATGCAGTACTTACTGTTTTAGAGATCGATGTTCTCCCGCCGCTTGCGGGTATGGGCTGCGGGACTGGGCATTCCTATTTGATTGACAGCCTTCCGACGGTCGCATACATCGCGTCACCAGTTTTCGAAAGTAGCCGAACGTCGGTGCGCAGGCGCCATATAGAGCCGCACCGACGTTCGGCTTCTTTCGGCAACTGGTGACGCGCTGTATGCAACCGTCGGAAGGCTGTCAATCAAATAGGAATGCCCAGTCCCAAAGATCATACCCGGAAGCGGCGGGAGAACATTGATCTCTAAAACGGTAAGTACTGCATTCATTTAAAAAAAAACACCCGATTCTGCTTAGTAAAATTAGCCTCAATCTGATGTTAAATAAAAAAAATTGGGTGAACTCCCGCTTTAAATATCTCCAAAAATATATAAAAAAAACCTTTTTTTCCTCAGTTTAGGCCGATACGTATTCTTCTACATACAGCGTTTATCGATTGGTTTGCGCAAAATTTATAGCGTTTACGAAATAGGGGATAGTTTTATGGCATTTTTATTAATATATATATTTTTTTACTATTAATGGCGATGATCAGCGTTTTTTTCGTGACTGCGACATTATGGCACACACATCGGACAATTTTGACACATTTTTTGGGGCCATTGTCATTTTCACAGCAAAAAGTGCTATAAAAATGCACGTTTTACTGTGAAAATGACAATTGCAGTTTAGGAGTTAACCACTAGGGGGCGCTGTAGGGGTTAAGTGTGACCCTATGTGTTTCTAACTGTATAGGATGCGTGACGTCAGTGATCGTCTTTCCCTATATCAGGGAACAGACGATCACTGACATTGCCACAATGAAGAACGGGGAAGGTGTGTTTACACTCACCTCTCCCCGCTCTTCAGCTCCGGTGACCGATCGCGGGACACCGGCGGCGATCGGGTCCGCGGGACCTGCGGGTGCGGTCACGGAGCTTTGGACCAGGTCGCAAGCGCGCCACCAGCGGCGCGCTCGCGACCCCAGGGCTGGGCCTTAAAGAAACACGTACAGGTACGTGCTTGTGCCCATCCGTGCCATTCTGCCGACGTATATCATCGGTAGGGGGTCCTTAAGTGGTTATTTTCCATAAGTTTTCTGAAAAATTTGTGCAAAAAAAAAAAAGTTATCATACAGAATGTGTCAAATATTGGAAGGATGGTAAATACAGTGCAGTGATAATAGTAGTAATAATAGTATATGTTAAGCATGGATGAGCAGTTGGACCATTTTACAGCTGGTGGTTATCCCGCCATCCCGCCCTATCACATTACTTCTACCAGATATGAACGCGGCATCACTATGCACAGGTGCCGGCTGATATGATACATAAACTTTGATTCACAGAGCAAACTGCAGATTTCTTCTGACACCTTCCAGTGTACAAAACATTATGTGTACATATTATCTGCTAAAAAAATTTAACATGTTTTTAGCGCCTGTAAACATTATGCAAATAAATGTAAACTAGAAAATAAATTTGGACAATTTCCTTATGGTTCGCTTGCGCACTTATCACTGATCATTGAATTCTTAACTCATGGATGGGAGCTTTCCAGCGCACCCTGGCAGGAGGAAACCTAAGCCCAGCATGCTCACATTCAGCCTGTAGGCCCACAATTTCACTAACGTTGGATGCATATTTCAACATCCTGTAATTATTAGTGCTGTCAAGCGATTAAAATTTCTAATCGCGATTAATCGCATTAATGTCATAGTTAACTCACGATTAATCGCGCGATTAAGGAGGTTCACCCTTTAAAACATTTTTTTTTTGTTTTCTTATTTATTTATTTATTTTTTATAATATTAAATTGTGTTTTTTTATTTTTTTACATTTTGATCACTTTTATTGCTGTCACAAGGAATGTAAACATCCCTTGTGACAGCAATAGGTGGTGACAGGTACTCTTTATGGAGGGATCGGGGTCTAAAAGACCTCCGAGCCCTCCTTTGCACTTCAAAGTATTCAGATCGCCGAAAACGGCGATTCTGAATACTGTGTACTTTTTTAAATCCGGCGCCATTGGCAGCCGAGAAACCCGGAAGTGACATCATGACGCCGCTTCCGTGGTTTCAATGCGGAGACTGAATCAAAGCCGTTTACGGCTTAGTGTCAGTCTCCGCCTGAACACAGAACGTGGCGGATGGAGGATCGGGTCTCCCGGTGGGACGGGAGGCCCGGTCAGAGCGGCGAAAGGCGGCGGGAGGGGGGGGGGGGATGTCCCCTCCCGCTCCTCCGGCATAACAACCGAGCGGCTTTTAGCCGCATCGGTTGTTATGTTTGGATAGCCGATCGCCCGCTCTAAACAACGGTACTGGGATGATGCCTGCGGCTGCAGGCATCATCCCGGTATAACCCCCGAACGCCGAGGACGCATATATGCGTCCCGTCGGCGTGAAAGGGTTAAGAGGTACGTGCTGACAAAAAAAAAAATGTTTTAAAGGGTGAACCTCGTTAATCGCGCGATAAAAAAATTTACGGTGTTAAAATGGGTTTGTGTTAACGCCGTTAATAACGCGTTTAACTGACAGCACTAGTAATTATATTTGCAAATGTTTTGTGGGCAGTAGTGCAAACATTGAATTTCATGCAGGTGAACCCTACATTTCCGCAACCACGGACATTTTACGAACGGGGGAAAAAAGTGCCCGTTTTTACGAACTGTCTGTAAAAATATGGACGGTTGGCAACACTGATAGTGGTGGGTGACCCTCCTTTTCAAGTGGCATATAACTGTAGCAGCTATCCATCACAGTGTAGGGTCTGGGAAGCAGAATGTGTAGAGTCTATTTGAAGAGCAGAGTCTGCTGAATGCTCAGATGGAGAGAAGGGGGGTGCCACGACTGCAGGAGAGGTGCGAGGGCCACATGACTTGGCCTGGATTCGGCCCCCGCGGGCCTTGTGTTTGACACGTGCACTGGAGAAACGTGAGCTCTGTTCAGAAAGGTAAGGCATGAAGATGCTCCCTAAGCAATGGATTAAAGGGGCTGTAAAGCTTCGTGCTTTTTTACCTTAATGCATCCTCCCGATACAACCCCCCCTGCCAAAACCACCTCCAGCACAAATCCCCTACTTCCTGAATAGTACTCACCAGACCCAGGGCCATTTGAAGGAATTTGGGGGCCCCAAGCAAAATGGGGGCCCCCAAGTACCCCCCCCCCCCGCACACAAAGCCTACATTATCGCTACACTAATTTTTTACACCCATGTTCTTACTCCTCCCTAGTCCCTATGTTTTTCTATTCTCACCTCCCCTTCTTCCCTGTAGGCTGCCGCTGTAGTGTGGCCGAGCTCCTCTTCCTCCTGTCAGTCCGGTGTTCTATCATTATGGGACCCCAGTCCCCTAACAGATTGTGCCCACTCAGTGTGCACTTCCTGTCAGTCCGGCCGGGAACAGGAAACTGAATCTTCTGTACCACGCGCGGTACCCTGATGGACTGACAGGACTCCAGGAGGAAGGAAGAGGAGCTCGGCCACGCTACAGCCTGGGAAGGGGAAGTTGGGGGCCCCAGGCCAGCTCGGGGCCCCAAGCAATTGTTTGGTTTGCCTGTCCTGTAGCGACGGGCCTGACCAGACCTTGGCATGGCATTGCTTGTGAGTCCCCACAGTTCACCATCTCCTGGTGAGTTTCCCTTCCCTCATCTCCAGTGCACCATAGGCACCATATACTTGCAAGACGGGGTGGAGTCTGTGGCATCAGATTGAGCGTGTCGCCTCTCCAGCACCCCCCCCTGCATAGTGCAGCTGCTCCTCCTGGATGCCCATCTACCCCTTACCCCTTGTTTCAGCCATGTACCCTAGTGCAGGGTTAATTTACTGGCTCCAGGCCCAGACGTGCACTGCAGGTCAGAATGACAAAGAAGAACAAGGCAACAAATAATCCATACACATCCTTTTAACCAGGGACAGAATTGTGAACAATTTTTTTCCAGGGGACAGCCCATCAAATCAGAAACTGTCCATAAAACCAGGGAAATATGGTCACCCTAATCTGGGCACCCAAAGAGGGAAGTCCATCCTCAGTTGCAAGTGTAGTATTAGAAGAGTTTCTATGATGAAGGTGTACGGTGTTGGAGCTTTTGAAGCAATGTTCAAATCTGGCATGAAGTTTTTCAAACCTTTTCTTTAGTAACTGGCTAGGCCTAGGGCAGTGTTCTCAACTCCAGTCCTCAAGGCGCCCCAACAGGTCGTGTTTTTAGGCTTTACATTGTTTTGCAAAGATGATTCGATCAGCTTCACTGCCTTGGTAATTACCACAGCCATTTCATCTGAGGGAAATCCTGAAAACATGACCCGCTGGGGCGCCTTGAGGACTTGAGTTGAGAAACACTGGCCTAGGGCATGCAATTAGAATGAACTTCCATGACCTCTATACTTTATCAACTGTTGGAAAGCAACAGAGAGAGCCAAGCCGTGCAATACTAGAGAAGTGAAGGGAAGAAGGGGTAGTGTGGTTAAATCTTAACCCCCCCCACCCCCCCATCTTTGCTGCGCCTTCTACGCAGGCTCACTCCCTTTATCCCAAAAAAAGATATTGCAGTCGTGGTGGGGATACTTATCAACTCCAGACTTGACTATGCAAATGCCCTCTATCTTGGACTCCCAAAATACCAAATCACTCGTCTGCAAGTCGTTCAAAATACGGCCGCTCGACTTGTGACTGGGAAAAAACCTTGGGAATCAATCTCACCTTCGTTGAGATCCCTTCATTGGTTGCCCGTAAAAGACAGAATCACTTTCAAAGCTCTCTGTCTGACACATAAGTGTATTCTGGGAAATACCCCCCAATATCTATGCGAGAAACTAAAAGCTCACAACACCAATCGCATTCTGCGATCCACCAACCAAAATCTACTCCAGATACCCAAAGCCAGATACAAGTCCAAAGGAGAACGAAGATTTGCGGTCCAAGGACCCAGACTATGGAACGCTCTACCAACCACCATCCGATTGGAGGTAAACCACCTGGCCTTCAGGAGAAAGATCAAGACCCATCTCTTCTGAGGGCCCAGGGAATGGATACCAAGCGCCCAGAGGCGATTCAGTTCGCATGTGTTGCACTATATAAGTTTCTCACTCACTCACTCACTCACCGCCCCCAAAAAAAAATTCTGCCAGTAGAAGACTCACCTGCCATTAGTTTTCAAATGAAAGACAGACTCCTAAAGCCTTGTACACACCGTCAGACTTTTGACCATGCAAAAGTCCGCCGTGAGTCTGTCGGAAGTCCGACTGAAAGAAAGAGAACAGGTTCTCTATCTAAGGTCTATCGGACTTCCATCAAAAAAAGACCGATGGAGGCTACACACGGCCGGACTTTCCGAGAGAAAAAGCCCGTCTGACTTTTTTTCTCTGAAAGTCCGGCCGTGTGTACGAGGCATACCTGCCACTGAACAGGGAAAATGGCCAAACTGGGATACTCTACTGGGGATAGCAGAAAGGCCCTGCCCCCCTAATGATCAGTTATATTCATGAAAACTGCATTGTGTTTTACTATTTTATGAAAAAAAAATCTAAAACGTGTTTGGCTTTTATGTACAGTATGTATAATTTTCGGTAATTGAGTGTGTGCACCCGTACTTTTGACACCTGCTATTTAAATTCTTGATTTGCAGTGACATATGTTTCATTTTTACAAGCTTCTCTGAATGTGTAGATGGTGGGGTGAATGAAGCTGTGTTTGCGATATCTATTTTTATGCTTAATATAAGTGTCTCAAGCAATATCTTGAAGGATGTAAACGGAACTATGTGGGAGAAGTGCCAAAGTGCTGGGTCAACAAGCCCCAGGCAAAGAACTGGATTGCTTAAGCCAATCGCTTTACCTGTCATCCGGTACAGAGCTGTACCTCCCGGTAGACACTGTACAACTAAAGAATGGACAGGCAGAACTGTGCAAAATGTTGCTAATGTACGTATTAAATGAAAACTATAGAAAAAAATACTCTATGGGGTTAGTGCCTGTAATAAGTGTTTAACCACTTCCATACCGCGCCTATTCTGGCACTTTTCTCCTTCATGTAAAACTCATATTATTTTTGCTAGAAAATTACTCAGAACCCCCAAACATATATATTTATATACAGTACAGACCAAAAGTTTGGACACACCTTCTCAATCAAAGAGTTTTCTTTATTTTCATGACTTTGAAAATTGTAGATTCACACTGAAGGCATCAAAACTATGAAGTAACACATGTGGAATTATACATAACAAAAAGTGTGAAACAACTGAAAATATATTTTATATTCTAGGTTCTTCAAAGTAGCCACCTTTTGCAGCAGACACATCTCTAGAACTGGTAAGAGGAGACTGTGTGAATCAGGCCTTCATGGTAGAAGATCTGCTAGGAAACCACTGCTAAAGAAAGGCAACAAGCAGAAGAGACTTGTTTGGGATAAAGAACACAAGAAATGGACATTAGACCAGTGGAAATCTGTGCTTTGGTCTGATGAGTCCAAACTTGAGATCTTTGGTTCCAACCCCCGTGTCTTTGTGCGACGCAGAAAAGGTGAACGGATGGACTCTACATGCCTGGTTCCCACCGTGAAGCATGGAGGAGGAGGTGTGATGGTGTGGGGGTGCTTTGCTGGTGACACTGTTGGGGATTTAATCAAAATTGAAGGCATACTGAACCAGCATGGCTACCACAGCATCTTGCAGCGGCATGCTATTCCATCCGGTTTGCGTTTAGTTGGACCATCATTTATTTTTCAACAGGACAATGACCCCAAACACACCTCCAGGCTGTGTAAGGGCTATTTGACCAAGAAGGAGAGTGATGGGGCGCTGCGCCAGGTGACTACCTCTTGAAGCTCATCAAGAGAATGCCAAGAGTGTGCCAAGCAGTAATCAAAGCAAAAGGTGGCTACTTTGAAGAACCTAGAATATGAAATATATTTTATTTATTTTTTTATTTAGTTTTGATGCCTTCAGTGTGAATCTACAATTTTCATAGTCATGAAAATAAAGAAAACTCTTTGAATGAGAAGGTGTGTCCAAACTTTTGGTCTGTACTGTATATATACCAGAGAGAAAGCCTTGCATTACTGTGTGAAGTTACAGACAGAAGAACAGGAAGTGAGGATTTCTCAGAAGAAATAAGGACATTTAAAGCGGAGGTTCACCCTAAAAACAAGTATATACCATTCCATCAAGCATACTGCCGACATGTACAGTATGCTGTTTTTTTTTTCCGCTGTACATACCGCCGTATAGCTATCCCCCCCCCCCCCCCGGCTTCCGAGTAGTGGATCCCGCGGGAGTGGGCATTCCTATTCAGAGACTAAGTGATTGACGCGATGACAAAAGCTTCCCCCCGGCGCATAAGCGCGTCACCAGTTTCCGAAAGAAGCCGAACTGCCAGTCGGCTCTATACGGCGCTTGCGCACCGATGTTCGGCTTCTTTCGGAAACTGGTGCCGGAGGGAAGCTTTTGTCATCACGTCAATCACTTAGTCTCTGAATAGGAACGCCCACTCCCGCGGGATCCACTACCCGGAAGCCGGGGGGGGGGGAAGTAGCTATACGGCGGTATGTACAGCGAAAAAAAAAAAAAAATACTGTACATGTCGGCAGTATGCTGGATGGAATGGTATATACTTGTTTTTAGGGTGAGCCTCCACTTTAAAAGCAAAATGGAAGGATGAGGAAGTGAAGGAGGACTGCACTAAGGTAAAGGAAGATATTTAGGGGGAAAAAATTATTGTACCTTTACAACCCCTTTAAGGAAGGGGACATACCCCGAAAGATTGTTCTGAAAAATTATATGTTAGCGCAAATAAAAAAAAAGTATCACAGACAGCGCTCACATTTTTATGTTGCAAGTGCTTTAATGTGTCTACAATCACCTTAAATAAAATACAATAGAGACCGATTTTAGTAAAAGTTTTTTTTTTTTAATAACTTTGAAACGATTCCCTTCTCCAAACCGCCTCAATTATGTCACCGCCGCACTGATAATAAAAAACTCTATTTGTATGAAGGAAATATATAACATAATTGACTTGATTTTAGTGTAGAAGACTCAGGAGTCTGACAATCAAAATCCTGATAATCTTGTAATGAACCTTCATTAAAACATGCTGAGAGGAAGAAAGGCGAGATAGCATAAAATAAAATAAAAAACTTCACAAAATAAAAAAACATATTTGGCTAATTTTTGTGTCTTACTTTATAACATAAAAATGTTAAGGGGATTGTTTGCAGTAGACAGTCTGGAGCATTCATTCCTAATTACTCTGTGTTTGAGCTTTTGGGTGCACACCCTAATGCAATAGGCCGCACACACCTATGCTGTCAGCATTAAATGCTGCTTGTCTTAGAATTGGATCAGAGGTGAAGGCCTATGTTGTGTACCAAAGACTGAGGTATATATTGGCTGAAAATGAATTGACAGTTCACATAGGTACATGAAGGTACAACAAACTGATTTTTGGTTGTATTGTCAGTTTGAAAAAAAATTGACAGTAAGGCCCCTTGCACACTGGGGCGTTTTTCATGCGGTACAGCGCTAAAAATAGCGCTGCTATACCGCATGAAAAATCATGCCCTGCAGTGTTCAATGTGAAAGCCCGAAGGCTTTCACATTGAAGCGGTGCGCTAGCAGGAGCGCACCAAAAGTCCTGCTAGCCGCATCTTTACCGCGGTATAGGAGCGGTGTGTTCACCGCTCCTATACCGTGCCTTCCCATTGAAATCAATGGGAAACGCAACGCGGGCGGTATTAACCCTTTTTCGGCCGCTAGCGGGAGTTAAAACCTCACCGCTAGCGCCCGAATATCGCGGTAAATACGACGGTATAGCCGTGCTACAAATAGCGTGGCTATACCGTCACCGCGGCTCCACGCTGCAATGTGAAAGCAGCCGTAAACTTGATCAGGGCCGTTTGAAGGAATTTGTGGGCCCCAAGGCCAAAAATGGGCGAAATTTTCAAGTTCGGAAGCGGGATGTATCTGATGGATCTGCCGAAAACTACATTACTACATTACTACATTGGTTTGTGTGTATATATAGAAATCTATTCCCTTCCTCAGTGATCATGTCTCCTCTGTGTGTCATGATGAGGGGCGGGTGAGGGTGATGGGTGGATGGGGTGGGGTTGGGGTCTTCTCATTACTTCAATGTGTTTCGGCTTCTCATGCACTGATTGCACATAGACAGCCAGCTGTGTATAATAAAGTCCTCCCGGAGCTCAGCCTTAGTTGGCTTCTCTCCTCTACTCAGCAGCACTTTAGTGGAGGAGGAAGCAGGGATGGACTGGCCATTGGGACTACAGGGAGTTTCCCGGTGGGCCGATGGCTCAGTGGGCCGGCTTCAGTGACAACGGACCGCTGCCCCCTCCACTCCTCTGTCTCTCCCTTCCCGCAGCGCTCACCTCCTCTCCCTGCCCACAGCCCTCACCTGGGGGGGGAACAAAGAAGCAGGGGGAGGACCAGAGGAGCAGGGGGGACGACAGAGGAGCATGGGGGAGGGGACAGACAGCTGACTCAACAGCTATGGCCTGGGAGTTTCTCACTTCTGCCTAATCTTGTCCTATAAGGGGGGCACCAAAATGATTCTCTCCCCCGACTGAAATAATGTCTAGCTTCCCCACTGGTACTGCCTATAAGAGTACCAGTACCAGCCGTTCTAGTCTAATAAAGTAGAACAGTTAGTGGCTAGTGAAGGGGGAGAGGGGGCTTGGGTGACCGGGGGGTGCGGAAGTTGTCTGGCCCCCATGGGAGAGACCTGTCAAATTGGGCCAGTCTGGATGAAGTCCAGGGCCAAATTTGTGTCCCAGTCCATCCCTGGGAGGAAGTATAAACGTGTATGGGTAGCACTCCTCTCCATACCATCCAGGATACCCATATCCCTCCCCACAAGACACTCTACAATGATAACTTCAACCTCTATCCTCGGCAGAGCCTCTACCAGCCTCACAAGACTGAATTCCACACAACGGCATATGTTGGTGTCCGCGCGGCAGGAGATTCAGTTTGCTGTTCCCGGTCGAACTGACAGGAAGCAGCCGGCCAGACTGCAGGAGGAAGGAAGAGGAGCTCGGCCACGCTACAGGTTGCAGAATTTATACGAGGCGGCGGTGCGGCAAGAGCCCGCCCTGCCAGGGCCCCAGGCCAGCTCGGGGCCCTCAAGCAGTTGTTTGGTTTGCCTGTCTTATTCCGACGGGCATGAACTTGATATTCACCCAGGAATCATACTGGGTTTCATTTTTACCATGAACAACTCGGAACCTGGAACTGTAAAAATGTTGTACAAGTGTTTCTGGAGAGGGAGGTTGCAAAATATAAAATTTAGCTACAGTAGACATCAGGTAAATTCAGAAGCACAATAGAAAATCAGCTAAATGTGGCTGCAATGGATTATACACACTCAAGTTCAAAATAAATCAAACATGCTTGGTAACTTAAGCAAGTTTGTAGATTTTACTGGATATCATTAGTTGTTCACTGAGTGGTTTTGGCTGGCCACGGCTGCTCTTTATATAAAGATGCTATCACCACTGTCTTCCACGATAAGGAGATGGAGGAACCAGCAATACAAGATGCCGGTGTGATTACATCAACAGCTATTGTTCGAGAGGCACAGCGCTCTCACCTCCATCGCAAATGCATAATATGACCATGACTCCAGATTACTACAGAACTAGCTGCATAATAAAGTCATCTACTTTACAAAGGGGAGAGAATAATTCATGTGAAAGGCATATTTGTTTTTACTTTATTTGTTTTTAATGCAGAGACCCTACAATATCAATGTGTTTCCACGTAATAGATTATGTAAAAGCAACATACTTGTTCCACCATTGCAAAATTAGGTTCCCAATGAGAAACACAAGGAATAATTACTCAGCAAGTTGAAAATAAAGGTAGCCAAATAAACTGTATCTCAAAAAAAAAAAAAAAGAGTCCTATGTCCTGGGGAGATTTCTCCTGATTTCCTGTCCCGGTCAAGGTTATGGAGGTAGAAAGTCTTGGGAACTCTACCTGGTTGGAGATCAATGATCACTTTATTGGTGTTTCAGGGGATTTGAGCTTCACCCTCTTTAGCGCTTTAGTAAACCTTTATTGCCACTAAAAGCACAATAGATACTACAAAACACTGATATTATATTAGGACATAGACTGCAGTTATCACCAACAGATCTAATACTACCAAAGTCCTGAAAAAAGGGGAGCCAATCCCCAAAAACGCATTGCTACAACAATTCGATATAGATTGGAGATTTGACATAACGCTGACAATAACAATCTGTGTCTATTGAATCTGCGGTCGAATGTGCCTAACCTTAACTCTATTAGTCCAAGGTTATTCTACATAGAGAGGAAAGATTCGACATTATAGAGACAGTGTTGGGGTAGACCATTCGACATGAACGGCGAAGATTCGACAAAGCAGCGAAAAACATACAAACGTCGAATCTGTCATTGAAGGCTTATGGTGTCTGTCGAAAGTTCTAAGAAGATTCGACAAGCAGCTAAACTGTACGACTCCGCAATCGTACATTTCCGGTCAAATGCTCGGCCCATAGGCTATAAAAGAATTTAATTGTTGGTTGACTAGTAATAATAATTTATAAATATAATTATTACTAGTGTCATACAACATTAGAATTCTTCTATAGCCTGTAGGAACATTCGACCGGAAATGTACGATTGCGGCGTCGTACAGTTTAGCTGCTCCGTCAAATTTTCTTAGAGAACATTTGACAGACACCATAAACCTTCAATGACAGATTCAACCTTAATTAATTCAGATTTTCGGACAAATGCATTTTTTAAGGAAACAAAATAAATAAAAACGAATTTCGGGAGTAACGAAATAAATGTATTTTTCAGGACGAAAACGAAATTCCGAAATGAAATATTTCAGTGTGCACATGTCCAATATTTTGTCTCTTCGTACTATTTTTATAATACTTTGTAACAAAATGTGTTACATTTTAAATTACTTGGCCCGGATTCAGAAAGGACTTACGACGGCGTATCTCCAGCTACGCCGTCGTAAATCCGAATGTGTGCCGTCGTATCTCGGCGCCTGATTCAAAGAATCAGATACGCCAGAAATTGGCCAAGATCCGACTGACGTAAGTCTCTTACGCCGTCGTATCTTGGTTGCATATTTGTCCCTCCCGCTAGGGGCGCTTCCATAGATTTACGCGTAGAATATGCAAATGAGCTAGATACGCCGATTAACGAACGTACTTACGCCCGCCGTCTTGATATACGTCGTTTGCGTAAGGTGTTTTGTAGGCGTAAAGTTCCCCCTGCTATATGAGGCGCAGCCAATGTTAAGTATGGACGTCGCAACAGCGTAGAATTTTACGTGGTTTACATCGTTTGCGTAAGTCGTACGTGAATAGGGCCGGGGGATGTAGGTTACGTTCACGTCGAAAGCATTGAGTATTTGCGACGTGATTCTGAGCATGCGCACTGGGATACGTCCACGGACGGCGCATGCGCCGTTCGTTCGGCCCCTCATTTGCAATACAACACGCCCACTGCCTTGTTCATTTGAATTACGCGGGCTTACGCCGGCCCATTTTCGCTATGCCGCCGTAACTTAGGGCGCAAGTTCTTTCTGAATACGGTACTCGCCTCTCTAAGTTACGGTGGCGTAGCGTATATGAGATGCGCTACCCCCGCCTAAAGATACGCGATTCTTTCTGAATCCGGGCCCTTGTCATTGAATTGTTCTGGCACCGCAATAATCCCTACTCTCCCTGTTCTATTTTTCCCTTTACATTTTGGGATGAGCTTCTGTATCTAACGAGGACATATCTGCCACTTTCTTCAATTTTCTTCCTCAAACTGTTGCCACAAGGTTGGAAGCGTACAATTGTCAAAAATGTTAACAGTATCCCTTACTAAAAGTACCTGAACTCAATCATTTGGAGGAGTGTCCACATATGTCTTGTGCCCACCTCAACCCAAAATGAAGCCTTGAGAATAAGAAACATGGACAGCCATGTTCTGCATATTGGGGAAAATTGGGAACCGGGAAAGCCCAGGAAAGCAAGAACAATAAAATAAATGAATTCATTAACAAAGATGAAGGCAATAGAAACAAGTTCCTGCAAATAGACATTCGGGGGTGGGATATCTGAAAGATATTAATGTGCTTATAAGAACAAAATAAATGGTAAGCTAACAGAGGTGGGGGAATGAGCACCGTACGGCACATAAATCAAATGTGAGCCAACAAATGAAAACATGGTAACTAATTACCGAAGGCCCATTAATGGTAATGTGTGAATATTCTGCAGCGTGGCCGTTCATTAAGATAACTGTACTACAGAATGCCAAATAGAAGAGTAAGATAAAAAGCACAACAACAGTAAAAACAAAATAAAACAATGAATGCTATTAGCAAGAGGAAAGGGTATTTAGCAATGTAAATAAGTACACTGCCAATCTGAGAGTTATAAGCCAATGATAAAAAGCTTGCCATATAATCTTAGTTGGTTTTGATACATACCCTGTTTCCCCAAAAATAAGACCTACCCTGAAAATAAGACCTAGCGTTATTTTCCAGGAGCGCTGCAATATAAGACCTACCCCAAAAATAAGCCCTAGTTAAAAATGCTTGTGTAATCCTAAAATTCACTATATTACAGTAGTATATAATGTACAATGTGTGTGTTTCTGTAATATAATTGCGGGGAAAAGAGCTCTGGCGGATCACAGAAGCGCAGAATGGCGCTATAACAAAGGTATTTGGCACAATTATATTACAGGAACACGCACATTGTACACTATATAATACTGTAATAGAGTGGATTGTAGGATTTTACAAGCATTTTAACTCAGTTCACACTGGGGATTCCTGACAGGCAGGGAGGGGGAGGGGGAGAGAAGACAGCACATTACATGGTAAGAGCTACCCCGAAAATAAGCCCCACTGTGTCTTTTGTTGGCATAATTAATATAAGACCCAGGCTTATTTTCGGGGAAACACGGTATACACTATATATGGCCAATAGTTTGTGGACACCTGACCAACATACCTACCTATATAGTCAAAAGTAGACATGTGCGCACTGAAATATTTTGTTTCAGAATTTCGTTTTCGTCCGAAAAATACGTTTATTTTGTTACTCCCGAAATTCGTTTTTATTTATTTTGTTTAGTTAAAAAATGCATTAGTCTAAAAATCTAAATTAAGGTCGAATCTGTCAATTGAAGGCTTATGGTGTCTGTCGAATGTTGTAAGAAGATTCGACAAAGCAGCTAAACTGTACGACGCAGAGATTGTACATTTCCGGTCGAATGCTCTGCCCACAAGCTATAGTAGAATTATAATGTTGTATGACTAGTAATAATTATATTTATTAATTATTATTACTAGTCAACCAACATTAGAATTCTTCTATAGCCTATGGGCCGAGAATTTGACCGGAAATGTCCGATCGCGGCGTCGTACAGTTTAGCTTAGGGTTGTCCAGATACCGATACCAGTATCGGTATCGGGACCGATACCGAGTATTTGCGCTAGTACTCGTACTCGCGCAAATACTCCCGATACCAAAATAGAATACTTTTTTTTTTTTTTGTGACATCGAACACAAATTGGATGGCACCATTGGATGGCACTGATAGGTGGCACTGGCATTGATTGAATGGCACTCATAAATGGATGGCACTGATAGGTGGCACTGGCACTGGCATTGATTGGGTGGCACTGATGAGATGCACTAATAAGCTGCCTCCCTGCACTGATGCACTAATGGGCACTGATCTGCACTGATAGGTGGCACTGGCTAGCTGCACTTTTGGGCACTGGCACCGATGAGCTGCACTGACAGTGATCACTCCTTCAATCATATGTAGTTTTCCAGTACCGTATGCTAAAAAACAGCCCCACACCATGATGTACCAGTTCTTCATAATTCTAAAGAAAATATCTTTGGTCTGTATTGTGGTTTGAAAACGGTCACATGACATTAAAAAAAAGTATCGGTATTCGGTATCGGCGACTACTTGAAAAAAAGTATCGGTACTTGTACTCGGTCCTAAAAAAGTGGTATCGGGACAACCAAACTTTAGCTGCTTGTCGAATCTTCTTAGAACTTTCGACAGACACAGACAGACGCTGGCCCGACGTCTATACCTAACATTGCGTACACCTCATAGAGGCAGGGGTAACGTTACGCCGAAAAAAGCCTTACGTAAACGACGTAAAAAAATGCGCTGGGCGGATGTACGTTATCTAGCTAATTTGCATACTCTACGCGGAAATCAACGGAAGCGTAAATATGCACCTAAGATCCGACGGCGTACTAAGACGTACGTCAGTCGGATCTAGCCCACATTCAGTCGTATCTTGTTTTGTGGATACAAAACAAAGATACGACGGCGCATCGTAGAACTTACGCGGCGTATCAATATATACGCCGCCGTAAGCTCTTTGTGGATCTGGCCCACAATGTGTATTGTTATAGCAACCAATCGGATCAGGCTTTTCTACAAAACCATTTTTCATTTGTTCCCTAGTCATAGTTCAATCCTCTAACTGCGAATAGAAGGGATTGACCCAAGAACGGCATACCGTTGTTCCACAAACAAAATATAGCTCTTAAAACTGTATTAAACCCCAAACCAAAAATGTAATATTTAGGGGCAGATCCTCAAAGAAATTACGCCGGCGTATCTGTTGATACGCCGCGTAATTTCAAATTTTGCGCGTCGTATCTTTGTTTTGGTATCCACAAAACAAGATACAACGGCATCTGTGTTAGATCCGACAGGCGTACGCCTTAGTACGCCATCGGATCTTAGATGCAATTTTTCTGCGGCCGCTAGGTGGCGTTCCCGTCGTATTCCGCGTCAAGTATGCAAATGAGCTATTTCCGACGATCCACGAACGTACGAGCGGCCGTCACATTTTTTTACGTCGTTTCCGTTCGGCTTTTTCCGGCGTATAGTTAAAGCTGCTATATGGTGGCGTACTCAATGTTAAGTATGGCCGTCGTTCCCGCGTATAATTTTGAAAATTTTACATCGTTTGCGTAAGTCGTCCGTGAATGGGGCTGGACGTAATTTACGTCCACGTCAAAACCAATGACGTCCTTGCGACGTCATTTAGAGCAATGCACGCCGGGAAATTTTAGGGACGGCGCATGCGCAGTTCGTTCGGCACGGGGACCTGCTTCATTTAAATGAAACACGCCCCCTACCCGCCGAATTTGAATTCCGCGCCCTTACGCCGCCGTAACTTACGGCGCAAATTCGTTGAGGATTCAAACCAACTCAAAGTAAGTTACAGCGGCGTAGCGTATCTGACATCTGCACCGGGCGCAGTGTATGTATGTGGATCTGCCCCTTAGTGTCTGCCCTGTTGTAAAGCTATGCGCAAACTGTTGGCACTATATAAATCCTGTATACAGTAATAATAATAATAATAATTATTGTTGCCAGTGGTTTCTTAGCTGATTGAATGGCAGAATATGCTCATTGCTCAAGGAACCCCTACCAACCTCTGGAGGAACCCTACATCAAGTACAAAAGACGTCGCTCCCCTGACCAGCCATCATAGCATAGGAATCAGAATTGGCTTCAGCCTGCAAGTCTCCACCAAAAGAGCAAGGCCTTCTGATGCAATTTGCCCCTGCCCTCCAAGGCTTAATCGTAGGAAGGAGAAACCCTAGTTAAGTAGTCTGGAGTAGACAGACTTTCTACCACCAAAAAATAATAATTCCACCCTTCAAATGCTATCTTGTAGTAAAAATTGGGCACATAACACAATTTTTAACCCAGTGATCAAGATTTAGGGCAAACTGGTCCATTCAGTGGAGATCAGATGTTTGTGTGGCTTAGTGAACCCATATACATAATAAAATAGTCCTCTGGACCCTTTAGCAGTCCACTCCCTCAGTATAAAAACAGTCCTCTTCCCCATGTACTCTTACCCTAATTGTGGATTTTACTTACATTCTGGCTTCCTTACATTGACACCACAGATGACGTCCAATAGGACGAAACACGTTGGGTAATACTCTTGAAATTATTGCTCATGTCCTATTTTATCTACAAGCTTGTTTTTTTCAATTTGCTGTAAGTGTAAACCCCTTTTTATACCATTAAACGTCATACAGTATCACACCATGTGCGGATTATCTGTCCTTATATGTTTCTCATAGCTGTCTAGAGATCAAAAGAATAGGCCAATAGGAGAACATATTAAATTGATTATGTGGTGCAAAGCCTTATCGGTGTACTATGTGATCATGACAAAGATGCCCAAATATGTACTTTTCAGTCCACAAAGGTTAAAGTGGTTGTAAAACCTTCCATATACCCAGTGAATTGACTATGATGATACACAGAGATGAAACCAATCCTCCTACATAAGTTGTATCTGTTTATCTGCGACCTGCTCTTCCCTTCATCTGTTCAAAGTCTTGCTTTTATACAGCTTGTCTGAGCAGTCATAAAAAAGGGGGTGGAGAGCTGAAGTTTCACACTGCAGAGCTTAGTGAGCAGAGCTTTGAGAGCTGATTGAAGGTAAGGGACACAACGCTCTTCACGCAGCACACAAGAACAGAGCTGAAGTTGTCAATCACAAGCTGTGTGCTGGAGATCCCTTCCCTGTCACCTTTTTTCTCTTGGTGTCAGGAAAATTTGTCAGAAGTGAATGATGCTGATAGCAGAGGAACGAAGCAGCAGACAGAAATGACACTTAGTGCTTTTAATTGAGACAAGTACACACTATAGAGCGATATGCTTTGTTCGGATTTATTGTCTGAGGTTTACAACCACCTTAACACCACACAGGAGCTTTACCATCATGTTGACCTGACATATCTATAAGGTGGTCACCAACATAATCTATGCTTGCCTATTGACCCATAATTCTCTGCCCCTTGTGGGTGGAGGACTTGCATTTGTCTTGACTGCAGGTTGGGGGTCACCTACCCATGGACTAGATAGATGGGGGGGGGGGTGGGGGGCCCAGGGTGCACAGAGCCTTGCTGTCTCCCAGGGGCTTTTCACGATCTTCACAGCTCTATTATTCCTTTTGAGGGGCTTTCATACTCTGATGACCATACAGTATATGTCTCAGTACATGAACCTCCTTTGTGTCCAGCTCCCGCTCGGATCCTGGGGTGAATACTCAAGCCTTTCATTGACTGGCTAGTTACCTTGTATTTCCTTCCTGTGATATCTTTTTGCCCCTGTTTTTGGAAGTTATCCAGTTACTATCTGTGATCTGCCTATATTAGCAGAACTAGTTGCTTCTAAACTGCCCATATATAGACTATTGGAACTAGTCTCCCTGCTGGAAGACATCTCTATGTATCATTGTTTTTGGATAATTTTGTATGAAGCTAACTCTACTAAAAGACAGTGAGATCCGTTTTCTCTTTGTTATCTTTGAACCTTGAACGTGTCCTGATGAAGCCTAACGGCGAAACGCGTTGACGCACAAGGGATCACTGTATACTCGTGTATATGTTTTTAATGTTTTTTGAATGCTCAATTTATCACTTTATTACAAGCAACAGATGTCTGATAATGCACCATGTGACCCGCATCGCAGATTCGTATTCGCCATATCGCCAGTGGATCAACGTTTATTTGCTCATCAACAGGGGCGGACTGACCATTCGAGCACTCGGGCAGAGCCCGAGGGCCCCATTCCACTAGGGGGCCCCATCAGGGTTGCCAGCCTCAGTAAAACCAGGGACAGTATGTAAAAATCTATGTTTTTTTACATGTGTCCCTGAAATGTCCCTTCCTGACATGCCTTTGGTCTAAAAATCCCAAGATTATAGCTGCCCCGCCTCTCCAGTACCTTTTCAGTGTGTGTATATATGTGTATTCTGTGTGTGTGTGTATACTGTGTGTGTGTATCTTGTGTGTCTGTGTGTGAATACTGTGTATGTATACTGTCTATGTGTGTGTATTCTGTGTGGCCCCATAATCTATTGCCTGGGGACCCCATAATCTCCTATTGCCCGGGGGCCCCATGATCTCCTATTGCCTGGGGACCCCATAATCTCCTATTGCCCCGGGGGCCCCATAATCTCCTATTGCCCCAGGGGCCCCATAATCTCCTATTGCCCCGGGGGGCCCCATAATCTCCTATTGCCCGGGGGCCCCATAATCTCCTACTGCCTGGGGGCCCCATGAGTTGTCAGTCCGCCCCTGCTCATCAAGACACAACCTTCTTGGAAAGGCCACTGGCCCCATGACCCCCAGCAGTGGCTCCCCACTGAAGGTACACCAAAGGGGATGTGTTTGGTACCACCGACCTGTCTGTGTGTGTGTGTATACTGTGTGGCCCCAAAATCTATTGCCTGGGGACCCCATAATCTCCTATTGCCCGGGGGCCCCATAATCTCCTACTGCCTGGGGGCCCCATGAGTTGTCAGTCCGCCCCTGCTCATCAAGACACAGCCTTCTTGGAAAGGCCACTGGCCTCATGACCCCCAGCAGTGGCTCCCCACTGAAGGTACACCAAAGGGGATGTGTTTGGTACCACCGACCTGTCTGTGTGTGTGTATATTGTGTGGCCCCAAAATGTATTGCCTGGGGACCCCATAATCTCCTATTGCCCCGGGGGCCCCATAATCTCCTACTGCCTGGGGGCCCCATGAGTTGTCAGTCCGCCCCTGCTCATCAAGACACAGCCTTCTTGGAAAGGCCACTGGCCTCATGACCCCCAGCAGTGGCTCCCCACTGAAGGTACACCAAGAGGGATGGGTTTGGTACCACCGACCTGTCTGTGTGTGTGTATATTGTGTGGCCCCAAAATGTATTGCCTGGGGACCCCATAATCTCCTATTGCCCCGGGGGCCCCATAATCTCCTACTGCCTGGGGGCCCCATGAGTTGTCAGTCCGCCCCTGCTCATCAAGACACAGCCTTCTTGGAAAGGCCACTGGCCTCATGACCCCCAGCAGTGGCTCCCCACTGAAGGTACACCAAGAGGGATGGGTTTGGTACCACCATCCTGCATTAAAGTAAATATGTTTCTTAGAACAAGTTAGCTTCTTCAACAAGTTCACTAATAAGTCAAAGCAACTTACTTTTGCCACATTTTTCTACAATTAAAATTCCCTTTGGGTGCAGCTATTGAATAACAACCTGCAGGCAAGTAGCAGCGTTAACGTCTCCTATCTCTATACAGCTCCCCACTATTGAGCCAAAGATTAAAACATCAAAAAATCATCGATTTTCCACAGCTGATTAATCAAAAACAGCACCAACAATTAAAAAAAAATTGCATATTTTTTATTTTATTTATTTTCACTTCTCAATTCACTTTCATTCCACACAGCTCTCTTCTTTGTAGAGCCAGTACAATTCATTTCAAGCAACACCCCCTTTGGCCACCATTGAAAGTAACTAAATGCTCTAATACCGTACATCCCCTCTTTTTGGAACCAATCCAGCTATTTAGTACTTGCCATATCCAATCGCATTTCAGTGTCATGCCAATGGCATTGTGGAGGTTGTAGTCTGTCCTTTAGCGCAAAGCTATTTTTTTGGGGGGTGGGGGAGGGGCGGAGTGGGGGGGGGGGGGGTGTATGGGTTGGGTTTGTAGGTCTGACCCCCAGACTCCCACTGTTTATGCATATAATGCTATATACTGGAAAATTAACATTCAGCTGAAATCCCATTATTAGGAATAATCCCAACTAGCTGTGCTTTATAAATGTGCCCACCAACCAAAGTATTCATTATTTTTTGACAGCACCTATTTTGCCTGGCGTACAACATGTCCCTTTTTTTTTGCATTGATATGACAATCACACACACACAAAAAAAAAAAAAAAAATCTCTAATAACGCTTATAGACTTATCACCCCCATATAACATCCTCAGTCCTTGCACTGGAAAAAAACTTACACAACTCTTGAGGCATTAAAAAAAGAATTAAAGGAAAAATAAGAAGGGTTTGCTTTAAACACATAAATCATAAGAAAAAAAATAATTATACACATTTTTTTTTTTCAGCTGATCAAAAAAAAAAAAAATGCTTAAAAAAAATGCATTTTAATAAAAGTTTGCTCTGGGATTTAAGCCACATTTTATACGTACATGTCATATATATGTCATTATATAGTAGAATAAGATGCATGAAAAATTAGAGGTATGCCAACAGCACATCATTATGTCACCCATCCTATGATAGCCGACCAAGTGATCTGTGCACCTGGGAGAATTATTAAGCTTAATATTTTATTTCTTACTGTAAGTGCCTTGGCTAAGGAAAAACAGCACAGTGAAAAGTATTACCATGCAGTACATGTAGAATAATAATAATAATAATAATAATAATAATAATAATAATAATAAAAAATCAAATCTCATTCTACAATAAATGCAAATAAAATATATATATATTTTTTTTTATATACCATACCTGACATGCAAACGATGAAATTGGCTTGTAGGAAAAACACCACCTCCCAAACAATTTCCATTCTACGATTTTCATACCAACTGCATCACTCAACGGAACAATCAATAGAACACTTCCCAATGGCAAGGTCCCTCTCTGCCTGAGTGTATTTTCCAAATATGTTTACTCATGTCCCAAAAAAAGAAAAAAAAAAGAAGAAGAAGGAAAAATCCAACACAAGGACCTCAACTTGATCCTGTTCTCTCCATCAGTAGAAAAAAAAAAATGGAAAAAAGCAAAAAAAGAATAATAATTCACAAGACAAAAAAAAAAATCCAAATCACAATATATAAAAAAAAAATATTATCTCCACAGCCAAATCTTCTTGCAGTTAAATTAAGAGTTGGCCAGCAAGATCATTATCCGTGCAGTCGATCCCCCAGCGATGGGCATTAAGCTGTTTTAGTTTTATCCCTTCAATGTATCTCCCAAGACTGTCATGGACATCCTTGATGAGCTGGGGGTCCCCCCTGTGAGAAGATAACAGAAAAAAAATTAAAATAAAAAATAAAGGTAACGAAACAAAATCAAAACATTTTGTAGAGAAAAGAGAAATTGAATTGAAAATAACACCAGTGTGATGTTATGTGACTGACTGCAGCAAGATAGCATTGCAAGGGGTTTAATTTTTTTTTCTTTCTTTTTTTTTTTAAAACCATGGTGTCTCTTTGTTTGGGCACCAGGGGGCGCTGGAGTATCACATAAAACCACCCTATACCTCCCAAAGCAAAGCTTGAAGAAGCACATCCTAAAGGATTCAGGTGTACTACAGTCACTTGAAATTTTCTATACATATTACTACACTAGATTGCATATTTGCAGTCATGTAATTCCCAGGCATGGGTGGGCAGCCTGCATTTAATGCATCATTTTAATAAGGATCTTTTTTTTTTTTAAAGCAAAGATAGGATGCAGATTTTGCAAAATTGTATTGCCTCTCAGATAGTTAAGCTGTTTGTTTCCTGGCATATTGATCTGAATCTGCCAAGCTTTTGCAAAGGGAAAGCTGCCATTACTTCAGCATTTTGTGCATCCAAAATAATATCCTTTTTTTTTTAATGAGGCTCCTCTACCTACCAGGTAATCCAGACAGGCGCTGTCCAGCAGAGATCCCTCCTGAAGGTGCTGCACACAATGAGCTTTGGGTAAGGGTGGTGGGGATCATTGGCGGTTCACTCTACTTTTGGCACTTTGGCTTGGCTGGAAGGCTGAGCAGGGTAGGAGTGAGGTCCAGCAAGGTGCATCAGCTCCCTGGAGGAGATTAAGGCGCAGTTCTGTCGCTCATGCGCGCCCTGGCTATGGAGGAAGGCTCTCATCTGCAGCAGGTAGGTCACTGCGGGTCAGTACTGCTGAGGATCCCGAGCCTAGACTATTTTTTTTTGGGGGGGGGGTCCTGCTCATAAAGATCCCCAGCTCTGGGTGGCTAATTAGCGCTCTGCACTTACCGGGGCTGTTTAAGGTGCTCCGCAGGACCTCTCCAGCGGTCCCTCCCTGGTGCTTTAAAGACTTCTCCAGCTGTATCTCCCTAGCGCTTTAAGGTGCAGGATATCTCCAGTGGTCCCTTCCTGGCTTAAGGTGCCCGGCAGGATCTCTCCAGTGGTCCCTCCCTGGCGCTTTAAGGTGCTCCGCAGGACCTCTCCAGCGGTCCCTCCCTGGCGCTTTAAAGAGCTCTCCAGCGGTATCTCCCTGGCGCTTTAAGGTGCCCGGCAGGATCTCTCCAGTGGTCCCTCCCTGGCGCTTTTAAAGGTGCTCCGCAGGACCTCTCCAGCGGTTCTACCCTGGCGCTTTAAGGTGCTCTGCAGCAGGACCTCTCTTCCAATCCGCGTTGGGAATTCAGCAGTCTTGCAGTGTAGTCCCGCACTTTTCCCATTTGCATTCAACCATTGTCACTATAGGAGCTCCCCAGAAGTCCACCTGGTGCCAAAGAGGGTTCAGCAAAAAAAGACCCCCCACCAATCTTGTAGGGTCCCCCTCCTGAGAAGATGCCTGGATAAGTCTTGTGTAGAAGCTGAAGCGCTGTCCAAGGTGCTGAAGTCTAGCAAGATCCCCGCATATAGATTCCCGACAATTCTCCTGGATAAGGGAGGGGAGAGCTCACTTTGTATTCCCTGCCAGGCTGTCTCAGTACAGCATGCAATGAAGCAGTGCTGGATTCACTGGCAAACTCTGCCCATCCTGACCTGCAGCCACAGCCTGAAGTGACCCACAGCTTTGCAGACTGTCAGTCAGTGAGTTGCATAATGCATGGCTATCCCAGCCACCAGCAAACTTGCATCCCTCCTATTTCCCATTCAAGGAAAAAAAAAAAAAGACTTGTCACATGGGGGACTATACTGGATGCTGGATAGGAGACAATGTGGTCAATAAATCCACTGACACACTTTTTTTTCAGTGCATGCTGATTGCTAGCAAACACTGAAAGCAGCCACCCACCCCCATCTCAGCCCATGCACTGTGATTAGTGCTGATTACCTCTCTCTGTTGGTAGTATGAACATTATTCCTGAGCTCTGGAGTACCAGCCTCTCTGTGTGTTTATTGTGCAAAAGGGATGAGTGCAGTGATTTTCTTAAACTTGATTTAGATGCAAAATTACTGTTTTTTTTTTTTACTGTCGGTGGAATTTAATTTTACTGAAGCGGAAACTCAATTTTGCTCATCAAGCTTCATTTGCGTAAAAAAAAAAGAAAAAAAGGTTTGTACATGCCTCTGTGTGTTTAATGTGCTCCAGGGTTGAGTGCGGTGATTTTTTTTTTATTATTATTTCGATGCAAAATTACAGATTTTTGCTCTCAGTGAAACTTAATTTTACCAAAGTGGAAGCTCAATTTTGCTCATCAAGGAAAAATGCGTAAAAACAAGAGTCGTACTTGTCTCTCGGTGTATTTATTGTGCTCTGTGGATCAGTGCAGTGATTTTACTAGATACAATTTTGATGCAAAGTTAGGCTCCATGCCAGGGGTGGCCCGTCCATTGTGGACGCATTGGGCGCTGCCCCCCCCTAATCCATGCTTCTGCCCTCCCTATCCATGCTGCTGCCCTCCCTATCCATGCTGCTGCCCTCCCTATCCATGCTTCTGCCCTCCCTATCCATGCTGCTGCCCTCCCTATCCATCCTGCTGCCCTCCCTATCCATGCTTCTGCCCTCCCTATCCATGCTGCTGCCCTCCCTATCCATGCTTCTGCCCTCCCTATCCATGCTGCTGCCCTCCCTATCCATGCTTCTGCCCTCCCTATCCATGCCGCTGCCCTCCCTATCCATGCCGCTGCCCTCCCTATCCATGCTTCTTCCCTCCCTATCCATGTTTCTGCCCTCCCTTTCAATGCCGCTGCCCTCCCTATCCATGCTGCTGCCCTCCCTACCCATGCTTCTGCCCTCCCTATCCATGCCGCTGCCCTCCCTATCCATGCTGCTGCCCTCCCTATCCATGCCGCTGCCCTCCCTATCCATGCACATTAATTCCTATGGCGGGATGGGCAGGGGTCTGTTTTTTTAAGCACTGATTATAGCCAGAGGCTCTAATAGGCTTCAATATAGGGAGGGCTTGAGGTGCAGAGCATTGCGTCTGGAGCCCACCCAGGTGTGTTGCAACAGTGAATGAATATTCGCTGTTGCAACACTAATCCTCCTTCTGGCCAATCGGGAAGTGGGGTATTTAACCCGTCATCCAATTGGCTGAAAGGACAGGTGATCCTATTGGACGCCTAGGAGGAGGGGAGGAGACGCATGGCGGAAGCGAGAAGGGAAGAGAAGGAGCCGCTACTCGATGCCCTAATGTCTGCCGCAGTCTCATGTTTGCTGGTGCACAGTGGTGACAATTGATGGCACAGTGGCTGTGTTTGATGGCATGGCACAGTGGTGACAATTAATGGCACAGTAGCTGTGTTTGATGGCATGGCACAGTGGTGACATTTGATGGGCACAGTGAGGCTGCAATTTTTTTTTCCGTTTGCGCCCACCCAAAAATTTTGAGCACCAGCCGCCACTGGTCAGGCGGCTCAGCCGCCTGACGAGTCGCGTCCCATTCTATGCAATAGAACCGTTCTAATAGGAGCGATGCAAGAAAAAGGTTCTTGTACGACTTCGGGGGTGGCTCGGGGCCAGAAGTCATTTTGTTAATCGCCTCTGAAGTCATCTTCAGGACGACTTGCAGAGTCGCCCCTGAAGTCGTTGCAGCCGCAGTGTGAACCGGCTCTTAGTGAAAATTTCCAAATTGGGCACAAAGTGTCAATATTTTGTGTGGCAATTTTATTTTCCAACACTGCCTTAACCCTCTTGGGCATGGAGGTCACCAGAGCTTCACAGGTTGCCACTGGAGTCCTCTTCCCCACCTCCATGATGACATCACACAGCTGGTGGATGTTGGAGACCTTGCGCTCCTCTCCCTTCCGTTTGAGAATGCTCCACAGATGCTCAATAGCGTTTACGGCTGGAGACATGCTTGGCCAGTCAATCACCTTTACCCTCAGCTTCTTTAGCAAGGCAGTGGTCATCCTGGAGGTGTTTTTTTGGGTCGTTATCATGTTGGAATACTGCCCTGCGGCCCAGTCTCCAAAGGGAGGGGATCATGCTCTGCTTCAGTATGTCATAGTACATGTTGGCATTCATGGTTCCCTCAATGATCTGTAGCTCCCCAGTGCCGGCAGCACTCATGCAGCCCCAGACCATGACACTCCCACCACCATGCCTGACTGTAGACAAGACACACTTGTCTTTGTCCTCCTCACCTGGTTGCCGCCACTCACGCCTGACACCATTTGACACCAAATACGTTTATCTTGGTCTCATCAAACCACAGCACACGGTTCCAGTAATCCATGTCCTTAGTTTGTTTGTCTTCAGCAAACTGTTTGTGGTCTTTCTTGTGCATCATCTTTAGAAGAGGCTTCCTTGTGGGATGACAGCCAAGCAGACCAATTTGATGCAGTGACCAGTATGAGAGAGTGAGAGTGATAACACCAAATTTAACACACCTGTTCCCCATTCACACCTGAGACCTTGTAACACTAACGAGTCACATGACACCGGGGAGGGAAAATGGCTAATTGGGCCCAAATTGGGACATTTTCACTTAGGTGTGTACTCACTTTTGTGGCCAGTGGTCTAGACATTAATGGCTGTGTGTTGAGTTATTTTGAGGGGACAGCAAATTTACACTGTTGTACAAGCTGTAACACAACATTGTAGCAAAGTGTAATTTCTTCAGTGTTGTCACATGAAAAGATAGAAGAAAATATTTACAAATATGTGTGGGGTGTACTTACTTTTGTGAGATGCTGTATATATCCTTCCCTACTCTACTCAGAACTAAAAAAAATGGCTATAGATACACTTCTAGATGCTATATATATATAAAAAAGAAAGCAGGCGCCTAGTTCATTATCTTTGAACACTATTTATTAAGAGGAAAATAGGTTATCATATTAACAAACCAATAAAAATATCATGCTCATCTTAAATATTCACATGGAGAACCACCAGAACAGGTATACAAACTTCTTATATGTTGGAAACATGCCACACGTGTCTTCTGACGTGTTTCGAGAGAAGTCCCCTCTTCATCAGACCTCAATGCCTATATAACTTCAGGATATACCTACAATTTTTTGGGTAAAATTAAACAAAATCTAGTTGGAGGTCTACTTTATTTTTGCCTACCCCATTGACTCCAGTGTGTGATGGAAAGTTTCGAGGTGAGTGACCTCTTTATCAGACCTCAATGACTATAAAATAACTTCAGGATATACCTATGCCCCCCCTCCCTTTCACCAGCACTCCACCACCCTCCACTCCAGGGTATTTTTGTTTGAAAACATACATTTTTACCTACAATGTTCAAACCAGTCTAGAGACATCACGGCAACTTCCTCCAGCTCCACCAGTGGTGGGGGTGGGGGGAATGGGCATTCTTCAAGGACTGAGCCATGCTCACCTAATGAAGTGGAGTGCCAACTCAATCCTGGAGTACTGTCAGCTCACTCTGCATGATGATGCGCCCCCTAGAGGGAGATATGTGAACAGCAGATTGGGCTTACAGGAAATGGGCAGAATGC
Organism: Rana temporaria; assembly: GCF_905171775.1. Classification (NCBI taxonomy): domain Eukaryota; kingdom Metazoa; phylum Chordata; class Amphibia; order Anura; family Ranidae; genus Rana; species Rana temporaria. The sequence continues at coordinate 133,467,655 of NC_053500.1, read as the reverse complement.
CTTGATTGTTGTTCTGCCTGAAGGAGTGCCCAGCGCTGGACTGAGGAGGAAACCAGGAACAGCGTTGAAGCATGAAGACAGTAGATAGATATTGGTATATACTGTATATTTACAATTTTTTGGGTAAAATAAAAAAATCGAGTTGGAGGTCTACTATATTTTCACCTTCCCCATTGACTCCAATGTGTGATGATGTAACCCCTAGAGGTTGATGTGTAAACAACAGTTTGGGTTCATGGGAAATCGGCAGAATGACATGGCTATCATTCTGCCTGAAGAGGAGTGCCGGCGCTGGACTGAGGGGGAGGAGATTGGAGCTTGGAGACAGTAGATAGATATTGGAATATATATATATATATAAATATATATATATATTTTTTTTTTTGTAAAATAAAAAATCTAGTTTGAGGTCTAGTTTATTTTCGCCTTCCCCATTGAGCCGACGCTGGACTGAGGAGGAAGCTAGGGTCAACATTGGAGCTTGGAGACAGTAGATAGATATTGGAATATATATATATATATATATATATATATATATATATATATATATATATTTATATATATATATATATTATATTTATTAATTTTTTTGGTAAAAAAGCTTGGAGACAGTAGATGGATATTGGGATATATATATGTATGTATATATATATATATATATATATATATATATATATATATATACACATACTGTATATACTCGCGAGTATCAGCCGACCTGAATATAAGTCGAGGCACCTAATTTTACCACAAAAAAATGAGAAAACTTATTGACTCGAGTATAAGTCTAGGGAGTCCATCTGCATGCCTCACTGTGCCTCACTGTGTCCATGTGCATGCCTCACTGTGTCCATGCCTCACAGTGTCCATGCCTCACTGTGCCCATGTCTCACTGTGTCCATGCCTCACTGTGCCCGTGACTAGACTGACGTTTAACATGGGAGTCTATGGAAGGGGTGCTCAGGTTTGAAAAATCAGTACTCCCCAGCCGTAGGTCCCCCAGAAAACAAATTTTGCACAGTTTTAGAGGAGAAATGGGGCTACATGTGTGCCAAGTTCCGGGTCCAGGGAACCTACGACCGGCCGGTACTGTGTCCCCCAGAATCACCAGAGATATGACCGTTTAACATGGAAGGGGTGTCCGACTTTGTAAAATCAGTGCTCCCCGGCCATAGGTCCCCCGGACAACAAACTTTACACACTTGTAGAGGAAGAGTGGGGCTACAGTGCCAAGTTTGGGGTCCAGGGGACCTACGGCTGGCCGGTACCGGGTCCCCAAATTCCGAGAGATCAGGCGCAAAAAGGTGACTCGAGTATAAGCCGAGGGGGGGCATTTTCAGCACAAAAAAATGTGCTGAAAAACTCGGCTTATACTCGAATATATATAGTTTATATATATATATATATATATATATATATATATATATATATATATATATATATAGTTTAGATATATATATATATATATATATATATATATTTTTTTGGTAAAATAAAAAATCTAGTTGGATGTCTAGTTTATTTTCGCCTTCCCCATTGAGCCGACACTGGACTGTAGAGGAAGCTAGGGTCAGCGTTGGAGCTTGGAGACAGTAGATAGATATTGGGTTATATATTTATTTATTTTGGCAAAATAAAAAAACAAGGGCCCGGATTCAGAAAGGAGTTACGATGGCGTATGTCCGGATACGCCGTCGTAACTCTGAGTTGGGGGGTCGTATCTATGCGACTGACTCAGAGAATCAGTTACGCATAGATTTCCCTAAGATCCGACCGGCGTAAGTGTCTTACACTGTTGTATCTTAGGCTGCATATTTACGCTGGCCGCTAGGTGGCACTTCCGTATATTTACGTGAGGAATATGCAAATAAGGTAGATACGCCAATTCAGAAACGTACGTCCGCCCGGCGCATTTTTTTACGTTGTTTACGTTAGGCTTTTTCCGGCGTAAAGTTACCCCTGCTATATGAGGCGTATCCTATGTTAAGTATGGACGTCGTTCCGGCGTCGAATTTTGAAAATGTTACGTCGTTTGCGTAAGTCGTTCGTGAATAGGGCTGTACGTAAGTTACGTTCATGTCTAAAGCATTGACGATTTGCGGCATAATTTCGAGCAATGAGCATGCGCCGTTCGTAAAAAACTTCAAATACGTGGGGTCACAATTCATTTAATAAAACACGCCCACATCATCTAAATTTGAATTAGGCGGGCTTACGCCGGACCACATACGTTACGCCGCCGTAACTTAGGGCGCAAGTTCTTTCTGAATACGGAACTTGCGCCCTAATTTACGGCGGCGTAACGTATCTGAGATACGTTATGCCCGCCGAGAAGATACACCATTGTATCTGAATCCGGGCCAAGGTCTACTTTACTCTCGCCTCCCCCGTTGATATTGATGTTTGATTCTTGCGCCCTATAGAGGGAGATGTCAAAACAACAGTTTGGTCTCATGGAAAATCTGTAGAGGAGTGCCTCCGCAGGGCTGAGGAGGATGTCGAGCACGGCATTGGTGTATGGAGACAGTAGGTAGATATTGGGAAAATATACATTTTTTTATTTACTTTATTTTGCCTTCCATATTGCCTCCAATGCATTTTTTTTATGGAAAAAATAACATTTTAGAAAACTCCCAATTTTACTCATCGCTAATAAAGATGGTTAGCAAGCATTATAAGTAGCCTTTTCCGTCCTCTCAGTCCATGACTCTGATTACTGCTGTTACCTGTCCCTGTTGGCATTATGAAGATTATTCCTGCTCTCCGGAGTACATACCTCTGTGTGTTTATTGTGCACTCGCCATGCAGTCAGCCTCAAGGCTAAAGCATTTTAGTTATACCACATTAACCCATCTGGCTGCAGGTCCTCCGCTACTTGATTTAATTACACAGATAATTTCCCAGCAAGGAAAGGGGGGAATTTAAGTGAAAGACATAAGAGAAATCTGCATTTACTGACCTGGATTATATTGGTGTGACATATAGATTATCCTAATATCAATGCTCCTGATCTGTTCTACAGGGCAGGATAATCCCTAGAAGCTCTTTCCGCTGTTCTTGCATGCTGTATTTTTTTTTTTACATTTAAAGCTGAAGTTTGATCTGCTTGTAAGGCCGCGTACACGCGGTCGAACATGTCCGCTGAAACTGGTCCGCGGTGTGTACGGCCTAGAGGACAGGTTTCCAGTGGACAAAAGTTTCTTAGCAAGCTAAGAAACTTGTCCATTGGAAACATATCCGTCGGACATGTCTGATGGTTAGTACACCTAATCGGACATGTCCGCTGGTTATGACGTGTAACCAGCGTCCCGAAATCCCGCGCATGCGTCAAATTGATTCGACGCATGCGTGGAAGCATTGCACTTCCGTGTTTGAGAACGTTGGTGTCTTCTACGTCACTGCGTTCTCTGTCCGCGGGGATTTTGGTCTGATGGTGTGTACACCAAAAGCTTCCAGGAGACATGTCCGATGAAAACATGTCTCCTCGTGTGTACGGGGCCTTAGAGGTCCTTCAGGGTTGGCTAGAATTGGTGCCAAGAGCACACGTCTCTGCCCCGCTCCTGTCTTTTCTAGAATATTAACCCTCCTGCTATGGCTGTACCCTTCACCGTATTGCGCCCACTCCATGCCAGAGGCAGAACGAGAGCAATAATTCTAGCCCTAGACCTCCCCTGTAACTCAAAACATGCAACCTGTAGAATTTTTGGAGATTTTTAAGGGTAGAAGCTTGTCGCCATTCCACGAGTGGGAGCAATTTTAAAGCGTGACATGTTGGGTATCAATTTAGTCGATGTAACATTATCTTTCACAATATAAAAAAATTGGGCTAACTTTACTGTTGTCTTATTTTTTAATTAAAAAAGTGCACGAGGAAGAACCTTGTGGAAATGGCGTCTGCCCCCTAAATGACACTCAGACACACTCGACCCCGCTGCTGCCACCTGCCGTTCGGGGGTGACGGGAGTCCCTGGACAAAAGGATAGCCCGCAGTACAGCCAAGCTAGAGCAGAGACCCAAATTTAAACAATCAAACTAGTTCAGAGGCAACTATTTCTCTGAACTTTCCCTCTAAATTTCAAATAGCACCGGCCCTGATAATAGCCAGGCGCTACACTAACAACAAATAAATGCCCTGAAATTATGCACTGCCATAGATACGGCCCTCCAAAGAGTCCATCGGTCATGCCCTGTGAAGTTGCAGCTTGCCGCTTGGTGAGTTCATCTTGACACCGGCGCTGTAAACTGTTTTCAATGTTGGGGTTTTTGCAGCCAGAAGGCGCTTGTAAAAATATAACAGGCTTTGATCAATCGCACCCAATGATTGCAACAAGAAGCTGTAAATTTAAAGTTAAATGTAGCACTGGCACTGTAAAGGAAGCAATAGTGTATCTTCACAGGCAATATCCCCTACAATTGTGCCTATTTAGCAGATGTTGTGACTGATTCTCGTCTTGCAGGTAATGAACTCCATCTGCGCCAGTTGTACTTCTAGTATTATTACCATTGAGTGGAAACTAATGACAGAAGCTGCACCGAAAAATTGGAGAGTGTAGCGTTCTGTTCATCTCTTACCATGGTGGTTCACAGTTTGCAAAGGAAGATAAAGGAGGGTCCCAGTTAGGCTTTACGCTGCCATTAAGTATGAATAATAACTGGTTATATGCATACGGAATTATTTTTCTTTACAAATGTACCTCTAAAGCAAGAACCGGTGCTGAAGGCTTCTACAGAAATTTCCCAATCTCATCCACTGTGTATATTATTCCAACAATTCTTATTTAAAGAACACTTGTGGACACCTGATCATCACACCTATATGAGCTTGTTGGACATCCTGTTACAAAACCATGGGGTTGACCTCTCATCCTTAACCAGGTAAGGAATGGTGTGTAGGATACTCCAGTTTTCTGTGAAGACTCTCCACGAGATTTTGGATTGCCTCTGTGGGAATTTATACCAATTCAAGCTAAAAGGTCAGGTACTCATGTTGGATAAGAAGACCTGGCTAGCAAGCAATTGGCATTCCAATTTATCCAAAAGGTGTTCAGTAAGGATAAGGTCAACGGTCAACATAGGCCACTGAACTTCCTCTACACTTCCTCCACACCCAACAAGTTCAACTACACCCACCAGGCACTGGTGTTGGAAAAAAAGACCTGGCTAGCAAGCAATTGGCATTCCAATTAATCCCAAAGGTGTTCAGTAGGGTTAAGGTCAAGGGTCAACATAGACCACTGAACTTCCTCTACACCCAACAGGCACTGGTGTTGGAAAAGAAGATCTGGCTAGCAAGCAACTGGCATTACAAAACTGTTCAGTGGGGTTAAGATCATTGGTCAGCGTAGGCCACTGAAGTTCCTCTACACCCTACAGGTACTGATGTTGGAAAATAATACCTGGCGAGCAAGCAATTGACATTCCAATTAATCCCAAATGTGTCCAGTAGGGTTAAGGTCAAGGGTCAACATAGACCACTGAACTTCCTCTACACTTCCTCTACACCCAACAAGTTCAACTACAACCAACCGTCACTCATGTTGGAAAAGAAGACCTAGCTAGCAAGCAACTGGTATTACAAAACTGTTCAGTTGGGTTAAGATCAAGGGTCAGCGTAGGCCACTGAAGTTCAGGTACTGATGTTGGAAAAGAAGACCTGGCAAGAAAGCAATTGGCATTCCAATTCATCCCGAAGGTGTTCAGTAGGGTTAAGGTCAAGGGTCAACATAGGCCACTGAACTTCCTCTACACTTCCTCTACACCCAACAAGTTAAACTATACCCAACTGACACTCATGTTGGAAAAGAAGACCTAGCAAGCAAGCAACTGGCATTACAATACTGTTCAGTTGGGTTAAGATCAAGGGTCAGCGTAGGCCACTGAAGTTCCTCTACACCCTACAGGGACTGATGTTGGAAAAGAAAACCTGGCGAGCAAGCAATTGACATTCTAATCCATCCCAAAGGTGTTCAGTAGGGTTAAGGTCAAGTGTCAACATAGGCCACTGAACTTCCTCTACACTTCCTCTACACCCAACAAGTTTAACTACACCCAACCAACACTCGTGTTGGAAAAGAAGACCTAGCTAGCAAGCAACTGGCATTACAAAACTGTCCAGTTGGGTTAAGATCAAGGGTCAGCGTAGGCCACTGAAGTTCCTCTACAGTCTACACCCTACAGGGACTGATGTTGGAAAAGAAGACCTGGCGAGCTAGCAATTGACATTCCAATTAATCCCAAAGGTGTTCAGTAGGGTTAAGGTCAAGTGTCAACATAGGCCACTGAACTTCCTCTACACTTCCTCTACACCCAACAAGTTCAACTATACCCAACTGACACTCATGTTGGAAAAGAAGACCTAGCAAGCAAGCAACTGGCATTACAATACTGTTCAGTTGGGTTAAGATCAAGGGTCAGCGTAGGCCACTGAAGTACCTCTACACCCTACAGGGACTGATGTTGGAAAAGAAGACCCGGCGAGCAAGCAATTGACATTCTAATTCATCCCAAAGGTGTTCAGTAGGGTTAAGGTCAAGTGTCAACATAGGCCACTGAACTTCCTCTACACTTCCTCTACACCCAACAAGTTTAACTACACCCAACCAACACTCGTGTTGGAAAAGAAGACCTAGCTAGCAAGCAACTGGCATTACAAAACTGTCCAGTTGGGTTAAGATCAAGGGTCAGCGTAGGCCACTGAAGTTCAGGTACTGATGTTGGAAAAGAAGACCTGGCGAGAAAGCAATTGGCATTCCAATTCATCCCAAAGGTGTTCAGTAGGGTTAAGGTCAAGGGTCAACATAGGCCACTGAACTTCCTCTACACTTCCTCTACACCCAACAAGTTTAACTATACCCAACCGACACTCATGTTGGAAAAGAAGACCTAGCTAGCAAGCCACTGGCATTACAATACTGTTCAGTTGGGTTAAGATCAAGGGTCAGCGTAGGCCACCAAAGTTCCTCTATACCCTACAGGGACTGATGTTGGAAAAGAAGACCTGGTGAGCTAGCAATTGACATTCTAATCCATCCCAAAGGTGTTCATTGGGGTTAAGGTCAAGTGTCAACATAGGCCACTGAACTTCCTCTACACTTCCTCTACACCCAACAGGCACTGGTGTTGGAAAAGAAGACCTAGCTAGCAAGCAACTGGCATTACAAAACTGTTCAGTTGGGTTAAGATCAAGGGTCAGTATAGGCCACTGAAGTTCAGGTACTGATGTTGGAAAAGAAGACCTGCCGAGAAAGCAATTGAAATTCCAATTCATCCCAAAGGTGTTCAGTAGGGTTAAGGTCAAGGGTCAAGATAGGCCACTGAACTTCCTCTACACTTCCGCTACACCCAACAAGTTCAACTACACCCAACCGACACTCATGTTGGAAAAGAAGACCTAGCAAGCAAGCAACTGGCATTACAATACTGTTCAGTTGGGTTAAGATCAAGGGTCAGCGTAGGCCACTGAAGTTCCTCTACACCCTACAGGGACTGATGTTGGAAAAGAAGACCTGGCGAGCTAGCAATTGACATTCCAATTCATCCCAAAGGTGTTCAGTAGGGTTAAGGTCAAGGGTCAACATAGGCCACTGAACTTCAGTAGAGGCAATTGATGGCACAGTGGCTGCGTTTAATGGGCACAGTGGCTTTGTTTGATGGCACATTGGCAGCAATTGATGGGCACAGTAGCTGTGTTTGATGGGCACAGTGGCTGCAATTGATGGGTTTTTTTTCAGTTTGTTTGCACCCAGGCCTGGATTTACTCCCTTTGCCGCCCCAAGGCCGGGTCCTTCAATGCCGCCCCCGCCTGCGCAGTACAGGGGGGACATTATCCGCCGGGGGACTTTTTCGGCAACACACGAAGAACGAGGGGGGGGGGGTTTGCTGCCGAATATGACATTGAGAGGCGGGGGATGGTGCTGCCGAAAATTGAGAAGCGGGGGGGTGACATTGAGCATTGGGGGGTCTGACAAAATGACATTGAGAACCGGGGGGGGGGGGGTGGGTTGCTGATGCCGAAAATTACATTGAGAGCCATCTCACCTCCTCTTCCCTCTGTTTTCTCTCCTCTCACCATCCGTGACATGACAGGGGGGAACTCCGGAAATGAAAGTGAAAGTGTCCTCTCCTCTCAGCCGCAGTGCCGCCCCTGCACCCACTGCCGCCCCGAGGCCTGGCCTTGTTGGCCTTGTCTGGAATCCGGCCCTGTTTGCACCCCCCAAAAATTTTATTGCATTTATTTGTGTCTTCTATATCCGCCTACAGTTCAGCTTTAAGGAAACGAACTGCACGTTGCTTCGTGGAAGCCGCCTCTTTAAATCTGAGATATCGTAGTTCATCTGCAGCTCTATAAATATCCGGAGGTGAGGCGTGCCAGCCAACCAGATAATATCTTTGACCAGCCTAGTGTGAGGTGGGCTAATGGAATGACACAAATGACTGGTTGCTACGGGTTACAGAACCTGCACAATGGGCCTTGAAGTGTTCTCAGAAATTAGCAAATTGTATTTTCTTCCCGAGCGTTTCTAAACACATTTCACAGCCGGCGTGCAGCCCGGGGACCCGTGACAGGAGGGGAGCCAGGTGATCGGGACCTCCTCAATAAATGTGCCTTACGGTAAGTGAATCTAGGCTCGGCTGAATGGACAACGCTCCGTAAAAGTGGATGTAACGTCAAAACACTTCAGCGCCTCTCAGCATGTTTTCCCCTCATTTATTATTTATATATCCCCCCCAACCCCCAATCATTTATTTAGAAAGTGATGTCAAGGGCCTTGTTTGCTAGATTTAGATGGATCTCTACAGAAAAAAAAATGAGTTTTGTAGGAACAAGGGGGTAGAGCACAAAAAAACATAACAATACAAATATACAGTACATAACAAGAAACACATAGGGAAATATTTATAAAAAATGCAGAGCTATTCATCATGTGCAACTGTACAATCCTTTTGGTAATGGGGCAAATGTTATTAGGCTATTTTCTCTCCAGGTCGAATGTTCTCCATTCATATTGAGTGGAGTGAAGTAGGAAAATACCATATTGTGGTCACTAGGTGGAGCTGATGATCATTATACGTGTTTAATTGCTATGGGCTAGATTCAGCATTGATTTACGCCGGCGTATCTATAGATACGCCTTGTAAATTCAAAGCTGCGCCGGCGTATCTTCTTTCTGTATTCAGAAAGCAAGATACGCCAAAATTAGGCTAAGATCCGACTGGCGTAAGTCTCTGCATATTTACGCTGGCCGCTAGGTGGCGCTTCCGTCGTTTTCGGCGTAGAATATGCAAATGACCTAGATACACCGATTCACAAATGTACGTGCGCCCGGCGGAATTTTTTTACGTCGTTTGCGTAAGGCTTTTCCCGGAGTAACGTTGCTCCTGCTTCTATGAGGCGTACGTAATGTTAAGTATGGACGTCGTTCCCGCGTTGAAATTTTAATTTTTTACGTCGTTTGCGTAAGTCGTTCGCGAATAGGGCTGGACGTAATTTACGTTCACGTCGAAAACCAATACGTCCTTGCGGCGTACTTTGGAACAATGCACACTGGCATATGTACACGGACGGCGCATGGGCCGTTCGTAAAAAACGTCAATCACGTTGGGTCACCACCCATTTACATAAAACACGCCCCCCTCATACTCATTTGAATTAGGCGCGCTTACGCCGGCTCCATTTACGCTACGCCGCCGTAACTTAGGAGGCAAGTGCTTTGTGAATACAGCACTTGCCGCTCTGATTTACGGCGGCGTAGCGTAAATACGATACACTACGCCGCCGTAACAATGCGCCCGGCTACCTGAATCTAGCCCTATGATGGTCAGCACCATCTAGTGCCCATAATACAGAGTTCTCCTAATTCAAGGGATGCATTTATTCAGAAAGTCAGGGGTCTTGTTTGCTAGATTTAGATGGATCTCTCCCAGGGGCCGACTGACCATTAGGGTTCTGGGGCACTGCCTGAGGGCCCCATGCCACTAGGGGGCCCCATCAGGGTTGCCAGCCTCAGTAAATTTTGTTGCGCTATAACCCAAAAAAGACTGTCAATTTTGCTATAAAACATATCTAACAAAAAAAAATTGAAAAAAATTGAATTTCTTCATCTTAGGCCGATATGTATTATGCTACATATTTTTGGCAAAAAATAAATAAAAAATAAGCGAACATTGATTGGTTTGCGCAAAAGTCTACAAACTACGGGATATATTTATGTACCGTATTTATCGGCGTATACTGCGCACTTTTTTGCCCTGAAATTCAGGGCAAAATCATGGGTGCGCGTTATAAGACGATACCCGCTTCCCGCGGCGAGTTTGAATTACTGCGCCGGCATATACCGAGCGCAGTACACTCGTGTATAGTCGGGCAGGCTCGGCTTCTCTCACAGTCACGTCCTGGACGTACAGGACGCACAGGACATGACCGCGAGCGACTATACACGAGTGTACTGCGCTCGGTATATGCCGGCGTAGTAGTGGTTCAAACTCAGCGCGGGAAGCAGGGATTGATCGTGGAGGACACCGCAGAACGACGCCGGACCCGACGAGGAGGACACCACCGAAGCCGCAGACGGAAGCCGGACCCGACAAGGCCGCCGATGGACGCCGCGCAAGACACCAAAACTGTAAGTACTAAAATCTTTTTTTTACAGGAATTGCGGGTCCACTTTAGGGGTGCGCGCTATACGCCGGAGCGCGCAATACCCCGATAAATACGGTAAATTTGTTTCCTTATTTTTATTCTATTACTAGTCATGGTGATGAACAGCGATGATATTGCGGCGGGAAAATCTGACACTAACTGACACCTTTGACGGTTTTTGGGGACCAGTGACACTAATCAGTTTAGGCCAATATTGCCTCGTTTCCACTGGGTGGAGCGGTTTGGGTCGGTACAGTTTGGAACGGTTAGAATGGTCTGGTCTATTCTGGTGAGGGTAGGTTGGCAACACTGCCGTCAGGGGCCATACAGGGTTTAGAAAAAATGCCTAGCGTGTCCACCAATCAGTGGAATGTATTGTAGCTCCGCCCTAACGAACCGTTCTATTTTCTATGGCCCCACATATGAAGCAGGACCCAGAATGGTGCGGTATGGTTCGGTTGTATGGGCCGCTTTCATAATGGAAACACCCAAAATAGCGTACCGTACCGAACCAACCCGAACCGATCCACTCAGTGGAAACGAGGCATATGCATTCTTCTACATGTTTTTGGTAAAAAAAAACATGAAATAAGCGTATATTGATTGGTTTGCGCAAGAGTTATAGGCCCAGATTCACAAAGCACTTACGCCGACGTATATCAAGATACGCCAACGTAAGTGCAAATGTGTGCCGTCGTATCTGTGCGCCGGACCCACAAACTAAGATGCGCCTAAAAACAGGCTTCATCCCGCCGACGTAACTTGCCTACGCCGGCGTATAGTGGGCGCACATTTAGGCTGGACGCATGGTGGCGCTCCCATTGATTAGCCATTCAAATATGCAAATGAGTGAAATACGCCGATTCACGAACATACGCGCGCCCGACGCAGTGCGCGTAAGTTTTACGTCTGGCGTAAAGTTATTCCCCATAAAGGAGGTGCAACCCAGCAGCAGACATGCAAAGGGCTGCACCAGGGAGCACAAGCCGGCGTATTTTACGTTGGACATGTCTGGCTGGGCGTAGGTTACGTTCACGCCGTAGGCAGTGATCCGGCGTAATTTAGGCAGTTGTTCCGACGTGGTTCTGAGCATGCGCAGGGGGATGCGTCCACGTCTCGATGCGTGCGCAGTTCGTGATACGGTCACGCCCACTTCAACCTACGCCGGCATACGCCTTCGAAACCCAGTGCAGCGTTGGGAGCACTGGCTTGGTGAATTCCATGCTTGCCTCTGCGCTGCGTTGGCGTAGCGTAAATTGTTTGCGCTATGGCGGCATAATGTGCGCCCCCGCTCTCTGTGAATCTGGGCCATAGTGCCTACAAAATAGGGGATATATTTAAGGCATTTTTATTATTATTATTATTTTTTTACTACTAACGGCGGTGATCAGTGATTTTTAGCGAGACTGCGACATTGCAGCGGACAGATCGGACACTATTTTGGGTCCAGTGACATTTATGCAGCTATAAAAATGCACTGATTACTATATACCGTATTTATTGGGGTATAGCGCGCTCCCGCGTATAGCGCACACCCCTAAAGTTGGCCAGAAATTCCTGTGGAAAAAAGGATTTTGTACTTACAGTTTTGGTGTCTTGCGCGGCGTCCATCGGCGGCCTCGTTGGGTCCGGCGTCCGTCTGCGGCTTCGGTGTCCTCTTCGTCGGGTCCGGCGTTCTTCTGCGGCGTCCTCCTCGCTCGTTTCCCGCTTTCCCGCGCCGAGTTTGAATACTGCGCCGGCATATACCGAGCGCACGCTCATGTCCTGTACGTCCAGGACGTGAGCGCGGGAGGAGCCGAGACTGCCCGACTATACACGAGTGTACTGCGCTCGGTATATGCCGGCGCAGTATTCAAACTCGGCGCGGAAAAAACGGGTATCGGTGTATATCGCGCACCCACGATTTTGCCCAGGGCAAAAAAGTGCGCGGTATACGCCGATAAATATGGTAAATGTCACTGGCAGTGAAGGGTTTCATACTAGGGGGCGATCAAAGGGTTAAATGTGTTCCCTGGGAGGTGTTTCTAACTGTGGGTGGAGGGACTGACTGGAGGAGGAGAGAGCTGGGAACAGCAGATCTGTCTCTCCTCCTCTGACAGAACGGGGATCTGTTTATTTACATTGACAGATTCCCGTTCTGGCTCTCTGTGGAGCGACCGCGGGTGGTCGGCGGACATCGTGGCTGCCGGCCACATGCATCGGCTCTGGCGTTGTGCCGCCGGCGCGTTTCGCACCCCCTATCGCTTTTAAAGCGGCTGACGCACACCTATGGCGATTCGCCCAGGAGAGATAACCTGCCGCAGTATAATAGTGACGGCTGGTCTTAAAGCGATTAATCTAGATACACCCCCCCCGCCCACCCAACTTCATTAGGCAGGGATGACACACTAATCCGAGAATCCAAATTCCTCTGTGCAGCTAGCAACCGACGTTTTTTTATAACAAACCGTAACGCGGCTGTTTTATTTTTAGGCATTTCTGGTACCTCCGCGGAGGAGCGCGCTTGTGTTATTTTGCCCGGATCCTCCGCTTGAAGCATCAACGTCTGGTTAATATTTACTGCACACGGATGCATTTTTAATAGCCTGAACTTTTCTTTGGATTTTTCAAAAGCGGCCGTATACTGTTTTTTTTTTTCTCGGGCTGGCTTGCTGTCTTAGTTTTCCTGGATGAAATGTATTTAATTATTTATTTCTCTTACGCTCGCGGAAATGAACACTTTTATTTAAATCTGTAATTGGTTTACATACGTGGGCGCTCTTGGTTGCTGCTTGGGCAAGCCATCATATGTGTTCCGTGACCTGAAGGATGTTTTCATTTTTTTTTTTACGTCAAATTTGAGAAAACTCCACTACAGTGGAACCTCAGATTACGAGCATAATCCCTTCCAGAAGAATGCTTGTAATCCAAAGCACTCGCATATCAAAGCGAGTTTCCCCATAGAAGTCAATGGAAAGGAAGATAATTTGTTCCGCATTGACTTCTATGGCATGCAATACCGCATGTGGCCATAGGTAGGGGGGGGGCACCGCAGAGCCTCGGAAATACTCTGGGACAGTACTTCTGAATGTTTTCTGAGTATTTCCAAGTGATTCTGAACGGCTCCGAATCGTTCCGAGTGTCACCGGCGCCCCCGCACCTCTGGACAAATGCGGTACTGCACACCCCATTAGCTTGAATTTTGCTTCAGACAACACTCGCGAACCGAGTCAGGTTTTAGTATAAATATGAAGGGTCAGATTCACGTAGATGGGCGTATTTTTGGGCGTGCGTAACGTATTTGATTTACGTTACGCCGCCGCAAGTTTTTCAGGCAAGTGCTTTATTCACAAAGCACTTGCCTGTAAAGTTGTGGCAGCGTAGCGTAAATCACCCGGCAGAATTCAAATTCGGCGGGTAGGGGGCGTGTTTCATTTAAATGAAGCGCGTCCCCGCGCCGAACGAACTGCGCATGCGCCGTCCCTAAAAAATCCCGGCGTGCATTGCTCTAAATGACGTCGCAAGGACGTCATTGGTTTTGACGTGGACGTAAATGGCGTCCAGCCCCATTCACGGACGACTTACGCAAACGACGTAAAATTTTTAAATTTCGACGCGGGAATGACGGCCATACTTAACATAGGATACGCCACCTATCTTTACGCCGGCATACCTCTTACGGAAACGGCGTATCTTTACTGCGACGGGCAAGCGTACGTTCGTGAATCGGCGTATCTACTAATTTGCATATTTTACGCCGAACTCAATGGAAGCGCCACCTAGCGGCCAGCGGAAATATTGCACCCTAAGATACGACGGCGCAGGCTGTCGTATCTTAGGTAGGTTTAAGTGTATCTCAGTTTGAGCATACACTTAAACATGCGACGGGCTTAGGCCCCATACACACGACCAAACATGTATGCTGAAACTGGTCCGCGGGCCAGTTTCAGCATACATGTTCGGTCGTGTGTGGGCGCGAGCGGGCCGAATTCCAGCAAACATTTGCCCGCCGGGCCTTTTCCCAGCGGGCAAATATTCCTGGACGTGTTTTAAAACCGTCCGCTGGAATCCTGCCCGCTCGGACATGTATGGTCGTCAGTACAGACCTACCGTACATGTCCGAGCGCCCGCCGTCCCTCGCATGCGTCGAATGACTTCGACGCATGCGTGGAAGCCTTTAAATGGCAGGCCCACCCACGTCTCCGCGTCATCGCCGCGTCATCGTCGCGGCGACGACGCGGACACGCCCCGCGTATTGTTTACGCGCGGACTTCTGTACGATGGTGTGTACAACCATCGTACAGAAGCCCTCTGGCAGGCATGTACGGTGAAAACGGTCCGACGGACCGCTTTCACCGTACATGTTTGTTCGTGTGTACCCGGCCTTAGATTGCGAGTTACGTCGGTGTATCTACTGATACGCCGGCGTAACTCTTTGTGAATCTGACCCGAGATCTGAGGTCTTTTTGACCCCAGATCTTATATTTAAGAGGTCCTGCCATGCGTTTGGTTACATTCCTTGTAATAGGAATAAAAGTGACACAATTTGTTTATTTTCTAAAGAACAGTGTAAAAAGAAAAAAAGAAAAGGTAAAATAAATAAGAAAAAAATAAATACATTTTAAACGCGCCCCGTATTTCTCCCATGTTTGAGAAGCAGGATCTTTCATTCTATGAAAAGTGTAGGACCCACTGATAATGGGGCACTTTGACGCAGTAGTGGGCTTAAGCACCATATAGCCATACGGTGTGACCAAATCCCCATATTTTTTGCTTATTTGCTGAATATGTTCAGGTGTTCAGGCAAAGCCTTGCCGAATTTAAATTTCATTTTAGCATGTGTGTGCTGTAATCTTTTCTTCTGGCTGAAAGGACAGGCGATCCTATTGGATGCCTAGGAGTAGGGGAGGAGACGTACGGCGGAAGCGAGCAGGAGAAGAGCCACTGGCCGATGCCTGGAAGCCCAGTCCCCGCCAATGCCTGGATGCCCAGTCCCTGTCAATGCCTGGATGCACGGTCCCCACCGATGCCTGGAAGCCCAGTCCCCGCCAATGCCTGGATGCCCATACCCTGCCAATGCCTGGATGCACGGTCCCCACCGATGCCTGGATGCACGGTCCCCACCGTTGACTGGATGTCTGATCCCCGCTGATGCCTGGATGCCTGATCCCCGCTTATGCCTGGATGCCCGGTCCCCACCGATGCCTGGATGCACGGTCCCCACTTATGCCTGGATGCACGGTCCCCACCGATGCCTGGATGCACGGTCCCCACCGATGACTGGATGCACGGTCCCCACCGATGACTGGATGCACGGTCCCCACCGATGACTGGATGCACGGTCCCCACCGATGACTGGATGCACGGTCCCCACCGATGACTGGATGTCTGATCCCCGCTGATGCCTGGATGCCTGATCCCCGCTTATGCCTGGATGCACGGTCCCCACCGATGACTGGATGCTTGGTCCCCGCCCATGCCTGGATGCCTGATCTCCGCTGATGCCTGGATGCTTGATCCCCGCTGATGCCTCGATGCCTGATCCCCACTGATGCCTGAATGCCTGGTCCCCACCGATGCCTGGATGCCCGATCCCCGCTGATTCCTGGATGCCCCGTCCACGGCGATGCCTGGATGCCGGTCCACACCGAAGCCTGGACGCCCGGTCCCCACCGATGCCTGGATGCACGGTCCCCACCGATGCCTGGATGCACGGTCCCCACCGTTGACTGGATGTCTGATCCCCGCTGATGCCTGGATGCCTGATCCCCGCTTATGCCTGGATGCCCGGTCCCCACCGATGCCTGGATGCACGGTCCCCACTTATGCCTGGATGCACGGTCCCCACCGATGCCTGGATGCACGGTCCCCACCGATGACTGGATGCACGGTCCCCACCGATGACTGGATGCACGGTCCCCACCGATGACTGGATGCACGGTCCCCACCGATGACTGGATGCACGGTCCCCACCGATGACTGGATGTCTGATCCCCGCTGATGCCTGGATGCCTGATCCCCGCTTATGCCTGGATGCACGGTCCCCACCGATGACTGGATGCTTGGTCCCCGCCCATGCCTGGATGCCTGATCTCCGCTGATGCCTGGATGCTTGATCCCCGCTGATGCCTCGATGCCTGATCCCCACTGATGCCTGAATGCCTGGTCCCCACCGATGCCTGGATGCCCGATCCCCGCTGATTCCTGGATGCCCCGTCCACGGCGATGCCTGGATGCCGGTCCACACCGAAGCCTGGACGCCCGGTCCCCACCGATGCCTGGATGCACGGTCCCCACCGATGACTGGATGCACAGTCCCCACCGATGCCTGGATGCCCGATCCCCGCTGATTCCTGGGTGCCCCGTCCACGGCGATGCCTGGATGCCGGTCCACACCGAAGCCTGGACGCCCGGTCCCCACCGATGCCTGGATGCACGGTCCCCACCGATGACTGGATGCACAGTCCCCACCGATGCCTGGATGCCCAATCCCCGCTGATTCCTGGGTGCCCCGTCCACGGCGATGCCTGGATGCCCGGTCCACACCGAAGCCTGGATACCCGGTCCCCACCGATGCCTGGATAGCCCGGTCCCCACCGATGACTGGATGCACGGTCCTCACCGATTACTGGATGCACCGTCCCCGCCGATGCCTGATCCCCACTGATGCCTCGATGCCTGATCCCCGCTGATGCCTGGATGCCCCGATCCCCGCTGATTCCTGGATGCCCGGTCCTCGCCGATGCCTGGATGCCCGGTCCCCGCTGATGCCTGGATGCCCGGTCCACACCAAAGCCTGGATGCCCGGTCCCCACCGATGCCTGGATGCCCGGGTCCCCCCCGATGCCTGGATGCCCAATCCCCGCTGATGCCTGGATGTAGGTCCCTGCCGATGCCTGGATGCCCGGTCCCCCTTGATGCCTGGATGCCCGGTCCCCCTCGATGCCTGGATGCACGGTCCCCGTCGATTCCTGAATGCCCAGTCCCTGCCGATGCCTGGATGTAGGTCGCCGCCGATGCCTGAATGTAGGTCCCCGCCGATGCCTGGATGCCTGGTCCCCACGATGCCTAGATGCCCGGTTCCCACCACCGCTCTTTGGATGCCTGATCCTCGCCGCTTCTTATCCGATGCCCATCACCTAGATGGGGTAAGTGATTGTGGACCGACTGGCAGACAGCGGGGTGGTTGAGTTTTCACTGGGGGGGGGGGGTTTGGCTGTTTGCTGCCCCTCCCAAACAAAAAAACACCAGCCGCCACTGCTTTCAGCATTATTATAGATGCATGTTTAACAGTTTAACAGTATATGCAACAATAAAAAAGAAAACAATAAAGAGTTATACAAACAAGTCCAAGGACCATCAGTAAATGCTTACGTATGCAAATGTCCTTCAAGGTTCTCTACTTTTCTCTTCTATGAACTAAAATCAATGTAAAATAAAGCTATTGTAAATTGGTTCCAGGAAAGTGTGATAAAGCACATAGGTGACATCTGAGGCGGCTACACAATGGCTCTTCATGGTCAGAGCTGTATACATTGCATTTATATAACAGTATGAAAAAAAAAAAACAACAAAAAAGAAGGCTTTTTTTTTTAAACTTGTTTTAATGTCAAACAGAAACTTTACATTAATACATAATTCAAATTAAAAAAAGACCGTAGCTGCCCAAAACTGATAGCTTGATAGTTTTGTGTAATAGAGGACAATACAACACAACACAGTGAGAGGTCCCAAATTTATTTGCCCCATTAAAAGCCACGGGGACAATCTGAAGAGTATTCAACGTGTTTCAGGGGACCAAAAGGGCTTGTTCAGGGCTTGAGATTCAGGACAATGTGAATGGGCTGGAAGGGAAATGGACATTTTAATGGTATTGCTTCCATTGTAATGACAGCAGCTGGTTTGGCAGCCCCAAGCATAACGTTGTATCTGGACCTTTAGATAGAGGAATAGAGGAATTTTAGTCCAAATGCAGCACTCACTCCTGCAGGAGCGCGTAGTTGAAGGTCCCTAGGGTCTTTTCCCATAGTTGCATCTGCAGTCTGGCTTTCCTTGTCACTCCTTTGGCTCATTGAAAAGTCTTGGGCAGGGGTCTCCAAAATGCGGCTTGAGGCAGTAGTGTATTTAGGCTTTGTGCTGCCCTAGGCCTGACTAAACTCGTGCACCCCCTAATTTAAATATGACACACCCCTTCCTGTCAAGGCCACACTCCTTTCTGTTTAAGACCCGCCCTGAAATTGGGTACACTAGTTCTTAGGGCCTGGGGGGGCATTGTATTCCCTTAATTTGCATAGATTTCCTCTCACTTCCTGTTTGGCTATGGGGCAGGAAGTGAAGGGAAATCTCTGAAATGGGACAGGGATGGTAAAAAATAAACTGACAGGGGATATAACGCTCGCTCTATCCAAAAAAAGTGTTGTCTATAGTTCTAATTTGAGCACAAATTTTTGATAATTTTATGGAGAGGACTAAGAAGATGTAACCATGCCAATGGTGCAGCAGAAAACATATAGCACAGTGAGGAAGGTTTGTGGTCCAGGCTGATAGGACAGTCAAAATTAGAAGCAGCTTGCGTTACACTAACAGTGTAGCACAAACCAGCGGGGACTCTTTCCGTGCTGCCCCCCTGCAAAGTGCTGCCCTAGGCCTGGGATACAGCGTTGGCCTTGGGGCCAGATTTGCATGTCTTTATCCAGCCCTTGGGGCAGTATTCATCCCAGTGATATGAGACACTATTCTTCCCATTGACACAGACAATTGGGCACTATTTCTCCCCTAATACCAAAGATGGGACACTATTCCTCCCCCTAATACCAAAGATGGGACACTATTCCTCCCCCTTATACCAAAGACGGGACACTATTCCTCCCCCTAATACCAAAGATGGGGGACTGTTTACTCTGTTTACTGAGGCAGGAAAAAAATTATATTCCCGCTGGCCACAGTCCAGCCCCCCTAAAGTCTGAAGGACAGTAGACTTTGTGTAGAAAGTTTGGAGAGTCTTGGTCTAGAGAAGGGTCTCCAAACTTTCTAAACAAACTTCTAGCAGAATAGGTTCCCCAGCGACCTCGATGAACAGCAGACACATGGCAAGCCTGCCCAGGAGGGCAGCAGCTGGGATCTCGTCCTCTACGGCAAGAACCTCTCTGCTCCAGGTCTCAGAGTATTTATGCTCACTCTCAGCCACCATCTGGGTACCTATTCTCAGGGATTGTCCAGGGCTACATAAATATTCAGCTGCTGATTTGACTCTCTCAGTCCTTAGTCTTCTAGGGACTTTCCAGACAGACAGTGGGACCTTGTGTCCCGAATGATCCCAGGTTTAGGAGATATCCCCTGTCCCCTGCATGTGTCGATGTCATTGGCACATGCGCATTGAAGCAAACTGAAGCATTGGCATGTATGTGCCGTTTCTTCAGGGAGTGTGCCGTTACCGGCGCATGCACGGGAGTGACGTGATCGCGGCTCCGGCCAGTCACCGCGTCGGAGTCCGCGATACCCGGAAGTAACTCCGGGAGAGATGTCGCCGGCCGGAGGGGGGTAAGTAATTCATAATGAGCTAGTATGCAATGCAAAAAATATTAAAATTGTCGCGCTTCTTTTTTTGGTTATAGCGCAAAAAATAAAAACCGCAGAGGTGATCAAATACCACCAAACGAAAACTCTATATGTGGGAAAAAAAGGACGTCAAAGTTGTTTGGGTGTAACGTCGCACGACCGTGCAATTGTCAGTTAAAGAGATGCAGTGCCAAATCCCAAAAAACGGCCCGCTCATTGGGCAGCCAAATCCTCCGGGGCTGAAGTGGTTAAGGAACGCTCTGTGACCCTTGGTTAGCGCAGCCCAGCAATGCAGATGTGTTGCCTCCTACTGCAATTGCACGTTGGGGTGCCAACTCAAAAAAATAAATAAAACAAATACATTTTGGTTTGATTTTTTCCTATCTTATGCTGATATGTTATTCCGAACAATACGGCAAAAATAAACTTGGCATACAATGGCACACAGCTTCTTTTTTTTATTTTTTTTTAAGAAAATAACATGCTTAGATACAAGGGAGATTCTCATATTTAAAAGAAAACTGAAATTGCTTCATTGAAGTGCAAATCTGAGACTTTCATTTATTCTATGATAAGAAAATGGCTTGATATTGATTCCTGATATTTTTGGCTACTATTGAAGGAACAGAATGCCAAGATGTAGTTTATTTAAAGAAAAAAAAAAAGGAAAGACCGAAGTCAACTGTTTTTGATGAAAAGATGAGCGTTGCATGAATGCGAAGCATTAGAACTTGTTTTCTTATGATAATTTCATGCTTTTAGTTAATAATCTGGCACAATTATCTTAAAGTCTGCTCTGCAACTTAGTTTTGCTGACTTAAAATGTGAAATAAAAATATGATTATCAGCCGCTTAGAGAGAGCAATTTGTAAAATGGAAGTCAGGAAGACCCGATCTTAGCGGGTAATTTATTTTAGTAAGGCTTTAGAAGAAGAAGAAGATATTAATAAAATATCTTTTAACCACTTAAGATCCGGACCTTTAGGCAGCTAAAGGACCCGGCCAGTTTTTGCGATTCAGCACTGCGTCGCTTTAACTGACAATTGCGCGGTCGTGCGACGTGGCTCCCAAACAAAATTGGCGTCGTTTTTTCCCCACAAATAGAGCTTTCTTTTGGTGGTGTTTGATCACCTCTGCGGTTTTTATTTTTTGCGCTATAAACAATAATAGAGCGACAATTTTGAAAAAAATGCAATGGGGTAGATTCAGGTACTATTTGCGCCCTCTTACGGAGGCGCAGCGTACCCTTTTAACGCTGCGCCTCCGTAAATTACGTGCGCTACGCTTCATTCATGAAGCAGTAGCTACGTAATTTGTGCGGGCGCTCCTTGAAAATGCCCGGCGTAAGGGCGCGTAATTTAAATGATCCCGTAGGGGGCGTGGATCATTTAAATTAGGCGCGTTCCTGCGCCGAACGTAGTGCGCATGCTCCGTCGGGAAACTTTCCCGACGTGCATTGCGGCAAATGACGTCGCAAGGACGTCATTTGCTTCAACGTGAACGTAAATGGCGTCCAGCGCCGTTCACGATTCACTTACGCAAATGACGTCATTTTCAAACATCGCGACGCGGGAACGACGGGTATACTTAGCATTGGCTGCCCCTGCTAATAGCAGGAGCAGCCTTACGCGGAACCCGACGAATGTAAATGACGTAAACTGACCTAGCGGCCAGCGTAAGAATGCAGCCTACGATACGACGGCATAAGAGCCTTATGCCAGTCACATCTTAGGCTGCAGTCGGCGTATCGAGCTCTCTGAATCAGGAGCAGTCGATACGCCGGCGCAACTAAGCAATTGCGCTGCGTAACTATGGTTACGCAGACGCAATTGCTTTCTGAATCTACCCCAATATTTTTTACTTTTTGCTATAATAAATATCCCCCAAAAATATATATAACATTTTTTTTCCTCAGTTTAGGCCGATACGTATTCTTCTACCTATTTTTGGTAAGAAAAAATCACAATAAGCGTTTATCGATTGGTTTGCGCACAATTTATAGCGTTTTCAAAACAGGGGATAGTTTTATTGCATTTTTATTATTATTTTTTTTTTACTACTAATGGCGGCGATCATCGATTTTTTTCGTGACTGCGACATTATGGCGGACACTTCGGACAATTTTGACACATTTTTGGGACCATTGTCATTTTCACAGCAAAAAATGCATTGTTTACTGTGAAAATGACAATTGCAGTTTGGGAGTTAACCACAAGGGGGCGCTGAAGGGGTTAAGTGTGACCTCATTTGTGTTTCTAACTGTAGGGGGGTGTGGCTGTAAGTGTGACGTCATTGATTGTGTTTCCCTATAAAAGGGATCACACGATCGATGACGCTGCCACAGTGAAGAAACGGGAAGCTGTGTTTACACACACCTCTCCCCGTTCTTCAGCTCCGGGGATCGATCGCGGGACTCCACGGCTGGGCACTTAAAGAGTACGTACCTGTACGTGCTTGTGCCCAGCCGTGCCATTCTGCCGACGTATATGTGCAGGAGGCGGTCCTTAAGTGGTTAATACAGTGTGCATTCTTTCATTCTTTCATCTCCCCTACTGTAATATCCACAGACATCTCCCCCACTGTAATATCCACAGACATCTCCCCCACTGTAATATGCACAGACATCTCCCCACTGTAATATCCACAGACATCTCCCCCACTGTAATATCCACAGGCATCTCCCCCCACTGTAATATCCACAGACATCTCCCCCACTGTAATATCCACGGACATCTCCCCCACTGTAATATCCACAGACATCTCCCCCACTGTAATATCCACAGACATCTCCCCCACTGTAATATCCACAGACATCTCCCCCACTGTAATATCCACAGACCCCCCCCCCCCCCCCACTGTAATATCCACAGACCCCCCCCCCACTGTAATATCCACAGACATCTCCCCCCACTGTAATATCCACAGACATCTCCCCCCACTGTAATATCCACAGACATCTCCCCCACTGTAATATCCACAGACCCCCCCCCCACTGTAATATCCACAGACCTCTCCCCCACTGTAATATCCACAGACATCTCCCCCACTGTAATATCCACAGACATCTCCCCCACTGTAATATCCACAGACATCTTCCTCACTGTAATATCCACAGACATCTCCCCCACTGTAATATCCACATCTCCCCCACTGTAATATCCACAGACATCTCCCCCACTGTAATATCCACAGACATCTCCCCCACTGTAATATCCACAGACATCTCCCCCCACTGTAATATCCACAGACATCTCCCCCCCACTGTAATATCCACAGACATCTCCCCCCACTGTAATATCCACAGACATCTCCCCCCCACTGTAATATCCACAGACATCTCCCCCACTGTAATATCCACAGACATCTCCCCCCCACTGTAATATCCACAGACATCTCCCCCCACTGTAATATCCACAGACATCTCCCCCCCACTGTAATATCCACAGACATCTCCCCCACTGTATAGGAAGATTAGTGCTTGCTTATTCTTACCAGAGAAGCCGGCCGAACACGAGCAGTTGAGGCCAGGTGATGACATCAGCGAGCTGCTCTAGGCTCACCTAGGCCGCGCCGGGTGGACCAAGATGGCCGCAACTCCGGGGAGCTAGGCCGAAGCCGCGGCCTTATCTATAGCCGAGGCATCAGCGGAGCTCCGCGGATCACGTGGTGTGCCGATCCACATATGGTGACCCGTTCGGGTCATGGATCATTTACGACCCGTTGCACCACTAGTACCGATCAAAAGAATTTTGATCAATCAAAAAATTTTACGATTAATCGAGTAATTAATCTTTAATTTCCACAGCCCTAATATATATATATATATATATATATATATATATATATATACCGGATTTATCGGGGTATACTGCGCGCCGGCGTATAACGAGCACCCCAAGCTTAGAAGGGAAGTTTAGGAAAAAACTTACATTTTGGATGCCCAGCCTTGTCGGTGTCCGTCTGCTGTTGGCGTCCATCGGCGGCCTTGTCCGGCGTCCATCTGCGGCCTTGCGCGGGGTCCATCCAGCCTTGTCGGTGTCCGTCTGCTGTCTTGCCTGGCATCCATCGGCGGCCTTGTCCGGCGTCCGTCTGCGCCCTTGCGCGGGGTCCATCCAGCCTTGTCGGTGTCCGTCGCATCCGTCTGCCGGTTCCTCCAGCCTTGTCGGTGTCCATCGCGTTCGTCTGCCGGGTGTTTGAGTTTGGCGCCTCGGTCGAGCTGTGCAGAGACGGATTTCGGTGTGTTCGGCTCCTCTCGGCTTCTCTCGGCTTCTGTCGGCTCCTCTCGCGTGGCTGCGGGCGGAGCCGAGCGTGGCCGAGCCCTCCCTGAGTGCGCAGTACGCTCGGCTCGGTCTTTGTCAGTCTTTCACGGCGGCGCTCAGAGACAGCGGGGATCAGCGTATATCGCGCAGCCATGATTTCCCCCTGATTTTAAGGGGAAAAAAGTGCGCGTTATACGCCGATAAATACGGTATATATATATATATATATATATATATATATATATTATATATATACATATATATTTTTTTTTTTTTCTTTGCCAGTAGCTTTTGTTTTTCATCTTGAAGTCACACTACAGTGTAATATCGTATAGGCCAATATAAAATCATAAAATCCACGGGGTGCATCGTTTTAGATTTCATCCATTTGTATTTGTCTTCCACAAATGCTGTTAAATGAAGAGGTTTTAACTATTAAAATTCAATATATCCTCGAGAACTGAAACCCACTTAATATGTCCCGCTCAGACGTAGCCAGAAATATTACTGGGAGGCTAAAAGTGCAGACAAATTATTGCCCATTACCTTGACAGCTCGGGCAGCGCGGGGAAAGATCTCAAATATTATAACTGACAGAGAAGATGAAATAATTAGTAAAAAAAAAAAAAAAGGATGGTGGAAGAGAAGTAGCCATTGACTGCTCTATAATACAGGGCCTTGACCTCTATGAGATGTACCCGCTAGTACAACAGACAAAAGCTCCGCTGGGCAGGCAACTTATCTTCCACGCTACGTAGGCGGTATCTGGACGCCAATGCAATGAGCGATATTAAAGGAAACCTGTCACGGCATTACGCTCTTAATGTAAAGACCATTATATCATATGAGGACACTACGCCGACACACTAGCAAGCCGTTCTATAGATTTTATGATTTGTTTCAAATGAAAGTTATGCCCTGCTGTTGTCACAATACATCCAGTTCAATAGTTGACATATATTATTTCAATTGGCCCCTGCGGTGTCATATACAGTTTATTTAAAAGGGAAAAATATACTGTAGCGGTGACCCTTTCCCGGCCAGAATCGTTTTTGCTACATACGTTGTAAAAAAAAAAAATATTTTAAAGGAACACTAAAGGCAAGATTTTTTTTGGGGTAAAATACCGCATTTATCGGGGTATTGCGCGCTCCGGCGTATAGCGCGCACCCCTAAAGTGGACCCGCATTCCTGTGGAAAAAAGATTTTTGTACTTACAGTTTTGGTGTCTTGCGCGGCGTCCATCGGTGGCCTTGTCGGGTCCGGCGTCCGTCTGCGGCTTCGGGTGTCCTCTTCGTCGGGTCCGGCGTCCTTCTGCGGGCGTCCTCCTCGCTCGTTTCCCGCTTTCCCGCACCGAGCGCAGTACACTCGTGTATAGTCGGGCAGGCTCGGCTACTCTCGCGCTCACATCCTGTACGTCCAGGACGTGAGCGCAAGACTGCCCGACTATACACGAGTGTACTGCTCTCGGTATATGCCGGCGCAGTATTCAAACTCGGCGCGGGAAAGCGGGTATCGGTGTATATCGCGCACCCACGATTTTGCCCTGATTTTCAGGGCAAAAAAGTGCGCGGTATACGCCGATAAATACAGTAACAAACATGTCATACTTACCTCCACTGTGCAGCTCGTTTTGCACAGAGTGGCCCCGGTCCGTGTCTTCTGGGGTCCCTTGGTGGCTGTCTCGGCTCCTCCATGCAAAAGCTTTCCACCTTCATGCGAGCTCCCTCACATGGTGGAAAGCTTTTGCGAGCGCGCTCCCGTGATACAGCGGCGGCCATAGCCGCTGACTGTATCACTCGGCCCCGCCCCCCCCGTCATCCGCTGTGATTGACAGCAGCGCCAGCCAATGGCTGTGCTGCTATAAATTCGTCCAACCTAGCCAATCAACGGCCAGGCTGGGTTACCGAACAGGATGACGAGGACGCGCCCGGGACTTTCGAGGGGTGAGGTAAGTAAAACGGGGGCTCGGGGGGGGGGCGGTGCTGTCAGATGTTTTTTTACCTTAGGATGCATTAAGGTAAAAAAAAACTTTTACCTTTACAACCCAATGCAATGGCACAGTGAGGCATGCAATGGCACAGTGAGGTATGCAATGGCACAGTGAGGTATGCAATGGCACAGTGAGGTGAGGCATGCAATGGCACAGTGAGGCATGCAATGGCACAGTGAGGTATGCAATGGCACAGTGAGGCATGCAATGGCACAGTGAGGTATGCAATGGCACAGTGAGGTATGCAATGGCACAGTGAGGTATGCAATGGCACAGTGAGGTGAGGCATGCAATGGCACAGTGAGGTGAGGCATGCAATGGCACAGTGAGGCATGCAATGGCACAGTGAGGTATGCAATGGCACAGTGAGGCATGCAATGGCACAGTGAGGCATGCAATGGCGCCGTCCCCTCGCTCCCCTGCGCTGTCAGGTGTACAATACATAGAGATTAATGCAATGCATGAATCTCTATGTATTGTCTCCACTGCCACCCACTATTCAGATGGCCGGCTCCCTGGTGAGCGCCGGCCATCTGAATAACAGCATTTTGTTGGTGTTTGGAAGTGTCTATCACAACCAGCGGCTCTGATAGGCTTTCCGATTACAGCCTGTTGGCTCTAATCGGCTACCAAATAGTTAACCAGGGGACGTACAGGGTGTGCGTTCCCTGGTTAACACTGACACTCGTCCCAGCCAATCAGGTTCACCGGGTCTGGTTAACGGTAACCTGATTGGCTGAAGCAACATCGAGGGCGGGACTTGGGAGAAGACATCGAGGGAGGATAGCTGACCCGAGAAAAGGTAAGTGCTGGGGGACGGGGAAGTAATCTGGCGGCAATTGCTGGGCACAGTGGTGACAATGGCTGGGCACAGTGGTGACAATTGCTGGGCACAGTGGTGACAATTGCTGGGCACAGTGGTGACAATGGCTGGGTGCAGTGGTGACAATTGCTGGGCACAGTGGTGACAATTGCTGGGCACAAATGAGAAAACAAGGATTTCTCAAAACAGGAATAACTAATGGTCGGACTTTGGAGGCAAGACAACAACAAAAAAATACAAAAAATATATTTATTACAAAGAGCATACACAAATTACAATGTTCAAAAAAAAACATACAAATAATTGAATGGTGTCCCTTGTGCATCTACGCATTTCGCCGTAAGGCTTCTTTAGGACAAGCAACAATGGGAAACCAGTTACATAGAACAAATCTATCCGAAATGAGATACACATATATTAACACATGAGAATTAAAATAAATTGTGATGGTTAAAAAACACATATACACGTACTCCTGACACTTTCCACGTGTCAGCTAAAGCGACATGTGGTTGAAATACCTTAGGATGAGTACAGTGGGCACAGGGATGACAATTGCTGGGCACAGCGCAGTGGTGACAATTGCTGCCGGGCACAGCGCAGTGGTGACAATTGCTGGGCACAGCGCAGTGGTGACATTTGCTGGGCACAGTGCCGTGGTGACAATTGCTGGGCACAGTGCAGTGGTGACAATTGCTGGGCACAGTGCAGTGGTGACAATTGCTGGGCACAGTGGTGACAATTGATGGGCACAGTGGCTGCGTTTGATGGCATCAGGGCCGCTGATAGAAATCATGGGGCCCTGTACAGCCTAATTGATGGGGTCCCACCCCTGTCCCCGCCCCCTCCCCAGACACCGTCAATGCCATAATGTACTGCAGACAGTACCACCCATGCCGCCAATGCCCATGGTGGCATTGTCTGCAGCACATTATGGCAA
Organism: Rana temporaria; assembly: GCF_905171775.1. NCBI lineage: Eukaryota > Metazoa > Chordata > Amphibia > Anura > Ranidae > Rana > Rana temporaria. The sequence goes on along the minus strand of NC_053500.1, from coordinate 133,439,464 downwards.
TGGGTGGCACTGTCTCTGCAGGCAGCACATGCGTTATGGGCCATAACGCATGTGCTGCCAGCAGAGAGCTGTGCTTGGATTGGTTGGTGATAGGGTGCTGGAGGAATATTTTTTTTTTTCTGCATCAATTCCCACTCTGTTCATATTACCCGGGCCCCCTCTGCTGGCCGGGCCCGGTACAACAGGCCTATCAGCGTCCCTGGATGGCATGGCACGTTTGATGGCAGAGTGGTTGCGTTTGATGGTATGGCACGTTCGATGGCACAGTGGCGACGTTTGATGGGCACAATAAGGCTGCAATTGATGTTTTTTTTTTTTTTTTTTTTTTTTGTTTGTTTGCGCCACCCCCCAAAAAAATTTGAGCACCAGCCGCCACTGGTTTACTGTATATTTTGTAACTGCTCAAGATTTTTTTTTTTCTTCTTCAAAACAAAAGTCTTCACTTCTGTTACTTTGTGCAAAAGTTTTCTTTATTCCCGTCTTCTCCTTTCCGAGGACATTCTGTTATAGATAAAACTTATTTTCGTTTTAATGTTAGACAGGTACACATGTGGTCATCTTAGAAGCTGCAGCTTTGCTGTGGAATGTATTTGAAGTAGAATGTGTCAGGGAACGCTTTTGTTCCACACATTTAATTGTGATGCATGCGCGTACATAGGCTCTAGACACTGAATGTCAAAAAGATTGATCATCGCTCTGTACTTTATGATTTTGTCTGATGAAAAAAATGTCTCAAGACATTTCTGGAGGGATTTTCAATATAATGCAAAAAAATTCTATGGTGTTTAATCTGGCAGAGGTGCTTGAGAAGTGTACGCGAATCCGCGGCTTTTTACAACGCAAGAATTACACGGAGGTCTCTTTTCTTGGCTGCGACGCTTTGCAGGTTTTCAATTGCCCGCAGGGCCATTGGCCCAGATTCACAGAGAGCGGGCGCACATTACGCCGCCGTAGCGCAACCCAATGTACGCCATGCCGACGCAGCGCAGAGAGGCAAGCATGGAATTCATTTGAATGACGCGCGCTTACGCGGGCCCCATTTACGCTACGCCGCCGTAGGTTAGGAGGCAAGTGCTTTGTGAATACAGCACTTGCCTCTCAAACTTACGGCGGCGCAGCGTAAATACGATACGCTGCGCCGCCGTAAGAAGGGGCGCAGCTACCTGAATCTAGCCCATTGTGGTTTTTTTTTAAAACTTGTCCCTTTTCTTTTGTTTATAGCGCAAGAAATAAAAAATACAGAGGTGATCAAATAGGACCAAAATAAAACTCTTTGGGCCAGATTCACGTACAGCGGGCGCAGCGTAACGTAAACCGGTTTACGCTACACCGCCGCAATTTTTCCGATTTAGTGCCCGATCCACAAAGCACTTACCTGGAAATTTGCGGCGGTGTATCGTAAACAGGTCCGGCGTAAAGGCGGTCCAATTCAAATGGGACGGGTACCATTTAAATTAGGCGCGCTCCTGCGCCGGACGTACTGCGCATGCTCCCGTCGTAAATTTCCCGACGTGCTTTGCGCGAAATTACGACGCGCCAATGTTTTGTGAATCGCGACGTGAAAAAAGATTTACGCCGGGAAAAATAAAAGATTAAAAAAAAAATCAAAAGCGACGCGGGAAAGACAGGCATACTTTAACATGGTGGAGTACTTTTACACCATGTTAAAGGTGCCCTATCTTTGCGACGGAAATCTAACACTTGCGACGCCGTAACGACGGGAAAAATCTTCGTGGATCGCCGTAACTCCTAATTTGCATACCCGACGCTGGTTTACGACGCAAACTCCCCCCAGCGGCGGCCGCGGTATTGCATCCTAAGATCCGACAGTGTAAGTCCATTACACCTGTCGGATCTTAGGGCTATCTATGCAGAACTGATTCTATGAATCAGCCGCATAGATAGAAACAGGGATACGACGGCGTATCAGGAGAAACGCCGTCGTATCTCTTTGGTGAATCTGGCCCTTTATTTGTGGGGAAAAATGATATCATATAATTTGGGTACAGTGTTGTATGACTGCGTAATTGTCATTCAAAGTGTGACAGCGCTGAAAGCTGAAAAATGGCCTGGGCAGAAAGGGGGGTGAAAGTGCCCGGTATTGAGGTGGTTAATCAGCTATAGGGTCACGGGATGGAGGGTCAGGGTTTTTTTTTTGTTTTGTTTTGCTTGGTGTTAATCTTTAACCTCTTACCCCCCGGACCATATTGCTGCACAAAGACCAGAGTACTTTTTGCGATTCGGGACTGCGTCGCTTTAACAGACAATTGCGCGGTCGTGCGACGTGGCTCCCAAACAAAATTGGCGTCCTTTTTTTCCCACAAATAGAGCTTTCTTTTGGTGGTATTTGATCACCTCTGCGGTTTTTAGTTTTTGCGCTATAAACAAAAATAGAGCGACAATTTTGAAAAAAATGAATATTTTTTACTTTTTGCTGTAATAAATATCCCCCAAAAATATAAAAAAAAATATTTTTTTTCCTCAGTTTAGGCCGATACGTTTTCTTCTACATATTTTTCGTAAAAAAAAAATCGCAATAAGCGTTTATTGATTGGTTTGCGCAAAAGTTATAGCATTTACAAAATAGGGGGTATTTTTATGTCATTTTTATTATATTTTTTTTACTAGTAATGGCGGCGATCAGCGATTTTTTTTTCGGTACTGCGACATTATGGCGGACACTTCGGACACTTTTGACACATTTTTGGGACCATTGGCATTTTTATAGCGATCAGTGCTATAAAAATGCATTGGATTACTATAAAAATGCCACTGGCAGTGAAGGGGTTAACACTAGGGGGCGGGGAAGGGGTTAAGTATGTTCCCTGGGTGTGTTCTAACTGTAGGGGGGTGGCCTCACTAGGGGAAACACTGATCCTCTGTTCATACATTGTATGAACAGAAGATCAGCATTTCCCCCGCTGACAGGACCGAGAGCTGTGTGTTTACACACACAGCTCCCGGTCCCCGCTCTGTAACGAGCGATCGCGTGTGCCCGGCGGCGATCGCGCCCGCCGGGCACACGCACGGGAGTCGGGGGCGAGCGGGGGGTGCGCGTGCGCGCCTCCGGCGGCACGCGTGCCCCTAGTGGCGGCTGGGAGAGAGGACGTCATACTACGTGCTCTCGCCCAGCCGAGCCAACTTGCCGACGTATAACGGCGGTGGCCGGTCGGCAAGTGGTTAAAAAGCACTCAAAGGAGGAGACCACAAATGGCAGCTCACAAGTCTAATTATAAGGCTCACGTAAGCCTCAGTTCCTCGATTCTCTCATTTCGAGAGGCTTGGTGAAGTGTTAGTATAAATGCAAAACAGGTTCCCATTTAAATAACTAAAAGCATTTGCTTTCCTTCACTCCATTATAAGCAACCCATATTCTCAAACTGGGAATACTTCTGTGAATCAGTAAGAGCTTTGTACGAGCTTTCCGAAGCTGCGTTATATTAGGACGCCCAAGAAAGAAAAATAAAAAAAATCCGGTCGCTCTTTCATAATGAGACAAGCATACCTTCCATCCCAAAGCCATTAGTAACCATATCCCATAAGTCCAATTTACTTGGATTTGACAGAACTGCGCACACTGGGAAGTTTTTGATGTCTTTGCACACGCGTCTTCACACTCTTGCAAATTATCCAACTAAGGAAAGTGAAAATAAATGGAAACTCCGGGGCGGCCTCAAGAGAAGTATTGCCAATGAAGACAAAACTAACCTATTTTATATTTAATAACTGTTCCTCTCTTACAACCCAGCTGCTGAACGGCACTGCTTACCAAAATCTATTTTGTAGACACTATACATTTTGCGTTAACAAAAATATGTAGAAGTATACGTATCGGCCTAAACTGTGGGAAAAATTTGTTTTTTAAAATATTTTTTGGGGGATATTTATTATAGCAAAAAGTAAAAAATATTGCATTTTTTTCAAAATTGTCGCTCTATTTTTGTTTATAGCGCAAAAAATAAAAACCGCAGAGTTGATCAAATACCACCAAAAGAAAGCTCTGTTTGTGGGAAAAAAAGGACGTTAATTTTGTTTGGGAGCCACGTCGCACGACCGCGCAATTGTCTGTTAAAGCGACGCAGTGCCGAATCGCAAAAAGGGGCCTGGTCTTTTAGCTGCATAATGCTCCGGGGCTGAAGTGGTTAATAAACAGCTGCACAAAAAATTTTCAACGTAAAAAAAAAATTGCAGCGGCCACCATTTTATTCTCCAGGGTCTCTGCTTTCTGCATTGTTGCCAGGCAACTAGCACTTTCAGCAATGCCAGGTTCCTTATGTTTCCGCGTAAATGTCAGTAAAAGCGACGCAGTGCCGGATCGCTAAAAGTTACCCGGTCATTTGGCAGCCAAATGGTCCGGGGCTGAAGTGGTTAATAATAATAAAAATAATACCGTATTTATCGGCGTATATCGCACACTTTTTTGCCCTGAAAGTCAGGGCAAAATCGTGGGTGCGCGATATACGCCGATACCCGCTTCCCGCGCCTAGTTTGAATGCCTGCGCCACAATATACCGAGCGCAGTACACTCGGGTACATTCGGCCAGGCTCGGCTTCACTCGTAGTCACGCTCTGTGACGTTTATGCGTGAGAAGCCGAGCCTGGCCGAATATACGCGAGTGTACTGCGCTCGGTATACGACGGCGGAGGCTTCAAACTGAGCGCAGGAAGCAGGGATTTGCCATGAAGACAGCGCGGGAGAAGCCGGGAGGACACCACCGAGGCCGCAGACGGACGCCGGACCGGACGAGGCTGCCGATGGACGCCGGGCAATACACCAAAACTGTAAGTATTAAAATGTAATAATTTTTTTTTACAGGAAAAAGAGGTCAAAATTAGGGGTGCGCGCTATACGCCGGAGCGCGCAATACCCCGATAAATACGGTATATATATATATATATATATATATATATATATATATATATATATATATATATATATATATATATATATATATATATATAATAAAGCGGCCCAGTGTTCTCCACAAAAAAAATAAAAAAAAACGACAGTTAGAAATACATTTGCTTTATTCACATCAATTTTAAGTCCAGCAGTTTTGGATTTTTCATTAAAGTACGGACAGCAAACTGAACTTTAAAGTTTTTTTTTAAAAAAAATATACTTTTAAGACACATAGAACCTTAGTACATCCGTTCTGCAGCCACAGTTTTTGACAATCACCCCCGGCAGCAGAAATTCTCAGGTAAAAGCCTTCTGAATAGATTGTCGCTGTGGCAATTTTCAGTAAACTGTCTGCCTACCGGAGCGCTCTTTATTCTTTTTTTAGTTTTGAAGTTCCTTACCAATTTTTCTGCCTTTTCCCCATCCAATTTAACAGATTATGTTCTTTTTTTTCCAGCTCTCTTATATTGTGATATTTTAAGGGTATTTTAAGGGTACCTAGGGATGGGAAAAATGCAGCACAATTATACAACGTAGATGTAATGTCTAAAAAAAAGTACACATACTTACATGTATCCTGATTTCAACTCTCAAAATTAGATGTTTACTTTCAGTTCACATAAAAACAATCCTTCAACCATATATGATCTCTTCCTTTTTGTTCTTATATGTACCGTATTTATCGGCGTATATCGCACACTTTTTTGCCCTGAAAATCAGGGCAAAATCGTGGGTGCGCGATATACGCCGATACCCGCTTCCCGCGCTAAGTTTGAACCACTGCGCCGGCATATACTGAGCGCAGTACACTTGGGTATAGTCGGGCAGGCTCGGCTCCTCTCGCGGTCACGTCCTGTGCGTCCTGTACGTCCTTTACGCGAGAGGAGCCGAGCCTGCCCGACTATACCCGAGTGTACTGCGCTCGGTATATGCCGGCGTAGTGGTTCAAACTCAGCGGGGATCGAGCGGGGGGGACACCACGATGGCCGCAGAAGGACGCCGGACCGGACGAGGCCGCCAATGGACGCGATGGACGACGGGCAAGACACCGACGAGGGGCATCCAAACTGTAAGTATTTTTTTTTTACAGGAATTTTTCTTCAAGTTCGGGGGTGCGCGCTATACGCCGGGGCGCGTAAAAGGCCGATAAATACGGTATTTTTGCAGTTTTGCTGTCTTTTGAAATTTGCTGGCATCTAGTGGTGGCTTAGGGCAACTACGACTTGTTTACTTACATCAGGGGTCTCAAACTAGCGAGCCCCCCAGCTGTTGCGAAAGTTCCATCATGCCTCTGCCCGTGGCAGGGGTCATGCTTGTAACTGTCAGCCTTGCAATGCCTCATAGGACTTGTAGTTTTGCAACAGCTGGAGGGCCGCCAGTTTGAGGCCCCTGACTTACATGATTTGATATCTCTCTCTCTGTTCTTGCCTCCTGTTTAGCGCTACCGTGTTTCCCCGAAAGTAAGACCGGGTCTTATAATAATTTTGTCCACAAAAAACACACTAGGGCTTACTTTCAGGGGATGTCTTATTTATTTACGGAATGTACAAATTTTACAAAGATTCTGTGTCCCCCTGTTAACCCTCCCCCCCCAACTGTCAGGTCAAGAGTCATTACGGTATTTTGAGAAAGACATCTTGGCACTGTATAAGGTGCAGTACCATAGAAAATACCTTTACCGTAGGGTATACAGCTCCCTGGTGTACCGGTATTCACCTGCTCTTCTTTCGTCATCCGGGAGGAGAGAGTGAGAGAGAAGAGATCCCGCTGACGTCAGCCCGCTCTGCGCGCTGAGGAGGAACCGGCAGAAGACGTCAGGCAGGAGGAGAGAAGGAGAGAGAAGAGCCGATGTCACCTGTCATCGGCTCGCTCCGTGCAGTATGAAGGGACAGGCTGAAGACGAGGCGAGAAGAGGACGAATCAGCAGTGGCTTTAAACATAGCGGTACCATATTTTTTAACACCAGCAATGTATAGGTTTGAAAAAATAGATTTTTAATGAACTTTGACTAGGGCTTACTTTCGGGGTAGGGCTTATATTGCAACCCGCCCCGATAATCATGCTAAGGCTTACTTTCGGGGTAGGGCTTACTTTCGGGGAAACACGGTAGTTAGGGCCCAGTCATGGTCAGGGTTGAGGCTCAGAGACCAGTATCTATAGCAGTAGAGAGGCTCCCACTGACCAGCAGGATAAGGTCACCCTAGCACATGATGCAGTCTCACCTAAGGTGCAGGGTCTAAGTATTAACTTGTGTTCATCAGATGAGATCAAGTATTTAGTGACATTCGGCGCAATCAAAAATATCTCAACACATGTGAACCTAAAAAACTATAAAACTCAGATAAGTAGCTAAAAATGATTTCAAAATTGTTGCTAACTGAACAATTAGTGATCTCACAATACCAAACAATAATTTATACCTTCATAGTGCATGTATATATTAGTACATTGTACATAAATGTGCTAATATATATATACATTTGTTGCACTGCACTATGAAAGTATAAAGTATTCACCAGAGCTCCTGATGGTGGAGATGGGTTTTTCTGCCTGTTAGTACCAGGTCATGGTCCTCAGGATCGCCCCTCCAGCAGTTGAGCAACCTGGGGTCTAGCAGTAGCTATAGCAGGTAGGGTTCAAGCAGAAGGGTAGTCAGTAAACAAGCCAAAGGTCTGTAACTAGTGGTTGCAAGTTGGGGTCAAGTGAAAGCGCAGTGGAGGAACAAACCAAAGGTCGGTACCAAGTGGTAGCGAAGATATGGAGGGCAGCAAGAGTGACAAGAGTGGGATATTGGCTAGAGAGAGAGCACAACAATCTGGAAAACAGTACAAAAGCATGGATTCAATAAGAAGTTCACAAGAGGAGCAAAGAGTTCAAGGTTCACCAGAAACAAGGTTCAAGGCAAGATTGCCCAAGAGATCATCCAGGGAGCTGTCCAGAGAGCTCAGGTGGCTCAGCAAGAAGAGATGCTGCCAGACAAAGCAAAGGCTGCAGGTTCAGATTCAGGTCTTGACAGGCCCTTTCCCACAGTTTAGTTTACTTACATGATTTTATATCTCTCCTGTTTAGTGCTGCTTAGGGCACTGTCACGGCCAGGGGTCAGGCTCAGAAACCAGTATCTATAGCAGTAGAGAGGCTCCCACCAACAAGCAGGTCATCCTGGTTGATGACGCAGGGTCTAAGTCTTAACTAGTATTCACCAGAGCTCCTGATGTTGGAGATGGCTTTTGCTGTGTGTTAGTAACAGGTCGCAGTCCTCAGAATCGCCCCACCAGGAGGTTAGCAAGCTGGGGTCCAGTAGCAGATATAGCAGGCAGGGATCAAGCATAAGCATAGTCAGTAAACAAGCTAAAGGTTGGTAACAAGTGGTTGCAAGTTGGAATCAAGTGGAAGCGCAGTTGAGTAACAAGCCAAAGGTTGGTAACAAGTGGTAGTGAAGATATTAATGTGAAAGAGATGGTAAGAGTGATAAGAGTAGTATATTGGATGAAGAGAGCACAATAATCTGGAAAACAGGAAGTGCAAAGGCATGGGTTAAATAGGAAGTTCATGGAAGGAGCAAAGAGTTCAAGGTTCATCAGAAACAAGGTTCAAGGCAAGATTGTCCAATGAATTGTCCAGGCAGCTGTCCACAGGGCTCAGATGGCTCAGCAAAAAGAGATACTGCCAGACAAAGCAAAGGTTGCAGGTTGAGATCCGGGACCTGACAAACCCTTTCCCACAGTTCAGGGCCACTATCCACCATCAAGCAGGTCACCCTGGTGGATGACGCAGTCTCACCCGAGGCACAGGGTCTAAGGCGTATCTAGTATTTACCAGAGCTCCTGATGGTGGCGATGGGTTTTGCTGTGTGTTAGTACCAGGTTGCAGTCCTCAGGATCGCCCAACCAGAAGGTGAGCAAGCCAGGGTCCAGTAGCAGATATAGCAGTTAGGAATCAAGCAGAAGCGTTGTCAGTAAACAAGCCAAAGGTCGGTAGCAAGTGGTTGCAATTTGGAATCAAGTGGAAGCGCAGTTGAGTAACAAGCCAAAGGTCGGTAACAAGTGGTAGTGAAGATATTAATATGAAAGAGATGGAAAGAGTGATAAGAGTAGTATATTGGATGGAGAGATCACAATAATCTGGAAAACATGAAGTGCAAAGGCATGGATTAAATAGGAAGTTCATGGAAGGAGCAAAGAGTTCAAGGTTCATCAGAAACAAGGTTCAAGGCAAGATTGTCCAATGAATTGTCCAGGCAGCTGTCCACAGGGCTCACCCGAGGCACAGGGTCTAAGGCCCCATACAGACGACCGAACATGTCTGCTGAAACTGGTCCGCGGACCAGTTTCAGCAGACATGTTCGGTCGTCTGTACAGCCGAGCGGACAGGATTCCACCGTACATTTGCCCGCCGGGCCTTTTTCGAGCGGGCAAATATTTCTAAACATGTTTAGAAACATGCCCGCTGGAATCCTGTCCCTCGGACATGTTCGGTCGTCTGTACAGACCTACTGTACATGTCCGAGCGGCCGCCATCCCTCGCATGCGTCGAATGACTTTGACGCATGCGTGGAAGCATTGAACTGCCATGGCCTGCGCACGTCGCCGCGTCATCGTCGCGAGGACGGCACGGCCTCGTCGCCGCGTAACGAGTACGCGCGGATTTCTGTATGATGGTGAGTACAGCCATCATATAGAAATCTCCGGGCAGACATGTACAATGAAAACGGTCCGGCGGACCGGTTTCATCGTACATGTTTGCTCGTCTGTACGGGGCCTAAGTCGTATCTAGTATTCACCAGAGCTCCTGATAGTTGCAATGGGTTTTGCTGTGTGTAAGTACCAGGTCACAGTCCTCAGGATCGCCCAACCAGAAGATGAACAAGCCAGGGTCCAGTAGCAGATATAGCAGTTAGGAATCAAGCAGAAGCGTAGTCAGTAAACAAGCCAAAGGTCGGTAGCAAGTGGTTGCAAGTTGGAATCAAGTGGAAGCACAGTTGAGTAACAAGCCAAAGGTCGGTAACAAGTGGTAGTGAAGATATTAATGTGAAAGAGATGGAAAGAGTGATAAGAGTAGTATATTGGATGAAGAGAGCACAATAATCTGCAAAACAGGAAGTGCAAAGGCATGGGTTAAATAGGAAGTTCATGGGAGGAGAAAAAAATTCAAGGTTCACCAGAAACAAGGTTCAAGGCAAGATTGACCAAGGAATTACCCAGAGAGCTCAGGTGACTCAGGAAGAAGAGATACTGCCAGACAAAGCAAAGGTTGCAGTTTCAGATTCGGGTCTTGACAGGCCCTTTCCCACAGGTGTTCTGTCTGTCAGTTTGTCAAACAGATCCTGACTAGACCTGCTTTCTTACATATGCCATCAGTCAGTGTTAGTTCTTCAAAAAGACAGGTTTATCATCTTCTTTGATTTCAAAAGACTGGACAAAGAAACACCCTCTGTGCTGCAATCAGTACAACAGATTTAAAGTCTGTGTTAAGTCTCAGTTAAAGTGGAGTTCCACCCATAAATATAACATTACATCAGTAGTTTTAAAAAAATTTCATTAGTCCTTTAAGAAAAAAAATATTTTTTTTAGATGCCTTCAAAGTGTTGTTGCTAGGCAGAATAGTTAATCTTCCCTCTTCCTGCACCTAGGTGCTTAAGCTTCACCGCACAGACTCCTGGGAATGTAGTGGGTGTAACTTTCCAGGAGTCTGTGCACTCCCCAGTCTCGAAGAATCATGTGACTTGGACAGTACAGGTGCTGAAACCTGATCTGACACTGCTTGTGCAGCACTGAGCATGTGCGAGATCTGCAAGGCTGAAATCCAGGAAGTCATACAGTCTGGCTTCATGATGCCCACACTTAAGATGGCCCCAGTCAATTTCTATTTTATAAAGTGTCTAAATGCTGTAACAACCTAACAAAACGGAGCTTAGTTTACAGACAAACTTTACTAGAATACATTAAGCTTGTGTATTACAGGGGTATTTCTATTTAAAAAGTGAAATTGTGTCCGGAACTCCGCTTTAAGCTGCCTGTGGATAGTGCCAACTCAAAAGGTGACCATACCATCCTGAAAGAGTGGGTCTAAGGAGGTATGCCAATGCATGCATAAAGAAACATTTTAAACAGTCTCCTGTGGGTTTAGAAAACTGGGTTTGGATATATTCTTGGAATCTGGAAGATCAAACAGAATTTTTGTATGATTCAGTCTATCCAATAGGTACCGTATTTTCCGGCGTATAAGACGACCTTTTGGATACAAAAAAATGCATCCAAAGTCGGGGGTCGTCTTATACGCCGGTACCTGTCTCCGTCAGGCTGCGGACATCCATGTTTCAGGCTGCGGACATCCATGTTTCAGGCTGCGGACATCCATGTTTCAGGCTGTGGGCATCCATGATTTAAAAGCCGCGCCTTTAAATTAAACAATCATCAAAGCCCTTTAAAATGCCACCCAAAACTTTTCATAGAACACATCAATTATCAAATTTGAACACTTGTCGATGTCTGTGTATGTACAACAATAAAACAAGGTTAAAATGAATGACAAATACCACTCAAGAATAGGCATATCGGCGTTACACTAAAAAGCCAATTTATTGTTATAATGCAACGGATGTGTGATCTTGGGTAGTAAGTACCTTTTGTTACAAAGTGTTATAGTGAAATTTATTGTTGTAGGAAATTTGCATATATTACCTGCGAATCTTCATTTGCTGTTTAATAGTACCCATTCCACAGATGTCAAAACATAAAGCTTCTCATTTATATCTCCAAACTACGAAGCCTGACATTTAGATTGGTGTTGGGAACTAAAACTTCCATATGCTTTTCCTCTGTTTGTTTTAGTTTTATTTTTACGGCCTATTCATATCACAGTATGAAAGATATATAACTCAAAATCCGGTTTAGTAATTTAATCTCAGCCAAGACACAAGAATCTTAAAACTGCAATAGATATTTCATGCTCTCTATTGCTTCCAACTGCAATGAGACGCAGGGCTGGAGGAAATTAAAGGAAACAAAAGCTATATAATATTTCCACAACTAGCTTTTCTTTGACAAAGTTATTTTGGCTGGTGAAATAAATAAAATGTATTTTTAGTGGTGCTGGACTAATGTTATGTGTATAGGTACATAAGAATATGAGGTGCCCTTTGGGTAGTTTCTGTCTATATCATTTTTTTATGATTTTATATACAGAATGTATACACTGTGTGTGTGTGTGTGTGTGTGTGTGTGTGTGTGTGTGTATATACACTGCTCCAAAAAATTAAAGGAACACTTTTAAATCAGAACTGGGATATTGATCTGGTCAGTTAAGTAGCAGAGGGGGAGGGGTGTATACAGAGGGGGTTGTTAATCAGTTTCAGCTGCTTTGCTGTCAATTGAAATTAAAGGGGTTGTAAAGGTAAACAATTTTTTCCCTAAATAGCTTCCTTTACCTTAGTGCAGTCCTCCTTCACTTACCTCATCCTTCCATTTTGCTTTTAAATGTCCTTATTTCTTCTGAGAAATCCTCACTTCCTGTTCTTCTGTCTGTAACTCCACACAGTAATGGGAGGCTTTCTCCCTGGTGTGGAGAAAGCCTCTTGAGGAGGCGAGCAGGAGGGTCAGGACGCTCCCTACTTTGCAGATAGAGAAAGGAGCTGTGAGCGTCCTGACACTCCTGCTCGCCCCCCTCCCCCTCAAGAGGCTTTCTCCACACCAGGGAGAAAGCCTTGCATTACTGTGTGGAGTTACAGACAGAAGAACAGGAAGTGAGGATTTCTCAGAAGAAATAAGGACATTTAAAAACAAAATGGAAGGATGAGGTAAGTGAAGAAGGACTGCACTAAGGTAAAGGAAGCTATTTAGGGGAAAAAAAAGGAAAGCCTCTTGAGGGGGCGAGCAGGAGTGTCAAGACGCCCACTAACACACAGCTCCTTTCTCTATCTGTAAAATAGAGAGTGTCCTGATTTGCCTACTCACCCCTCCCCCCTCTAGAGGCTTTCTCCACACCAGGGAGAAAGCCTCCCATTACTGTGTGGAGTTACAGACAGAGATCTAATATGTTTTCAAAGTGTTCCTTTAATTTTTTTGAGCAGTGTATATATAGATATCTATATATATATATATTTATATATACACACACTCACATAAATGTAAGGGGTATACTCACTTTTGTGAGATACTGTGTATAGTATATATCTACAGTTTGGAGCGGAGTCCTTATACAGGGAGGATCTGTATTGTAACAAATACCTTCCACTTCTTAATAATAAACTTCACTGTGCTTCTGGACTTGTGCCTGTTCACATTCACAAATTTTATCCTGGAAATTTCGGTGACAGTGCCTTGCCACCCATAGTTGAGTGTTTGCTTCAGTTGCACTACCAGAGACTGAAATGCTCCAGGAAAGCTCTTTTTTTCTTCCTCCTCCGTTTTCTTTTTAAATTTAATTAGCTACAGCTGACAAGTCAGACATCATGACTCCGGCTTCTCTCACCTACTATACAATACACATTCCTTTAGTAGACATAAGTCAGACATCTGACCTTTAGACTGTGTTAACTCACAATACACATCTATCATCAATAGAAATTCACACAATACAGTGTCAACTAGCATAACACAATGAAAGGTCTTTAGAAGCCAGACTAAGGTTAGTTTACATGACAGTAGCAGACTTAATTACACCCTTAACAGTCTGTGTTCCCACATGAATGAGTCACTCTTCTATTGACCTGTTGGGTTCAGAATCAACAACCTGTAATTAGTTCTTCTAGACATTCTTGAATATATTGTGGATTACAGACCCAGGTTAAAGCAATCCAACATATGTCCCTTATTTCCTGGCTCAATCTGTGTAAGAGCTTCTGGGTCCCATGGCCCTCCCGTTATAGTATGTATTTTACAGTTGGTATTTAATAAAAAAATGTACTGTGCCTTATTTATTTTTCAGGAAAAGAGCTTTTTTAAAGCTTACCGTATTTATCGGGGTATAGCGCGCTCCCGCGTATAGCGCGCACCCCTAAAGTTGCCCCCATTCCTGTGGAAAAAAAGAGTTTTTTGTACTTACAGTTTTGGTGTCTTGCGCGGCGTCCATCGGCAAATCCGGCGTCCGTCTGCGGCTTCGGGTGTCCTCTTCGTCGGGTCCGGCGTCCTCGCGTCCTCCCCGCTCGTTTCCCACGCCGAGTTTTGAATACTGCGCCAGCATATACCGAGCGCAGTACACTCGGGCAGGCTCGGCAACTGTCGCGCTCACGTCCTGTACGTCCTGTACGTCCAGGACGTGACTGCGGAAGAAGCCGAGACTGGCCGACTATACCCAAGTGTACTGCGCTCGGTATATGTCGGCCAGTGCTTTAAGTGGGCCAAAAGAGGTGCCGGTACTCTATTAGGCGCCGGTGCTCCCCCCCCCCCCCCAATACTGAACATGAAAATACCCTTAGAAAGTACCCTGAAAAAGAGCTACTGTAGAAAGAGCTACTGAACATAAATAAAATGTGCAAAAGGGTACAGTCTGTGAGCTTGCACATGGACTGCTCAGAGTGACTGATGAATAACATCCATTATTCTATCTATATTCTGTGGTGTCTGTCCCTTGTCATGCTTTGTGCCCATTTTATCTTCTCTTTTTTTAGTTTCTGACATCATCAGGTGGTTTATGTAATTTTAGCAGAAAATGCACCAATATATTGCAAACCATAGCAGCTATGGTTTGCAATATATTGGTGCATTTTCTGCTAAAATTACATAAACCACCTGATGATGTCAGAAACTAAAAAAAGAGAAGATAAAATGGGCACAAAGCATGACAAGGGACAGACACCACAGAAAATAGATAGAATAATGGATGTTATTCATCAGTGACTCTGAGCAGTCCATGTGCAAGCTTGCAACAATAATCATACAATGAACATCTTCCTACTTTTCAAGACAGTTTAAAATAAACTTAAAAGGAAAATAACAGGGCAAGTCTGCATGGCTGTCTGAAACGAGCCATGATAAATTGATAGGAGAAGTGTATACATATCAGTCTGTGAGCAGCCATAGGTAGCAACAAAACACTCACCAGTACTCTGCACACGGCCGCCCCCCTCCACTAGCTGATGGCCGGCCCAGCCAATGACATTATGGAGGAGAGAGACGGTGCGCAATGTAATTCGCCCAGCGCCGGCCAGCCACTACAATGCTGTAGCTAGCTCTCCATTTATAGCTGCCCCTCTCTTACAGTACCATCTTATGATTCTACCCATTTTACTATAACTAGGTGAGAGTGTTTGGGACTATTTTTGTTCCCCTCTTTTCTATGTTCCCTATTATGTCCATTACTTTACTATGGCATTTCTTTCTCTATTATAGATACCCGTACACTGTGTATCTGCTCCTGATGAGTGTTAAAGTGAACACGAAACGCGTAGAGCCATTATACGATGATATGTCACAGTGTACATGTATAATATTTACCCTCTAACATTGCAATTTTATGAACCAACTCATTTTTATTTATTTTTTCTATGCTACCCCTACAAAGCCGGTTCTCATGTACCAGATGCCCCACTATGAGTACCTATCATAGACCATCATGTACCCTCTTGTTTCCTCTAGAATTATGTACCTAGACCCATTACTATTATGCATTACCATGTATGTTTTGTTGGACTAATTTGTACTATTATATAATTTCTAGGTGGTTACTAATTGTACCATTTTTTCATCTGAATGTGTATTTGTCATACCTCCTTTGTTTGTATAATAAATATTTTTTACCATATGTTTTTGGTTCATATGCCAGTAATGTTCTTCCTTAAAGTCCCACCCTTAGTTTCTCTCATTCAACGTAGCTAGCTCTCCGCTGCGTTCCGGTACCGGAAACCCACGTACTGGGCGCACGGAGAGGTGCTGGTACTCTCCAGGGCCATTTTTGGAAGTGGCGGTACTGAGTACCGCCGCGTTCCGGCCCACTTAAAGCACTGATGTCGGCGCAGTATTCAAAACTCGGCGTGGGAAAGCGGGTATCGGCGTATATCGCGCACCCACGATTTTGCCCTGATTTTCAGGGCAAAAAAGTGCGCGATATACGTCGATAAATACGATATGTCAGGACAAAAAAATATGAAGGACATCTATGCAATACATGCAAATTTCCTCACAATTTATTCCTTCAAACCACTGCAAGTGTAAGAAAATACTTGATCTGCCAGAAATCTCTTGATCTCCCAGCTCTTAGATCCACAAACACATAGTGCTCTTGCTATATGGATACCGGGTGCCACTGCCCGCTTCAAAAAAGTTAGTGTCTTTAACCACTTCAGCCCCGGAAGATTTGGCTGCCCAATGAATGGGCAATTTTTTTGGCGAAACGGCACTACGTCGCTTTAACTGACAATTACGCCTTTGTGCGACGTTGCACCCAAACAAAATTGACGTCCTTTTTTTCCCACAAATAGAGCTTTCTTTTGGTGGTATTTGAGCATCTCTGCAGTTTTTATTTTTTGCACTATAAACAAAAAAAGAGCAACAATTTAGAAAAAAATATTTTTTACTTTTTGGTATAATAAATATCCCCCAAAAATATATAAAAAAATATATAATTTTGTCTCAGTTTACATTTTTTTTTTTGCATAAGTGTCCTTGTGTGATCACTGGAGGGGTGTTTAAAATCCTACTACCTACCCTTTGTTGCAATATATGAGCTCTGTAAGAGTGATCAAGCACACCCCTGCTAAGTCAAAGCTAGAACTGTCCAGTAAGCAAAGCTCATGCTCTCTGGTGCCCTCTGTTGATTGTAGAGCTCTATCTAGGCTCAGCAGGGTTGTATCAGATCACAAAGCAGCAGGACATTATTTCAATAATTAAAAAAAAACGTATAGCCGCATTCAGAAAGAGTTAAGCCAGCGTATCAGTAGATACGTCGGCGTAACTCTGAATCCAAGCCGTCGTATTCTCAAAATGAGATACACTTAAATCTAGCTAAGATACAACGGTCTGCACCATCGTATCTTAGCTTTCTACTTACGCCGCCGCTAGGGGCCTATACGCTGATTTACGCCTAGAATGCGTAAATCAGCAAGATACGCCTATTCACGAACGTACGCTTGCCCGTCGCAGTAAAGATACGCCGTTTACGTAAGGCGTTTTCAGGCGTACAGTTAGTCCAACAAAAAGTTGGACTACCCAATGTTAAGTATGGACGTCGTTCCCGCGTCGAATTTAGATTTTTTTACGTTGTTTGCGTAAGTCGTCCGTGAATGGGGCTGGATGTAATTTATGTTCACGTCGAAACCAATACGTCATTGCGGCGTACTTTGGAGCAATGTACACTGGGATATGTCCACGGACAGCGCATTTGCCATTCGTTAAAAACGTCAATCACGTTGGGTCACGAGTCATTAACATAAAACACGCCCCCCTGTTCCTCATTTGAATTAGGCGCCCTTACGCCGGCCCATTTACGCTACGCCGTCGTAACTTAGGAGGCAAGTGCTTTGTGAATACAGCACTTGCCTCTCTAACTTACGGCGGCGTAGCGTATATGAGATACGCTATGCCGGCTCAAACATGCGCCGCCCTACCTGAATCTGGCCCTAAGCCTGTACAGTGTGACTACTTTTAAACCCTGAATTAAACTGCTGTTTTTTTTAGTTACAAAATAAATAAAACGGATATGAAAAAAATACAAACTGGATAATGACAGCAAATCAGGCAAGCTGCTGAGAGTGTAAAAATGTCCTTTATTTTTTATTATTAGTTCATTATTTGTATTCATGTGCCACACAGGAAACTTTGGAAGCTTTAAAAGCTTAAATAAACTTTTCAAAAACAAGACTGTTTTTTTTGCCTGCCTTGAATCTCATTGAATATGTATTACTCTGCAAGATATGCTGCTGTTTATGAAGAGGATTACAAATAATATCAGGCTATTATTACTCTGTGTAATGAACTGTGAATATTAAGTTCATTGTGAATTTTCTTTATTTTATTTCTAAATGTAATCATTTCTTCCTGTTTGAGGTTACCGCTCGGTTGGATGAGTGTCACAGTGGTCTGTTTTGTAAAGTGTTATGTTAAAAAATTAAGATTGATTAACCACTTCCATACCAGGCACTTAAGCACCTTCCCGCCCAAGCCAATTTTCAGCTTTCAGCGCTGTCGCACTTTGAATGGCAATTGCGCGGTCATGCTACACTGTACCCAAACAAAATTGGCGTCCTTTTTTCCCCCACAAATAGAGCTTTCTTTTGGTGGTATTTGATCACCTCTGCGATTTTTTTTTTTGCGCAACAACTAAAAAAAGACTGAAAATTTTGAAAAAAAATTTAGTTTTTATTTGTTTCTGTTCATTTTTTTGTAAATAAGTAAGTTTTCTCTTTCAATTACGGGCACTGATATGGCGACACTGATGGGCACCGATGAGATGGCACTGATGGACATCGATGAGGTAGTACTGACGGGCACAGATGAAGTGGCACTGATTGGCCGCGCTGGTATGTGGCACTGATGGGCACACATAGGCGGCACTGATGGGCACACATAGGCGGCACTGATGGGCACTTATGGGCAGAACTGATGGGCACTCATGGGCGGCACTGGGCACTCATAGACGGCACATATGGGCACTCATGGGCAGCACTTATGGGTGGCACTGATGGATACTTATGGGTGGCACAGATGGGCACTGATAGATGGGCACTGGGCATTGATGGACACTGTGGGGTGGCACTGATGGACACTGTGGGGCAGCACTGATTTACCCATTTTGCCAGGCAGTGCCCATTTGTGGGCACTGATTGGCATCTTTTTTATTTTTAATGTTTTTTTTTTCAGACTTTTTTTGCCCCCTTTTTTTGTTGTTTGCCCTTCCCTGGTGGTCCAGGGTGGGCTTCCCTGGTGGTCCAGTGTGGCGATCCGAGGGGGGGCTGCACTGATAAACAATCAGCGCGAACCCCCCCTGTCAGGAGAGCCGCCGATCGGCTCTCCTCTACTCGCGTCTGTCAGACGCGAGTGAGGAAGAGCCATCAACGGCTCTTCCTGTTTAAATCATGATCAGCCGGAGGCTCTTTACCGAGATCGGAGATGCAGGGTGTCAAACTGACACCCCGCATCACCGATCGCCGCACGCCCCCACGGGCGCGCGCGGCATAAAATCCTGCAGGACGTAAATCGGCTATAGGCCGGGCGGGAAGTGGTTAAACAAAACAATTATAATGGCCCAGATTGAAGGAAGGAGAAAAATTACCTGTTTTCAAAATTGTATAACAAAATATGTTTTCTTTTTTTTTTCGAAATGAGTAATAGGGTTCATGCCACATATACACGACCGGGTTTTAAAAAATGTTCTTTTTTTTTTTTTTAATGTCATTAAAAACGATCGTGTGTGGGCTCCAGAGCATTTTTCACGATCTAAAAAAATGGGCATTAAAAATTTTGAACATGCTCTATTTTGTTCATTGTCGTTTTTAAGGTTGTAAAAAATGGTTGTGTGTGGGCTTTAACGACGTGAAAAAAACGCGCATGTTCAGAAGCAAGTTATGAGACGGGAGCGCTCGTTCTGGTAAAACTAGCGTTGGTAATGGAGTAAGCACATTCATCACGCTGTAACAGACAGAAAAGCGCGAATCGTCTTTTACTAACACAAAATCAGCAAAAGCAGCCCAAAGGGTGGTGCCATCCGAATGGAACTTCCCCTTTATAGTGCCGTTGTACGTGTTGTACGTCACCGTGCTTTACTAGAGCATTTTTTTTGTTCACGATCGTGTGTAGGCAAGGCCGTTTTAATGATCGGGTTGAAAAAAAAACGTTGTTTTTTCTAGAGGCTGAAAAACGGTCGTGTGTACGCGGTATCAGAGTTCGGGTCTGAACTTTTTTAAGAGTTCTGGCGCGAACCGGATCGGCGGTTCATTTGGCCCAACTCTAGTCCCCAGTTTTGAGTGGCATTCCAAGCATAGCCCAAGGTTTCAGTATGTACATAGGGCCAGATCCACGAAAGAATTACGCCGGCGTATCTCTTGATACGCCGCGTAATTTCAAATTTTGCGCATCGTATCTTTGTTTTGTATCTACAAAACAAGATACGACTGCATCTCGGATCGATCCGACAGGCGTACGTCTTAGTACGCTGTCGGATCTTAGGTGCAATTTTTCGGCGGCCGCTAAGTGGCGTTTCCGTCGAGTTCCGCGTCGAGTATGCAAATTAGCTTGTTACGGCGATCCACGAACGTACGTCCGGCCGGCGCATTTTTTTACGTCGTTTGCGTTCGGCTTTTTCCGGCATATAGTTACCCCTGCTATTATGAGGCATACTCAATGTTAAGTATGGCCGTCGTTCCCGCCTCGCATTTCGAATTTTTTACGTCGTTTGCGTAAGTCGTTCGCGAATAGGGATTTGCGTAGAATGATGTCACCGTCTTAAACATTGGCTTGTTCCGGTTTCATTTCAAGCATTCGCACTGGGATACCCCCACGGACGGCGCATGCGCCGCTCAAAAAATCTTTGTTTACGTCGGGTCACGACGTATTTACATAAAACACGCCCCCATTACATCCATTTGAATCCCGCGCCCTTACGCCGCCAAACATACACTACGCCGCCGTAACTTACGGCGCAAATTCTTTGAGGATTCGAAAAAAATTAAATAAGTTACGGCGGCGTAGTGTATCTTAGATACGCTGCCCCCGGCGGAAAGATGCGCGGAGGTACGTGGATCTGCCCCATAATTGTGTTATTCATTGCTTTACAGCCCTGAATCTGAGATAACATTGGAATTACACCTAAGATATGTGGCACGAATGTTTCAAACTAACAATCTCTTTTTTAGTTCTTTGAAATATCCTGCTGCTAAATCCAATACAGAAGCCCAGGATGCTCCATTTTCTATAATTTATTAAAGTAATTTTTATAAGTAATAACATATTGATCTTTCTTATTTGAACCTGAATATATTTCAAGTTGTTTATTTATTCATTATGCTGATGAATTTATACCTATTGATTTTTTCTTACAATGTGCTTTAAAAAATAATATCGAGTTTGATCAATGTATGAATAATAGTTTTGTTTGACTTTTTTTTTTTTCTTACACTCGAGAAGAAGTAGAAGATAAATTATTAATTTGAGAATTAATGAATATATCACATTTAGACATGGCTGAAATTTACAATGACTTGCTGATGCATATGGAAAGTATAATTTTATTTATTTTTTTCGAGGACGTATTATGAAAAAATAAAGTAAAAGAATCTAGATATCGTCGCGTACGTCGTTTTCGTAAGCGTAAGGTTACCCCTGCTATATGAGGGGTAACCTTACGCCAGTGCGCCGTATGCCATGTTAAGTATGGCGTCGGGTCCGCGTTGGATTTTTCCGTCGGTTACGTCATTTTCCTAAGTCGTTCTTGAATACGACTTTATGTCAATGATGCTCACGTCGGCGTCATTGACGTTTTCCGTCGTGAGCTGGAGCATGCGCACTGGGCTATTTTTCAGCCCGGCGCATGCGCAGTTCAATCGTCGCGGGGGCGCGCTTAATTTGAATACAAGCCACCCCCTTCGAATTACGCGGCCATACGCTGGGCCATTTACACTACGCCGCCGCAAATTACGGAGAAAGTGCTTGGAGAATACGGCACTTGCTCCAGTAAGTTGCGGTGGCATAGTATAAATGGCTTACACTACGCCAACGCAGAATATTAGAGAATCTGGCCCAGGATCTTCACATCTGCTCCCGAAATTTCTAAATTGGTCGATAATATTCTTTTTTGGATTAATGAATAGGAATGAGCCGAACACCCCCCCTCTCGGTTCGCACCAGAACCTTCGAACGGACTGAACGTTCGCGCGAACATTTAGAACCCCATTGACGTCTATGGGACTCGAACGTTCGAATTGCTAATTTTAAAGCCCAATATGCAAGTTATTGTCGTAAAACGTCTTTGAGAACCCGGGTCTTGCCCCAGGGAACATGTATCAATGGAAATAAAGTTTTTAAAAACTGTCGTTTTTTTCCAGGAGCAGTGATTTTAATGATGCTTAAATAAAAAAAAAAAAAATATTTTAAATTCCTTTAAATATTGTACCTGCTGGGTGTCTATACTGTAGTATGCCTGTGATAATGTCCTTAAATAGCACAATCACCTGCCTGCCAGTAAATTAGGAAGAACTGATCTAGCTAAACTATACAGGGGCAGATTCAGATAGAGATACGACGGCGCATCTCCTGATACGCCGTCGTATCTCTGAGATCCGACGGTCGGATCTATGCGACTGATTCATAGAATCAGTTACGCATAGATCTCCCTAAGATCCGCCAGGTGTAAGTGACTTACACCGTCGGATCTTAGGCTGCATTCTCTCGCTGGCCGCTAGGTGGCGTTTCGTTATTTACACGCAACAAATATGCAAATGAGGAGATCCACCGATTCAGAAACGAACGCCCGTCCGTCGCTTTTTTTTTTACGTCGTTTGCGTTCGGCTTTTTCCGGCGGATAGTTACCCCTGCTATTAGCGGCGCATCCTATGTTAAGTATGGTCGTCGTTCCCGCGCCGTGTTTTGAATTTTTACGTCGTTTGCGTAAGTCGTTCGCGAATACGGATGGACGTAATTTACGTCCTAGCGACGTCATTTGGAGCATGCGCACTGGGAAAAATCGCGGCCGGCGCATGCGCAGTACGATAGGCGTGGGGACGCGCCTGATTTAAATAATACACACCCCCTAGCCGCGGAATTTGAATTCCGCCAGGGGATTTACGATCCGCCGGCGCAACTTTAGAGGCAAGTGCTTTCTGAATACAGCACTTGCCTCAAAAACTTGCGCTTATCGAAAATAAGATAGATTACATGGATCTAAAGATCCGCTGATCTATCTGAATCAAACCCACAGTGTATAAATATATGTACAACACCTGGGATGTATATATATCCTCTACACACTGTAACATTAACCGACTAGCCTACCTGCCTGCCTGTTCTATCTACCTGCAAAAAATGACCTCTCTCTGTTCTCTGTTAACTGCAGGCGGCCTTTTATAGTGTGGGGTGTGTACTAAACCCCCTGAGCCATAATTGGCCAAAGCCACCCTGGCTTTGGCCAATTATGGCTCTCCTGTTATTGTCTGTGAAACGTAACTCGAATTTGGCGCGAACGACCCGTTTGGTTCGTATTTCGACGAACGATCGAACATACGATGTTCGAGTCGAATATGAGTTTGACTCGAATATGAAGCTCATCCCTATTGATAAATATGAAATGTTAAAAGGCGTTCCAATTTAAGGCAATATATTAGGGTGCCCTTTAGACCAGGAAGCCTTATTTATGGGGTATTTGACATTTGACATTGTATTTTTTTATTTTGAAAGCTTTAAAAAGGCATCCAATTGATATTCCACCTGAGTTGTGATTGTTAGATTTCATGTGTATGTGTATTTTTTCTTTTTTTTCTTTCTTATAAACTCTCTTTATTTCTGTGAACTACTATGTGACTCAATTCCCGCATGATTTATGGAGCAATTTGCACAATCTGTTATTAAAATCTCGAGTTTTATAGCTTTTAAACTAAAACTTTAAATTTGTAGTTGCTTTCAGCTATCTTGCTTCCTCAAGGGATTTATATGATGGTGCGTAAACTCCTGCCACAGAAAAAAAAATGTTATTGAAAATCTTTGTAACAACCCCTACTTTTTTTTTTTTTTTAGATGCATTGTGTATACAGAGAGTAAGCTTAGGTCTTATTATATCCATCTCACATATCAAAATGCTGATAGCGTAGTTTAAATTGAAAAAATAAATAAATAAATAATCTATCCAGATTGACAAATATAATATATTAATGTTCAAATTAAAATAAAAATTAGGCAAAACTGTTGCACACAGTTAAAAAATGTCATAAAAAAAATAAGATGTTGAGTATTAATATATTCTCATCCTCCTTATATTTATTTGTATTTTAATTATTATTTCTTTATAACTTATTTATTATTATATTATACTTTTATTATTCAGATTTTCTATTCTATTTTTTTTATCATCTATTATTCTTTTCAATTCTATTCCTTTATTTTATACTCTATTTTATAGTATTCTTTTATTTGGTATTCTGGTCTGTTTTACAAAACTTTCTTCTACTTTCTATTCAATTCTATTTTCTATTCTATTCCTTTATTTTAATATTTTTGGAATTTAAAATTAAAATGTGATTTGAAGATGATTGAAATTTGATTTGAACTTTATATTTGTTACTATTGTAATTCGGAAAATCGGATACATCCGAATTTCCAAATAAGGAAACATTTGTATAAATTTCGATTCGCAATGAAGGAAACGGCACATGTCTACAGCTTACATACACACATAATCATCTGAGATGCTATACCCTTCACTGGAAACAACTGACCCCAATCATTTGGAGGGATGTCCACTTGTTTTTGGTCATTGGGTAGGTGTGAAGGTCAGGTGTCTATAACCTTTGTCAATAAAGTGTATTTTAAAATGTTTTTATAATACATACACATTATCATCATCGTCATCACCACCATCACCACTATCACTACCACCACCACCATCATCATCATCATCATCATCATCATCATCACCACCATCATCATCACCACCACCACCATCATCACCACCATTATCATCATCACCACCACCATCATCATCATCATCACCACCACCATAATCACCACCACCATCATCATCATCATCACCACCACCACCACCATCATCATCATCATCATCACCACCACCATCATCATCACTACCACCACCACCACCATAATCATCACCACCACCACCATCATCATCACCACCACCACCACCATCATCATCACCACCACCACCACCACCATCATCACCAACACCACCACCACCACCACCACCATCATCACCACCACCACCACCATCATCATCACCACCACCTTTATCATCACCATCATCATCATCATCACCACCACTACCACCACACTCATCATCATCACCACCATCATCATCATCACCACCACCACACTCATCATCATCACCACCATCATCATCATCATCATCATCATCATCACCACCACCATCATAATCACCACCACCACCACCACCATCACCACCACCACCACCACCACCACCACCATCATCATCACCACCACCACCATCATCATCACCACCATCATCACCATCACCACCACCACCATCATCACCACCTCCATCATCACCACCTCCATCATCACCACCACCATCATCATCATCATCATCATCATCATCACAACCATCATCATCATCATCATCACCACCATAATCATCATCACCACCATCATCATCACCCTCACCACCATCATCATCATCATCATCATCATCATCACCACCATCATCACCACCACCATCATCATCACCACCATCGTCACCACCACCATCGTCACCACCACCATCGTCACCACCACCATCGTCACCACCACCATCAGCATTGCCACCACCACCATCAGCGTCACCACCACCACCATCAGCATCGTCCCCACCACCATCATCAGCATCGTCACCATCATCATCATCACCAGTTTATGCTGCACTTTACATAAAAGGGAGACAATACAGTTATAATACAATAAAATACAAGAGGATTAAGAGGGCCCTGCTCAGAAGAGCTTACAATCTAATAGATCATCATCATCATCACCACCATCATCATTATCACCACCATCATTAATTTTAAAGTTTTCTTTTAGTAAAATTCCAACAACAATTCTGAAGAACAAGTAAACTTCAAAGCTCATCCTACCTCAAACAGTCCTAGTCCCAATGACACTTCTCAATGCAGTCACATTAAAGGGCAGCTTTCCTAATCACATACAACCCTTTAAGTATTTAAAATATGAAACAAATAGGCTTTGCTTTGTATTTCCTAGTAAATTATTTTAACAGTACCGCATGGCATTTCTCATTCAGGAGTAGATTCACCAGCAATTCGAACAGCATATTTAAATGCGGTTGAGTCCAGAGGGAAATTATCTTTTAAATTGCTTAGAAAAAAAAAAAAAAAAAGCAGCATAGCTTGACACCCAGGATTAACTGCTACTACATAAGTTAATTTGTTTTAAAAGATGTTATAGTTTCCAGATATAGATTTGGATGGCTTAGCTTTACAACAGAAGCACCATAGGCAAATTTGGTGAGCATTACTCAAATGCTTTACTCCAAAATGAATATATCTATAGAAGGGACGGTGAATTAAAATATGCAATAAAATTATTATTAGGATCCCACGCATTTCCATTTCGAATAGTAAGATTGTTTCAATTACTGTTCTTGCTTCTCCGTAGTGCACACAGTGCACACAGGCTCTACTAGGGAAAGAACTTTGTATTATGTACTGGTGGATCTTGTTCTTACTACAATGACTTGGTCGGGGTCATTTATTACCATTCTTGTCCACCACATTGATATCTGTTTGACAAGATATCCATTGAGTGGAGCCCGGTGTGTGATGTCATCATGTTACCGGAACAGAGTGGTGCGCGCCCATCTTTTGGGTTTGAAATTTCCCTTATTGAGTTTCCATGCGGTTTTCAATTTGTAATCATGTGAGTGATTTATTTTATTATAAATAAATAGAAACATACAAGCTATACAGCCCAACCCCAGAAAAGCAAACCCACCCCATAATCAACCAAATAATTTGGACCAGTGCACAAAACAAGGTTTATAAAGACATGGATGAGCGAGTTTGGGGTGGAGGAACTTGACTGTCCTGAACAGAGTCGTGTCCTAAACCCGATAGAACACCTTTAGGCCCCTTTCACACTTGTACAACTTGTCCTACGACTTGGGACTGCAAAGTCGTTCCCCATGATTTCCAATGACAACCATTCACATTAGTACAACTTCAAGTCGTGCCAACTTCAAAGTAGTCCCAGCACTACTGTAGGTGACCGCGATATTGTGTCAATCTTGCTCCCTTTCTTGGCGAGATTGACCACCAGCGCCTAGCCGGCTCGCCGCGATGGGAAAAAGCCGTCATAGAAGCGACGGGGATCCGACTTGGATTCCCGCCAATTCTAGCCACAACGTTTGGTATGAATCATGAGGGGGAACTCCACGCCAAATTTTAAATAAAAAACCGGCATGGTTCCCCCCAGGGGCATACCAGGTGCTTAGGTCTAGTATGGATTGTAAGGAGAACCCCCTACACCGAAAAAACGGCGTGGGGGTCCCCCAACAATCCATACCAGACCCGTATCCAAGCACGCCGCCCGGTCGTTTAGGAAAGGAGTGGGGAGCTGACTAATAAATTATTTTAAAACCCTGTGTTGTGTGTTTATTTTATTGACACTTTGCCTCCAGGTGAATGGGTAGGGGTACGATGTACCCCATAGTCATTCACCTAGGGTGGGGGGCCTGTATCTGGGGGCCCCCTTATTAAAGGGGGCTCCCAGATTCCGATAAGCCCCCCGCCCGCAGACCCCGACAACCAACGACCAGGGTTGTCGGGAAGAGGCCCTGTCCTTATCAACATGGGGACAGGGTACTTGGGGGTGGGGGGCCACAGGGCACCCCCCTGCCCCAGAGCACCCAACCCCCCCATGTTGAGAGCATGCAGCCTGGTATGCCTCAGGAGGGGGGGCGCTCGCTCATCCCCACTCCATTCCTGACCGGCCGGCGTGCTTAGATACGGGTCTGGTATGGATTGTGGGGGGACCCCCATGCCGTTTTTTCGGTGTAGGGGGTTCTCCTTACAATCCATACCAGACCTAAGGGCCTGGTATGCCCCTGGGGGGAACCCATGCCGTTTTTTTATTTAAAATTTGGCGTGGAGTTCCCCCTCATGATTCATACCAAACGCCGCGGCTAGAATTGGCGGGAACCCAAGTCGGATCCCCGTCGCTTCTATGACGCGCTCGCTGGAATGTGCTTTTTCTATTCCACCGAGCGAGAATGAGCGCGATGCCGTTGTGCTGGAAACACATTCTCGGCAACAGGTATTGTACTTTGGTTCGACTTTCATCCTACTTCAGCCCATTGAATATCACTAAAGTAGGATCAAAGTCGGATCGCCGTCTTAACTGACTCGACTTTGACATGGGACTTGTGCTCTGATGATATTAAAGGGGAACTCCACACCAATTTTAAAAAGAAAAACGGCATGGGGTCCCCCACCAAGAGCATACCGGGCACTTCAGTCTGATATTAATTTTAAGGAGAACCCCCAAGCCGAAAAAAGTGAGTGGGGGTCCTCCCAAAATCCATACCAGACCCTTATCCGAGCACGCAGCCCGGCAGGTCAGGAAAGGGGGAGGGGGCGAGCTAGCGCCAAAGTGCTACGACTATTTTGAAGTCGGCACGACTTGAAGTTGTACTAATATGAATGGTTGTCATTGGAAATCATGGGGAACGACTTGTCATGCGACTGTGGTGGAGGTAAATAAAATGAATATTTTTGTGTTATGAATAGAGCTACTCAAATGTTGATGGAGTTATTATATATGGGTATCACATAGTGTTTATTTTCCTTGAAAAGATTTGTCAGATATTGTTTTAAAGACACAGTACATTAGAGCATTGGAGTAGAGACAAGAGAGCTATTGAAATCAAGAGCAGATGTCATCCCCTCCCCCTCCTTCTTCTTGTATTCACTCAGGAAACAAACATGGACTTGCAAGAGGAAGTCACCCCTTCTGTACAAGAAGAACTGTTATACCTTGTATGGCAGACCCTTGCAGAGCTGACCAAGGAATCCCTGTATATGAATTTTGGACAAAGAACTTAGCCTGTGCAAAGGACAGACGTCACAGGGGTGTGTAAATGGGTGGGTAAATGGGAGTAAAATGTGTAAGTTAACCAATCTGAATGCATATGTTTTGTGATGTCATTGGCCAATAAAAAGCAGCTGCTCAGGCCTAGCTAGCGCTCTTGCTGGTTGAATGCTGAAAAAGGTGAGATGTAGATTCTTTGTCTGGTCTGCATATTTCACCTTATGATTTGAATCAAGCGGCAGAAATGGGTTAGCCCTGAGATTGTATCAGGGGTCAATCACTATCACGATTTTGAAGTCCCAAGTCTTAAGACAAGTCGTACAAGTGTGAAAGGAGCCTTAAGATGAATTTAGTGGAGGCTGTGAACCAGGCCTTCTCGTCCAACATCAGTGCCTGACCTCACAAGTGCGCTTCTGGAAGAATGGTCAAACATTCTTCCAGACTTAAGCCTCGTACACACGATCGAATTTTCCACAAAGCGTGAGCCTTTTGTCTGAAGGTTGTTGGCCAGGAACTTGTCTTGCATACAAACTGCACACAATTGTCAGCCAACAAACATGAACGTAGTGATGTACTACGTGGTTTTTCCGCACTTTAGTGGCACCCTTTGGGCACCTTCTGCTAATGTTGTGTTTGATGAGCATTGCTTCCGAACATGCGTATTTGTACTTTGGACTTTTGTCTGATGGACTTGTACACATGATCGGAAAATCTGACAACAGACTGAAATTTGACAGATCGCAGGGAAGTAGGCGGGTGGGGGCGCTCTTGCCCGAAACCCAGAAACAGGCAGCAAAGTACCAGTATGTTACTGTGCTTGTAGGAGCCGCCCGGTTGCAGCATATGTACTGCGGCGGGTCAGCAAGTGGTTAAAGGGGTTGTAAACCTACGTGTTTTGTCACCTTAACTCCTTCTATGCATTTAGGTGAAAAAAGACCTTGTCGTGTCTGGCCCCCCCAGCCCCCCGTTTTACATACCTGAGCCCTGAATTTTCGTGGGCGCATCCCGCTGTCCTTCTCTCCATGGAGTCCCAGCTTTCATTGGATATATTGATAGCAGCACAGCCATTGGCTCCCGCTGCTGTCAATCAAATCCAATGATGCGGGGCCGAGTCATACACTCTGCGTCTATGGACACCAAGTGTATGACACAGGAATGCGCCCGCAATGTAACCCCCTCAGGTGAGCGCTTCCAAAAGGGGGTTATCTAGTGCGGGAGGAGCCGCAAGAGCCGCCGTGGGACCCCAGAATAGGAGGATCGGGGCCACTCTGTGCAAAACGAGCTGCACAGTGGATGTACCGTATTTATCGGGATATACCGCGCGCCGGCATATAACGCTTAGAAAGGTAAAAAAGGAAAAGAATACTTACATTTTTGCCCTGCGTCCATCGGCGGCCTTGTCCGGCATCTGTCTGCGGCCTTGCGTGGGGTCCGTCCAGCCTTGTGGGTGTCCGTCTGCGGCTTTGGAGGTGTCCGTCTGCGGCCTCCATCCAGGTGTCTGTCTCCATCCAGGTGTCCGTCTCCATCCAGGTGTCCGTCTCCATCCAGGTGTCTGTCTGCGGCCTCCATCCAGGTGTCCATCTCCGTCCAGCGTGTCCGGTGTTCGTTTTTGGATTTGGCGCAAGCCGAGAGGAGCCGGATTTCCTGTGTGTTCGGCTCCTCTCGGCTTCTCTCGCGTGGCTGCGGGCGTAGCCAAGCATGGCCGAGCCTAGCCGAGTGCGCAGTACACTCGGCTCGGCTCTAGGCTGCGGCGGGCAGAGCCGTGCATAGCCGAGTGCGCAGTACACTCGGCTAGGCTCTAGGAGAGACAGCGGGGATCGGTGTATATGGCGCACCCACGATTTCCCCCTGATTTTACCGGAAAAAAGTGCGCGGTATACACAGATAAATACGGTAAGTATTATATGTTTGTTATTAAAAAAAAACACGAACCTTTAATGTCACTTTAAGTTTGTTTAGAGCACACTTTTTTTTTCTGTATTAAAAAATAGTGCACGGAATAAAGAAAGTGCACGTCATTTATACCCATATCAAAAACTGTTTCCTTTCATCAGGTATAATTGTTTCAGCAATTAAGATCCCATTACAGAGCCCATACAGCTGCCTAGGAAATGTTCCTCTCATTATAATATCCACAGCCAGCCACAGCACAAGAAATGATGTGTTGTTGATGAGCCTGACAATTAGAAGTGTCTTTTGCTTTTCATACGTAAGTATTTTACTGTATTAAAATAAATGTATGTCAATGAGAAAAGTAGGAGCATCAGTGCAATTAGATCTGTAATGAATGGCTGGTGACAGCGATGGCACATGCAGAGGACATGAGACACATTACATTGTCCTACCAGGAAAAACACATCATTGGTTGGTTAAATGACAGCGTATAATTCCAGAGGATAATCTAAAGCAATGGCTTCGAAAGCCCTGTACACACGATCGGATATCATATGCCATATTAGAGTGACTGATTCATACTGTTGGGAAATACAGTGTAAGGAGATGCTAATGCCACCTCCAGCCATCTGTCTGTTCTCTGTGCTAATTGACCCTGCTATTGTGTGAAGATGTCCTGTGTTTACACTTATGATAATGTGTATTTTATAGCAGGTGAGCGAGGAGATGTGACGTCTACCCTGAAAGGTCATATCTATGAGTCGCCTAGTCTGGGTAAATGATTAGTTAATTAGCTCATGTTAATTTATGTTTTGGTTACCTCCTTTAACTGTATATAAGGTTGTATTCTTGGTTCTAATAAACACTCCATGTTCAGCAGACAAACAAGTCTCGTCTCGTTGTGTTCTTTGTGAGCAGCTGGAACTTCTGATATCTATATCCAGACTGATAGGAAGCGGTATATGACGGAAGCACTCAAGCGGAGTGTGGGACTGTTCCGTTACAGTGCCCATTGCAACCTCACTGTGTCCGAGTCAGTGTACCTGAAATTCTTGACAGGCTGCGGGCGTCCATTCATTGTTTAAAAGTTGCGGTCTCCTCCTGGTCCCGTTCCGTCATAGGCTTTTCTCAGCAGCCTATCACGGACGTCTTCTCATCCTCTGACTCAGTTTCCCAGCAGACACTGTGTTCGGTGTTCCGCCAATCACGAACGTCTTTTCATCCTCGGACAAGAGAACTTCCATGATAGGCGGAACACTGAACACAGTGTCTGCTGGGAACACCTATCACAGAAAGGAACCAGGGGGAAGCCGCGACTTTTAAACAACGGACACTCGCAGCCCTTCAGGTACACTGACTCGAGTATAAGTCGAGGGGTGTATTTTCAGCCCTAAAAAAAACTCGGCTGATACTTGAGTATATACGGTAATTTATATTTTCATTTTGGCTTTTTGTTCTCGAAGTGCGATGGGTGTAAACCACTAAAGATATATTTTCTTTACAAGCCAAAGTCAATACATATAACATGAAAGTCTATGGTCCTATAGGGAACGGTGAGTGTCATCCCCTTCAAGTCTTCACACGGAATTAATGACATGCATGCTTTTTATTTTCTTACTTTAACTTTGGAGACGGGCGGGAGAAGAACATTGATACGTACATGCTGATTCATCTGCTCGGTCGAGATTGCAATCTCATTTTTGATGCCTGGGGCACTGACAGATAAAAGAGTTTCTAAAGGTCAAATGAGAATTGATTTAAGGATTAAGTCCGGGCTCTCCAGATTTGAGTATTTAGGCTTCCAGTTCCTAGATAATTTGGTGGAGATGGAATATTGGCTGTGTTCTTGGTTAATGCTTTTTGACATCTGTAGCAGCTTGTCAGCCGTTTAGCCAGGAATATTTTATATCAAGCGTGCGGAAAACAGGGGGCCAAACCGAGCGGATAAAAAAAGAAACATCAATATGATTACCAAAACCGTGTGATTCTACAAAAAGATGACTGCACTTTGGTAACCAATAATTTCATCTTTTGCCGAAACTAGCCAGAAATTTTTCCAAGCGGGGTGCTTTAATGTGTTACTAAACCCACAACAGTGAAATCAGTCTGTATATGCAGAAAAGCATGCTTGTTATACTCAGTGTTGGACCTAAGGAGTTAAAGTGGTTGTGAATAGAGTTGAGCGAACCCGAACTGTAAAGTTCGGGTTCGGTACGGACTTTGGGTTTTTCCCGAACCCAGACCCGAATAATTGCTGAAAGTGTACTCCATTACCATTTCACACAGGGGGGGGGGCAGGATCTGGGGGTCCCCTTTGTTAAAGGGGTCGTCCAGATTCTGATAAGCCCCCTGCCCGCATACCCCCACAACCACTGGGCAAGGGTTGTGGGGATGAGACCCTTGTCCCCATCAACATGGGGACAAGGTGCTTTGGGGGGCACCCCAAAGCACCCTCCCAATGTTGAGGGCATGTGGCCTGGTGCGGTTCAGGAGAGGGGGGGGGCCACACTTTGTCCCCCCCCTCTTTTCTGCGGCCGGCCAGGTCAACGTGCTCGGATAAGGGGTCTGGTGTGGATTTTAGGGGGAACTCCACGCCATTTTTTTTTTAAATTTGGGGTGGAGTTCCCCTAAAATCCACACCAGACCTGAAGGGTCTGGTTATGGATATTTAGGGGGAACCCCACATCATTTTTTTTTTAAAACTGACGGCGGGGTTCCCCTTAATATCCATACCAGACCTAAAGGGTCTGGTTATTGAATTTGGGGGGACCTCCGCCTTTTTTTTTTTTTTACTAAAAGTCTGTGTCCCATTGACTTCAATGGGGTTCGGAGTTCGGGTTCGGGTTCCCGAACCCGAACTTTTTTTTTAAAGTTCGGGTTCGGGTCCGCCAGACAGGTGGAAAAGTAGGTTTTTCCTCCGTCACACTTTGGCGGATGGGAGCGGGTCGGATGTCAGCGGGCATGTCACCGCTGACATCCGCGGCTCCATAGAGGAGCATGGAGCGCCCATTCAGGTCCGCCTAAAAAACTGGCAGGCGGACCTGAACGGGCCGCCCGTGTGAAAGAGCCCTTAGGCTTACCTGTAGGTGCTTGAAATATTTCCCAGACCTGCGCGGTCTAGGAGATAAATTTTCCGCAGGGCGATTTCTCCTGCGCGTGCGCCGGAATAAGAAAGGGCACGCTGTGGGGCATGCGCGGGAGTGATGTCATGCGATGTCACGCAACGTCATGCGACGTCACGAGACTCCGGCCAGTCACAGTGCCGGAGTTCGTGGCCCCAGAAGGAAGAGGGGTGAAGAATGGCCACTCGCTACTAGCGAGGAAGACAGGGACATCGCGGGCTTCTCCTACAGGTAAGGCCTCTTTCACACGGGATGGATCCGTGATGATCCGCCTGTTGAACCTCTGCTTGCTCAGCAGGGATCGCTCCGTTGATCCCCGCTGAGCCGGTTGGTGACAGGGCGGTCCCCGCACACTGTACAGGGACCACCCTGTCAGATCTCCGCTCTGCCCTATGGGTGGATCAGATGAACACGGACCGTCTGTCCGTATTCACCCGAAAATAGGGGTTTCCCCCGTCTGCAGAAACAGAGGATTTGCGGACAGAGTGTTTTCGAACCTTTCTGAGAGCAGCCAAGCTGTCCCCGAGTATTTCCGAGGCTCTCCAGCGCCCCCTCCCACCTCTGGCCACATACGGTATTGCATGCCATAGAAGTGAATGCGGAACTAATTATCGTAGTTTTCATTGACTTCTATGGGGAAACTCGATTTGATATGCGAGTGCTTTGGATTACAAACATTCTCCTGGAACGGATTATGCTCCTAATCCAAGGTTCCACTGTACTTCTTACCAATTCTCCATGTGTTCAATGATAGAAACTTTCTCTGCTAGTTGAGACTTGTTTTATGTTCTATGTAATTTGCTCAGCACCACTTCAAAGTAAGTTAATTACATTACTCCATATGATAAAAAAAATTCTCTAGTTATAATTTCTACCCTACCAAGAAAGTCGTTTGAAATAAAAAAATGAAAAAATAAAAAAAATCAGCTAGAATTTTTTGTATATTTTATAAAAGCAAAAACATTATTTTAAAGGCTCATTAAATATATATTTGTACAACTGTGCAGGTGATAATTTGTGATTAAAGAAAAAAAAAAAACACCTACTGAGCATTCCAAGGGAATCAAACCTTTTAAGAGTGTACCAGGTCTCATCCAAAGACTTATAAATATATTATAGACCGAAGAACAAAATGTGATCTTCAAATGCATTAAGCTGCTCTCGAGATCCTTAGATACACAGCATGATGTTTGTCCCAGTGATTCATTTTTCTCCATTAGAAATAATGACTGCATGCTTGCAAATAGGAACCTGGGGATGAAAAGAAGTTTACATCTTAAACTAATTATTTCTTCAAATAGCACCAAATAGCTTAATTAATATAATAATTTTATAGTTATGCATAAT
This sequence comes from Rana temporaria, assembly GCF_905171775.1. Lineage (NCBI taxonomy): Eukaryota > Metazoa > Chordata > Amphibia > Anura > Ranidae > Rana > Rana temporaria. Next base: position 133,404,509 of record NC_053500.1, on the reverse strand, counting down.
ACTTCAAGTGCAAGTGATTATTTGCAATTAACTAAAACAAGCTCTGTTGTTGTAGGCAAGCCAAGGAAAACAAATAAAGATTAAATAAAAGCCAAAAAAAAAAAGTTCCGCGGGCCGGTATGCTTTTTCTGTATTTACCGTATTTATCGGGGTATTGCGCGCTCCGGCGTATAGTGCGAACCCCTAATGTGGACCCGCAATTCCTGTGAAAAAAAACATTTTAGTACTTACAGTTTTGGTGTCTTGCGGCCTCGTCGGGTCCGGCGTCCGTCTGAGGCTTCGGTGGTGTCCTCCCGGCTTCTCCCGCGCTGTCTCCCCGTCGAATCGCCGCTTCCCCCGCTCAGTTTGAACGCCTCCGCCGACGTATACCGAGTGCAGTACACTCGGCTACATTCGGCCAGGCTCGGCTTCGCTCGTGCTCACACTATGTGACGTTTATGCGTGAGCACGAGCGAAGCCGAGCCTGGCCGAATGTAGCCGGGTGTACTCCACTCGGTATATGTCGGCGCAGGCATTCAAACTGAGCGCGGGAAGCGGGTATCGGCGTATATCACGCACCCATGATTTTCCCCTTATTTTAAGGGGAAAAAAGTGCGCGGTATACGCCGATAAATACGGTATCTTCAATGTTCATGTTGTATTTTTTGGTATAAAAGTTTGGATTTGTAATGAGTCTTAGGGAGGCTTTTTAAAATAAACCCAATGCATGAAATCTTAAGGGGTAGTCACCATTCTTTGCTATATAACCGAAAATGTATTATCAAATACTTACCGTAATATTCCTTTCCTTCCCAAACTTCATGAGAGTGCAGATTTGAATGGGAGATCCCTCATGTTTTTTTTTTAGCAGCAAGGTATTGTATAAAACAAGTAACAAATTGTTTATATAAAAAATATATATATTTCTATTCCGTGTATCAAAAAGAAAAGGGAATAGGGCATAATTACATGGGAGTCATAAAAGGCAATTACTGGACGTAACATCAAGAACATATCTCATAAATAAAGGAACATTTGACACATGGAATCAAAATTAGAACAATGAATTCATATGAAATTCCACATATATAAACTCAACGCGTTTCGACCAAAAGTTTATGGTTAACGGTCTTCTTCAGGGAATTTAGTTCAGTTCATAAGCGAGAAAGTTGTATTTCATGGGCGACTAAACTGCTGCTCTTCTAAAAATTAACCAAGTCCAGATGACTCCGAGGTGTCTCCACGTGCTCCAGGTCCCCCGCGAGAAGAAGCCCCACCTCCACCCAGCTTACAAGGAGTCACCCCCCATCAGCACTGGGGGAAAAAAGGAGGGGACTCCTGTAGAGGGGAGATAAAGGGTGTCTTTTGGGGAAAGGGTACAACCCGGAGACCACCCGTGATTTTTCTTAATAGGTCAAAAAGTTCAGTGTGTTCAATGGAGAACAAGTTGTAACAGCAAAAAATACCTTCACAGGTTTGTTTATCCGATGGGCTTGGGGAGAGATTTTCTATTTGTCTGTTTGTTAGACAGCCTGCCAGCGAGAGATCTCAGCCTCTCCCTCTCAAGAATTAGACCATATGTCTTATTAATGCCAGACAAAGATGCAGTACTGCCCCCTAAAAAAGAAGGTCCGGCCTGAGAGGAAGAGGCACCGGATCCCAAAAGCTGAGCTGGCTCAGGAGGAGAAACTAAAGCCTGTTCGGTCAGTAGGGTGCTATTACCACCACCTCGATTGCTTCTGCTTGAAGTCTCCGTAGAAATCTGAGGATGATTGGGAGCGGTGGAAAGGCGTATGCCCTCTTGAATTCCCATCAATCTGTCAGGGCATCTATTCCCAAAGGCCTGGCTGCAGTGGCCCGAGTGTAATACTTCTCAAACTTGCAGTTGCAGGGGGAAGCAAATAGATCCACTTCAGGATTGACTCCCAGAGGCAGGATCCACTTGAACGTCTGCACGAGTAGAGACCACTCATTGTTGTCTAACCGAGTGCGGGACAGGAAGTCTGCTTGGACGTTCTGGACTCCGGGGATAAAGGCCGCCGAGATGTTGGTCAGATTCTTCTGGGCCCAAGACATGATGGGCTCAACCTCTCGGAGTAGTGTGAAGCAGTCCCCAGCGACTTTTTTTTTTTTTGATGTCACAATGTAGAGAATAAGATTTCCTATCATCTGTGCCCAGTCTTGCCACACATATAATCCAGCTCTGAGCAATCCTCGTTTTATTGTTCAGGGAAATAAAACAGACTTCCAGATAAAAACCAAAGTCCTTGCTTGAGTGACGGGTTATTTACATATCTCGTGCACTGCTTGCAGACATACACAGCTTCTGTAAAAAGTGCTCAATTCACATCCCCCTCCCCTCTTCCCTCCAGCTCTATGTATATTCTGATGGCTGTTGCATTTTCTCATGGCACTGAACTGTGACTCACCCCATATTTTGAAAACATTTAATCAAAACAAAGGGGAGGGGATGTGAATTGTGCACTTTTTTTTCAGAAGCAAGGACTTTGGTTTTTATCTGGAAGTCTGTTGTATTTCACTGAACAATAAAAGAGGATTGCTCAGAGCTGGATTGACTCTGTGTGGCAAGACTGGGCACAGATGATAGGAAATCTTATACTGTACATTGTGACATAAAAAAAAAAAAAAAAAATATTTGGGTTTACATCCACTTTAAGGACACAACCATGTATCAAACACCCTCAAAGCCTAAGCACTTTGAGCCAGATCCACAAAGAAGTTACATTGGCGTATCTATTGATACGCTGCGTAACTTCTAGGATGCCCCGTCGTATCTTTGTTTTGTATCCACAAAACAAGATACGACTGAATGGGGGCTAGATCCGACTGACGTACGTCTTAGTACGCCGTCGGATCTTAGGTGCATATTTACGATGGCCGCTAAGTGGCGCTTCCGTTGATTTCCGCATAGAGGATGCAAATTAGCTAGATACGCCGATTCTCAGAACGTACGTCCGGCCGGCGAATTTTTTTACGTCATTTACGTAAGGCTTTTTTTCGGCGTAACGCTACCCCTGGGTCTATGAGGCGTACGCAATGTTAAATATGGACATCGGGCCAGCGTCAAATTTTCGGTCATGTACGTCCTTTGCGTAAAACGTTCGTGAATAGGGCTTTGCGTAAATTACGTTCACGTCGAAAGCATTGACTATTTGCGACGTGATTTCGAGCATGCGCACTGGAATACCCCCACGGACGGCGCATGCGCCGTTCAAAAAAAACTTAATTTACGTGGGGTCAAGTTGAATTAACATAAAACACGCCCACATCTTTGTCATTTGATTTCCGCGCCCTTACGCCGACACATTTACGCTACGCCGCCGTAACTTTAGACGCAAGTGCTTTGTGAATACAGCACTTGCCTCTCAAAGTAGCGGCGGCATAGCGTAACTACGATACGCTACGCCTGCTTAAAATTACGCCGAATTACGTGGATCTGGCCCAAAGGTGTTTTTGATTTATTATTAATTATTATCCTGAATTTGTATTTCTTCTGTCATCTCATAAACCTAAATAAATAAATAATTAGCTCAACAAATAATGAAGACCAACTGTTTTTTCACATTTCCTCGTGTTTTTGTGGTTTTTTTTTATCCTCCTTCTATTAGGACGGACGCATGAAATGCATAAACATTCCAAGGATTAGAAACTAATGCACAACAGATGGCAAGCTGGTTACAAGCAGAACTACCCAATCAAGCTTTCAAAACACCAAACAAAAATAGGTCATTCTCCAAATCAGTGGCAAACAAGACAAGGTTCATTTTAACCTCCCCGCAACTGGAAGCGTTGCTTTCTTTTGTGTGTTTTTTTTCTTTTTTAAATGTTTCATTTTTAACCATTTCAGCAATACACCTTAAATTTCCTTCAAGTCAAAACAATAATTTGCATTTATAAGTCATTTTATGACAAAATATTTTGTCTTTGTAGAAAATGTCATCATGAAGGATAAAGAGGGTATTCATTATTAACCACTTCAGCCCCGGAGGATTTGGCTGCCAAATGACCGGGCCACTTTTTGCGATTCGGCACTGCGTCGCCATTCTTCCGGTGTATATCTATCTATGTGAGGTAGACGGCAAGTGGTTAACCCCTTTTAGGATGTATGTTTGTCTGGGCCTCTGTGTTTTATTGATCACTATCGCTGTGATGGGAAATGAAGGAGAATCCACTGGCAAAAGGGCCACAAACCTGTCATCCTTCCTGATTTTTGATAAGCATCTTACACTACCAGCTATAATTTATCAGTCCTGAGTCTTCAGCATCTGCTGGTCATACCTAGCACTGCAGCTCAGATCTCTGATGAGCACACCTGCCCTTCAGGGGAGGGCTGGGCCGGGAGGCAGGGTGGCAATTGCCTCCCAGGCCGCTCTAACTTATGTTCAAAATGGTCAGCAGCCTCTGTCCTTTACCATATTTTTTTATTCTGCACTAGGAAGTCATTTCGGGGACACAGCGGCTTGGCACTTGCTGTTGCATTCCGGGAGTTGTAGTCCACGCTCAAGCTCCCGGTGGGTGGAGAACAGAGCAGCGCAGAGGAAACTACAGCTTCCTGGGACCGGATTCTTGGAAGAGGCAATGCGTGCCAGGGAGTCAGGATGCAGGGCTGGGCGCTGGCTGCAACTTGACCCCAGGCCCAGGAGCATTACCCCCCCAGGAGGCCGTGGCATGCAAGGACCTGCTGAGCTGAGATCACTGAGGTGAGAGACCCTGACACCCCTAGCTGACCCCCCATCTCCCCCCACCATACACCCTATGTAACCTGCCCCAGTGATCAGGCTGCGTTGATGGGCACTGGTGAGGCTGCATTAAAAAAACAGGTGGGCCATGGATGGTGAGCTCATTCGACGGTTCAATGGGCCACTTGACTGGACTTGCCCCCCAGCCCTAAGGCTGCCAGCCCTCCCATGCTGCCCTTATCAGGAAAGCTGAAGTAGACTGCTGATTATTTTTCCAGTGCCTGATCAACAGGTTGCACCCGGTACGGCGGTCAAATTAACTTCTGTCCAACTGTTAATGGCTTGAAATATTCCAGAAATTAGTTTGGTCTGCATTTGTATTTGTGCTTATCCTGATAATTGGCCTGTTATCTTTTCTTGTCAAGGGTATTTCCCCCAGTGGGTTTTTTTTTGGCAGCTCAATTAAAAGATTATAGACAACGTATGTAAAAAGAAGGAAGTTTTTATTGTGTGATGACATATACAAGGGGGATATTCAAATGGTTAAGATATGAGTTACAAAGGTACAAAAGTGGTTAAAATTCCCATACATATAAGTAAATGACAAAAAAACAACAACTATCGAACAGCTTGACATGTGTATATACAAGCATATAACAATTCCTAATGCGTTTCGACCTTTATACAGGTCTTCTTCAGAGGTTTTGTTGTAACTGGAAAAGATTTACAAAAATTATTAGATGCTTCTACAGATATCTTACCTGCCATATCCCCATAATTTGAAAGGGAAAAGGACAGGGGAAAGAAGAAAACACAAACTACTTCATAAGAAAGATTAACAAAAATTACCAAGTCAACCATACATATTGACTTAGTGTTACGGCTATCACTGACATCGTCTGGTCCTCGGATGAGAGGACGTCCGTGATAGGTGGAACACTGAACACAGGCTCTTCTGGGAAACTGAGTGTTCCGCCTATCACGGAACAGCACGAGGAGGAGGTGCGGCTTTTAAAAAATGGACGTCCGCAGTCTGACTCACTCTGCCAGGCATAATGAAGATCGGCGAATTGAGGTGAGGCAATGGCACATAAAGGCGATGGCACAGTGAGATGAGGCAATGGCACAGTGAAGCGATGGCACAGTGAGGTGAGGCAATGGCACAGTGAGGCGATGGCACAGTGAGGTGAGGCAATGGCACAGTGAGGTGAGGCAATGGCACAGTGAGGTGAGGTTAGGTGAGGCAATGGCACAGTGAGGCAATGGCACAGTGAGGCAATGGCACAGTGAGGTGAGGTGAGGCAATGGAACAGTGAGGTGAGGTGAGGCAATGGCACAGTGTGGTGAGGCAATGGCACAGTGAGGCCATGGCACAGTGAGGTGAGGCAATGGCACAGTGAGGTGAGGCAATGGCACAGTGAGGTGAGGTTAGGTGAGGCAATGGCACAGTGAGGCAATGGCACAGTGAGGCAATGGCACAGTGAGGTGAGGTGAGGCAATGGCACAGTGAGGTGAGGTGAAGCAATGGCACAGTGAGGTGAAGTGAGGCAATGGCACAGTGAGGTGAGGTGAGGCAATGGCACAGTGAGGTGAGGTTAGGTGAGGCAATGGCACAGTGAGGTGAGGTTAGGTGAGGCAATGGCACAGTGAAGCAATGTCACAGTGAAGCAATGGCACAGTGAGGCAATGGCACAGTGAGGCAATGGCACAGTGAGGTGAGGTGAGGCAATGGCACAGCGAGGTGAGGTTAGATGAGGCAATGGCACAGTGAGGTGAGGTTAGATGAGGCAATGGCACAGTGAGGTGAGGTTAGGTGAGGCAATGGCACAGTGAGGTGAGGTTAGGTGTGGCAATGGCACAGTGAGGCAATGGCACAGTGAGGCAATGGCACAGTGAGGTGAGGCAATGGCACAGTGAGGTGAAGTGAGGCAATGGCACAGTGAGGTGAGGTGAGGCAACGGCACAGTGAGGTGAGGCAATGGCACAGTGAGGTGAGGCAATGGCACAGCGAGGTGAGGCAATGGCACAGCGAGGTGAGGAAATGGCACAGCGAGGTGAGGCAATGGCACAGTGAGGTGAGGCAATGGCACAGTGAGGTGAGGTGAGGCAATGGCACAGTGAGGTGAGGCAATGGCACAGTGAGGTGAGGCAATGGCACGGTGAGGGGGGGGGGGGGGTTTCTTATATGGCGAGTATATCCCAAAACCAACATTTTAGCTGGAAAATTAGGGGGTCGTCTTATACACCCAGTCGCCTTATACGCCGGCAAATACGGTACTTGAAAGTGTTGCAGCGTGATATAATTCTGGAACACAATGTTCTAGAACAACAGACTTGCTTAGCTTCATGCTAGGACCGGTCAATGCAATTTCCGCTCCTTCAAAGATATCCATTCAAACTTTAGACAGGAGCCACTATTAACAAGCCAATTATCTGCGTACATTTGTTTTGTTTAATTAGCTAACAAATTTGGTCAATTTAAAAGATTTGGAAAGGAATCACTTGCGCTTGTCTATGTGATTGTAAGTATACATTATTCACTCTGTGTTTTGTGCTAAAAGTTATTTTTTTTTTATTTTTTCATTACATTTTGAAGTAATTAATAACCAGCTTGCAAATTAATTGCACTCCAAATCAAATGTATACATGTGTACCAACAGTTTAATATTATTTACGGTGTTCCGCCCACATCTCTTAATTACATTTCAGAGTTCGCACATTAGCTGCGCTGATAATTTATACTGCTGCCAAGTTGGATATGTTATCATTTTTGTGATGTTTCTGTAATAAATCTAAAGACAACATCGATGTCACAAGGTAATTTGTACGTGCTTTTAATGCTCGTCGGGTAATTGCATTTTTTTTCCCCATCAATACATTTGAATTTGACACCTTGGCATGAGTAGCGGGGAAACAACGATGGTTCACTCTATAAAGAGCTTTTAATTCTGATCACTTGAATTGGTAATAGAGTAAATGTTGGCAGCGTTGATGACATGTTGAAAATCAGCATTGAGTTCCCAAAACAGTTTCATTGCTAGAGAATCACTGGGATGGAACACTGCAATGTACAAATATTTTGGGGGCTTGCCTGATATCCAGCTTCAAAGGAAGTCAGGGTACAACGGATCCCGAGGAAGGCAAAACAAAAACCTTATAAAGCGCTGGTTCCCAGCTTGTGGCCTGGGGCCCACATGCTGCCCATGGGCCCCTGCAGACTGATTATTTTCCCTACTGCCCTGTTATAGCAGTGATTTCTAGCACGCTAATGTAATATTTTTTCCAGTCTTGGACTGTCTCCTGAAGCATGTCTCCAGTCCCCAACAACCCTATTTAGTCTCTAACCCTCTCTTGCAGCATGTCTGCAGTCTCTGACCCTGTCCTAAATCATGTTTGCAGTTCCTGACCCTCTCCTGAATCATGTCTGCAGTCTCTGACCATTTTCTGTACCATGTCTGCAGTCTCTGACCATCTCCTGTATCATGTTTGCAGTCTTCCACCATCTCACAGAGTGTCATTTCTGAAAGAAAAAAAGGCATTTAAAACTGGCTTTGTGGCTCTAATGAATTGTCGGCTCTGGCAATTCAAAGATGATTCATTCATAAAAAAAAAAAAGCCTGGGGGTCCCCCAAAATTCCATTAACAGGCCCTTCAGGTCTGATATGGATATTAAGGGGAACCCCGCCGTCAATTTGGAAAAAAAATGACGTGGGGTTCCCCCCAAATATCCATACCAGACCCTTGAGTTCTGGTGTGAATTTTAAGGGGAATTCCACCCCAAATTTAAAAAAAAAATGGCGTGGAGTTCCCCCAAAAATCCACACCAGACCCTTATCCGAGCACGTTAACCTGGCCGGCCGCAGAAAAGAGGGGGGGACAGAGTGCGGCCCCCCCCTCCTGAACCACACCAGGCCACATGCCCTCAACATGGGGAGGATGTCCCCATGTTGATGGGGACAAGGCCTCATCCCCACAACCCTTGCACGGTGGTTGTGGGGGTCTGCGGGCGGGAGGCTTATCAGAATCTGGAAGACCCCTTTAACAAAGGGGACCCCCAAATCCTGGCCCCCCCTATGTGAATTGGTAATGGGGTACACTGTACCTCTACCATTTCACGAAGGAAGTGTAAATAGTTAAAAAAAAATACACACAGACATCGTAGAAAAAATTCCTTTATTAATAAAAAAAAAAATCCAGCGGTGGTAATCCACTGTCGATGCGGCTCCCTGCTCCAACGTTGTCTTCTATCCAGCGACGGATGATCTCTCCAGCGACGGGTGATCAGCGGTCCGGTCCAGCGATGAGAAGATCCATCCGTCCAGAGCGCAACAGGCGAACTCCTCTCTCCGCTGGACACAGCCCAGCGGAATGACGCCCTGGAGCTTTGACATATACTTATATAGGGGAAGCGGCCACCCGTCATGTGACCCCGCCCCCTCTGACGTACCCTCGTACGTCACTGGGAAAGATAGGTCAGAATGATGCAATCAAGGCCTTTATAAGTAGCCAGAGGATTACCACTTTGTTGCTGCGTCATTCCTAAGGCTTTGTGAGTAGGAGAGCAGCGTACTGAAAGTCTCCTGATGAGGTGAGGAGACCATTGACTTTTTCCTGTGTTATAAAAATCAAAAAGACTACTGTTTGTGCTGTATGACCAGCACTGTCTGCCCAGCGCTAGGCTGAGCCAGACTCCTTAGGTTCCTGTGTGGAAGGTAGACGCCCAGAGTGGCTAGGATTTATTTTATGTTTGATTTTGTTTATGCTGTTTGGATGCTTGCAATTGTTTTCCAGCAAGATGGAAAAATAAACCAAAAGCTTTATTTTTCAACTGTCTTCGACTGCCAGTCTGTAGAAATTTAGTGTGTGGTGATCCCAACCAAGGGGTCACACACCCCGCTACCGAGCTAACCCCTCACAATATATATATGTACTCCTATATTTGATTCTACTCACCTGTACCGCAATAGTCCAACTGCCCCCCGCTTTGTTTTTTTGGTTTGGGGAGTGGGGACAAAAAGTACAATTTCTATTCAATTTTCTTCGGTATTGTTTTTTTGTATATTATAGGCTAAACAGTATCAAAAGTGTCCGATGTGTCCGCCATAATGTCGCAGTCACGATAAAAATTGTTGATCGTCTCCATTACTAATAAAAAAAAAATAATAATTATTTTGTAGATGCTATAACTTTTGCGCTAACCAATCAATATATGTTTATTGTGTTTTTTTTTTTTTTTACCAAAAATATGTAGAAGGATACATATGTAAGAAATATTGCTTTTTTTTTTTCTAAATTTACACAGTTTTTTTTGTTTATAGCACAAAAAATAAAAACCACAAAGGTGATCAAATACCACCAAAAGAAAGCTCCATTTGTGGGAAAAGAAGGACGTCAATTTTGTTTAGGCTCGATGTCGCACGACCGCGCAATTGTTAGTTAAAGCAAAGCAGTGCCGAATCGCAAAAAAAGTGCTCTGGTCAGGAAGGGGGTAAATTCTTCCGGGACTGAAGTGGTTAAATAAATACATATATTTACACTAATGATACGTTAGCATAAATGCATCCTTATGAGAGGTCAAATAAGTGAAAATGACATATCTACCACCGTACTGTGACCAGCACTTATTCTTTCATTACAGGTCCTCTTTAACCAGTTAACAACCGCCCTATAGACGAAATACGTCTACAAGGCGGTTGCTTAACTCTGGGAGGACGTCCAGAGTTCTAGAGGACGTCCCTCTGGGGCGCGCACACGGGAATCACCGTGACCGCCGGGTCCCCAGGACCCGGCGGATCACGGATCACGGTAAATCGCCGCTGTGATGACGCATGTGATGACGCCGGTTTCTCCCTCCCCTATCTGTACCGAACGGTACAGTGTGTGAGAGGAGAGTGGGGAGAGCGGAAGCAGCAGTAGCTGCTGCTGTGGGCTGGATCTGTGACAAATGTAGTCACAGATCCAGCCATCCATCCCTCCCTGTGCAATACTCTGCAATAACACCCCATACTGTGCAATACCCCCCATACTCTGCAATACCCCCCATACTCTGCAATACCCCCCATACTCTGCAATGTCCCAAAATACTCTGCAATGCCCCAAAATACTCTGCAATGCCCCAAACTACTCTGCAATACCCCACAATACTCAGCAACGTCGCCTATGGGGACTCTTAGGTAGCGAAGTTTGGCACCATTCCACGAAAGTGTGACATGTTGGGTATCTATTTACTCGGCGTAACTTCATCTTTCACATTTATGCAAAAGAATGAAGAAAAAATACAAAATTTGCTAAATTTTCTAACAGAATCAAAGAATTTTTTTTTTACAGAATTTTCAGTCTTTTTTCTCTTATAGCGCAAAAAATAAAAAACCCAACGGTGATTAAATACCACCAAAAGAAAGCTCTATTTGTGTGAAAAAAATTAAGTAATTGTCATTCAAATTGTGAGAGCACCGAAAGCTGAAAATTGGTCTGGTTATTAAGTGGGTTTACGTGCCCAGTGGTCAAGTGGTTAATTCACAAAGAAAAGATTTAAAATCTGGGGCAGTTCTTTTTTTTTCCAGTGTTACATTTCTTAACTTGTTCAATTTACCCAATCAAATTAATTACTGCAACAAAAGCAAATTAGCATAAAACTTTTCTGCGCATTACGCAAGTGCACAGGTTAATTAAAATCTTTGCAAATGCAGAAAAGAGAGCTTGGCTATCCCAGCCAGCCAGTCTAAAGGAAAATTATATTCCCGATAACAGCATTAATTAATACATTCTTTAATAAAATTAAGACATTTATCATTTCCCATAATTACCTGGGGATTTTTTTATTTCTGTAATGAAGTACTATTTTTTTTTTTTTTTTCATGGATTATAGACTGCAGACTTTAAAATTTATAATGAACTGATAGATCTCTACGGCTAAGACAGGATGTAAAAATGATGTGCGTTTTTCAAAATGATTTTAATTGCTTTAAATATATGTAAATGATACTTCTCTCTTTTTTTCTCTGAAAGTACATCGCACAGATAAAATGTGTTTTTCATTCCAATGTTATTTACTATCAATCAAAACCTTGAAGTGCCTTGAACAGGCGGCAGTTCTGATCAGCCCTGTGTGATGCGAAACAGTAATTAGTAAGCTTACTTTAAAGCTGGGCACATTCTCTGTATATTATGATGGATGAAAACATAGATGAATGAATAAAAAAAAAAAATGATTTATCTGGAATATTCAGTCTGTAGCAATGTTTGAAGGGAGAGGTTTGCTTCGCACAGGAGTAATTAAAAAAAAAAAAAGGGAATTGATCCTGTACCAAAAGATACCTGCCAAACTCCACTTGCATTTCATATTTTCTCCTCTTTAAAGTCAAACTTTTTTTTTTGTGCAAACATTCCGAAATTGCAAGTGCATGCCCACACACTCGCAAAACTTTTGAATGTGACTTTTGTAGAAGGTGTCCAAACAGCAAAATCAAGGTTTTCCAGGTGCAAATCTCTGAGGTTATAAGGTATCACAGCTAGCCCTTATGCTGCATACAAACGATGGGATTTTCCGTTGGAAAAACCTTGGATTGTTTTTCCGACGGAATTCCGCTCAAGCTTGGCTTGCATACACACGGTCACACAAAAGTTCTCTGAACTTTCGACCGTCAAGAACAACGTACAACACTACGACGAGCCGAGAAAATTAAGTTCAATGCTTCCGAGCATGCGTCAAATTGTTTCCGAGCTTGCGTCTGAATTTTGCGTGTCGGAATTGCTACAGATAGGATTTTTTTTCCGTTGGAAAATTTGAGAACCAACTCTCAATCTTTTGCTGGTGGAAAATCCACCAGCAAAAGGCCAATGGAGCATACACATGGTCGGAATTTCTGTTCAAAAGCTCACATCGGACTTTTGCTGTTGGAATTTCCAATCCTGTGTACGGTGCATTCGAATAACTTCACCATGACCTAGGTTTCTCTATAACCCCTTGGTTTCAGCTCTTATAGATGCACATCTCAAACGTCATAAGGTTTTACACCTACATTTTAGTATATCATCAGCGGCACCTAGGCCTTTTGGTTAAGATCAAGTGTAGTATCTGTTCTTATCAGTTGCCAGAGGAGGCGCTGTGCTGCTTCTAAATGGGGAGGGTCATGCAAATCCTCTGGCGTGATGGTATCTGGATGGTCTGTTTCAGCAGGGGCCACGTTGGCGCTCTTAGGTCATAGAGGCTAATGCATGGTTGAGTCTGAGCAGGCCAAAAGGGTACTCCTGATTAGGATAGGTGCTGCACTGGTCTGACCGAAACGCTGGGACATTCCGGCCTTCTGGCTAGGATTGGTGTGGTCGCTGTTTCTGTCAGTGTCTGGTGGAGGAGCTGTCACCCTGACCACGAGATCAGGGAGTTGCCATGCAAATCCACTGATCCATGATGGGGGCCTCCATGATGGGGGCCTGGAAAGGTTAGTATCAGGGCTCAAGTCCTGCGGGAACCTGTGGATCAGTTTGAAAGCAGCCCAGTAACCACTGTAGAACAGATAAGCCCATATACACACTGTGATATTAGTAATAAACTGACCTTTAATAACAGTATTCTATTCTATTTTATTCCATCCCAGAGCAGGAGGTCGCGGGCCACATCAGAGAGCTCCGCGGGCCACTGGTTGGGCACCCCTGCTTTAGACTCTATCCAAAATCCAAATTTCCACTTTACAGTGTCCGATCCCCTTTAAATCAGAAATCTGCAACTTGCTGAAAGGGGCCTGCTGTTCATTTAAAACTATTTACACTGATTCCTTAATAATGATTGATATCCAGTAGCTGTTGTGTAACAGTACAGCATTATTTAAAGAATTCTCTATACAGCTACAATTACTAGGAAATTATGCAAACAAATATAGAACCATATGCTTCACTTGACATAGGTACAGTTATTTGGAAACTAAGCTGTGGAATAGTAAGTTGCTGTTCCCGTTCTCTCCATCTGTTCCTAGTCATGGGACTGGGCATGGCTGGTAATAACCCATTTAATTGCCAGTCGTAAGGAAGGTCTGCTACATTAACTGTTATGCAGAGTTAAAAAAAAAGAAAGGATCACATCAATTTGCCATTCACTAATAAGACCTAGTTCATTAACGTTCCCATAGCTGTGGGTATAAAGCAGGTATTTTTTCACCGGTTTACTCTAGACCAGGGATAGGCAACCTTTGAAAGGCAGAGATCTGCCTGAACAACATGAGAGAGATCAAAGATCACCAGGATTTGGTGCCCCCCCTTCTTATTTTTTTTGGTTTTAAGAAATTTGCTAGCATGGCCTTACTAAATAGTAAGGAAACATTTAATGAAACAAATGTCACTGTAAAAATAAAAACTTACACTACCTTAAAAGTGGACAGTGTTGGACAGTAGAGCAGTGGACAGTGGGCAGTGGATGGTGTGTGGACAGTATCAGTAAGGTAGAAGGTGGTGTCAGTAGGATAAAGGATGGTGTCCGTTGAGCAGTGGGCTGCATCAGTAGGGCAGAGGAAGGTGTCAGTAGGACAATGAACTGTGTCAGTAGGGCAATGAACCATGTCAATAGGGCAGTGGACAGTGTGAGTAGGGAATTGAACAGTGTCAATTGGTTAATGAATTGTGTCAGTAGGGCAATGAACAGTGTCAATAGTGCTGTGGACAGTGTCAGTAGGGCAATGAACAGTGTCAAAGGGCAGTGGACAGTGTCAGTAGGGCAATGAACAGTGTCAATAGGGCAATGAACTGTGTCAGTAGGGCAATGAACAGTGTCAGTAGGGCAATGAACAGTGTCAATAGGGCAATTAACAGTGTCAATAGGGCAATTAACAGTGTCAATAGAGCAGTGGTCAGTGTGAGTAGGGCAATGAACAGTGTCAATAGGGCAATGAACTGTGTCAGTAGGGCAATGAACCATGTCAATAGGGCAGTGGACAGTGTGTGTAGGGAATTGAACAGTGTCAATAGGGCAATGAACTATGTCAGTAGGGCAATGAACAGTGTCAATAGTGCTGTGGACAGTGTCAGTAGGGCAATGAACAGTGTCAAAGGGCAGTGGACAGTGTCAGTAGGGCAATGAACAGTGTCAATAGGGCAATGAACAGTGTCAATAGGGCAGTGGACAGTGTCAATAGGGCAATGAACAGTGTCAATAGGGCAATGAACAGTGTCAATAGGGCAGTGGACAGTGTCAATAGGGCAATGAACAGTGTCAATAGGGCAATGAACAGTGTCAATAGGGCAGTGGACGGTGTCAGTAGAGCAGTGCACAGAGTCAGTGGGGAAGTGGGCAGTGTTAGTAGCGCAGTGGACAGTGTCAGTAGGGCAGTGGATGGTGTGTGGACAGTACACATTAGACACATTACAGGGATTATCTGTGATAGTTAATAAATAGACCCCAAAGCGTTTTAGTGGCAGGATCACCAGGCAGATATAAATGGAAAAAATACTGAAAAAAAAAACAAAACATCACAACCATCACCACATTTTTGTTTTGGGGGTTAGAAACACTTTAAGTTGCCCTGAATATTTAGCAGTCGTGCTATTTCCCTTTTATTCAGTGTGAAAGTTACACGGTAATTCGTTGATGTGCAGTGTGTAGGATCTGTGACAGTTTATTTCTGTTCTTTCCTATTCAAGTGATCTATATGTCTCCATAAATAAAGTCAGCAATCAGATCCCATCATCAGTGAAAGATCACACCAATAACACGCACACTAGGAAAAGGGAGGACAGAATAAAGGATGCTGGTGTTGGGTTAGAATGAAATCCCCAGACGGTGATTTAAGGTGATTATTATTAGCACAGCAGTCTTGTTCACCAGCTATGATTCCTGCGCTGTGTCCCCTGGCTGCACTTTGGGAGGTATTGTACTTCTACTAGATGGAAAAAAACACCTTTGTCTTGACACGCAGAAATCAATGTGGCTGGAAGGGACTACAAGAAATATTACTGCAACTCAAATACAGAGGCATGATCTGTTTTAGTTTTTTTTTTTAAAGGGGTACTCTAACCAATCACTAACCTTAGCAATAAATGTCTATGATAGATCGACATTTAGCAAAGTCTGCTTTTGTTTGGTTGCATCATTTGGAAGTAAAAATTTGTGTTGCATAACATTTTGGGCCTGCAGTAGGATACACTATCTCAAAAATCTTGCTTCAAGGTTTTTCAGTGATTTTCAGTGATTTTTTCAGTGAATTTTGCTACAACATTTTAGACAATTGTACACTTCTGACCTTGTGTTAACAGTTTGCAGAAGACCCTTTTCTGTTCCAGCATGTCTGTGTCCCCGTGTACAAAGCCCGCTCAATACAGACATGGTTTGATCAACTTGGTGTAAGAGACTCAAGTGGCGTCCTGCCCTTAATTCTACTCACCTTTGGGATGAGTTGGAACACATTTTGCAAGCCAGGTCTTCTCATCGAACATCAGTATCTGACCTGAGGCCCCGTACACACGACCGAGAAACTCGACGGGCAAAACACATAGTTTTGCTCGTCGAGTTCCTTGTTCGGCTGTCAGAAAACTCGTCGAGCCAAATTTTCCCATTGCCCAACGAGGAAATAGAGAACATGCTCTCTATTTGGCTTGACGAGTTTCCCGACGGGTTTCTCGGCGAAAAGTGTACACACGACCGGTTTTCTCGGCAGAATAAGTCTCCCATCGAGTTTCTTGCTGGATTCTGCCGAGAAAACCGGTCGTGTGTACGGGGCCTGACATATGTTATTTTGGCTGAATGGGCATAACATCACACGTAATCCTGAATTTTGTTGAAGCCTTCTCAGAAAAGTGGAGATCAACTCCATGTTAATGCCCATAGTTCTGGAATGGGAATTCCAGAAAACTAATATGAGATGTAATGGTCAGGTCTAAACAGAGTTCTGGCCATAAAGTTGGTTCCTTCCTTCCAATAAATTGTCTCTGAATATGTAGCAGGAATTGAAGCCATCAAACATCTTATTTTCTTCCTTCCTTCCTTCTTCTCTCAACATTTGTCCCTATCTTCCCTCCTTCCTCTATTCTCCCAACCTTTGTCCTTCCTTCCTTTCTGAACCTTTTTTCCTATTTTCCTTCCTTTCTATCTTCCGTCCTCTCCAAATGTTTTTCCCTACCTACCTACCTACCTACCTGCCTTCCTTCTTTTCTCAACCTTTGTCCCTATCTTCCTCCCTTCTACTCACAACCTCTATCCCTATATTCCTCAGGCCCGGATTTCCCACAAGGCTATCGAGGCCAGGCCTCGGGGAGGCAGGGCGCAGAGGGGTGGAAGCAAAATGGAGTCCCCCGATGCCCGGAACATACAGTTAAGGGTGGTAAGTTGCTTTCTAGCTGGACTAAATGTAGTGTGGGGGAATCCGCTTGCTTGTTGTTGCCAAAATCACTTCTAATATGTGTGCTGCCGTCCGTCCTCCCCTGCCCCCCCCCATACCTCTCTCTGCTGGCTCTGTCTTCGGGACTCCGTCCTCCCTGCAGCCACCGAGTCTGTCTCCTGTCCCTGCCACGGATGTACACAGTGAGAGGGGTGAGCTGTGCTCTTCCCATCTCAGCTGTGACAGGAGTTCTAGCACAGTGTTAAGACTCCTGTTTTGGAGGTGACAGGGTCAATAAAGAGAACCTGTCACCTCCAATTGCTATCACACAGGGAATTGTTTTTTCCTGTGTGATAGCAATAAAGTTAAGTGAAAAAAATAGAAAAAAAAATGAAAAGAAAAAAATAATAAGAAATAATAATTGAATTAAGAAAATAAAAAAGTAATAAAAAGGTAAAGAATAAGAAAAATAATAAGAAAATTATACAAAAAAAAAAGTAAATGACAAGCTACAAAAAAAGTGATAAAAAAGTAAAAAACAAACAAACATTGAACTAACCGTGGTGCCCCTGCCATCCGGTTGCCTTTCTCTGTTGATTGGGGGGGGGGGTGGTTCAGTTGGTGGGGAGAGGGTGCATTGCGGAAACCTTCCTTGGGGCAGGGAGAGCAAATGCGGCCCTGATATTTCTTGTTTCCTTCCTTCCTTCCCTCCCTCCTTTCCTTTTTTCTCAACCTTTGTCCCTATCTCCCTTACTTCCGTCTTCTCTCAACCTTTGTCCCTGTCTTCTTTCCTTCCACCACCAACCTTTGTCCCTTTGTCCCAAGCTTTGTGCCTTCCTTCCTTCTTCTCTAAACCTTTGTTACTTCCTTTCTTTCCACTATTCCCAACCTTTGTCCCTTCCTTCCTTCCCACTACTCCCAACCTAGTTTGTCCCTATCTTTCTTCCTTCCTTCTTTTTTTCTCCAATCCTTTGTCCCTCCCTTCCTTCCTTTATTTCCCTGTTCTCCTCTGCAATTTGAAGTCCTTTTCTACTTTCCCGATTCTGTTGGAGGTCTGAAATGCTCATCCTCTGTATAATTCACAAACTAGCTTTGATAAATTGTCATTTTGTGGATGTAAAAAAAAATGCAATTTGCCACATTCATTAGGCACTTTTCACACAGAAGAAAAGGAATAAAAGCACATTATCTTCACTCGCAAAGATATTTCCCCAAAAATTGAGCCTACAATACAAATGCATTTAAAACCTCATTTAGCTGTAAAGGCGAAAAAAATGTTATGTTATTGCCTATTTAATTTTTTTAGGTCTGCTGCCTGCACAGCACAGTGAATACGTTTCCTTGCGGGAATATAGTACAATACTTTTATACTGATTTTTATTAGGTGGGAGAAAGGTCACTTAGACACAATGGAAAATTTTCACCTTTGAATGTCCTCTGGGCTAGAAACAGGGGTACTGAGGGTATGAAGTGTTATTAGGTCAACCGCCCGGATGGAGGGGGGTTAATAGTTGTGACCTTAAACTAGAAATGCTCGCCACTTTCCAACCTCTTGCCACTAAGAAAAATCTATCAAGGGTTGTTTATAGGAGGGCTGTACTGAAAGAATGCAAATTTTTTTATTATCTTATATACAGTAGGTTGTTCAAATTTAATATATATTTATATATATATATATATATATATATATATATATATATATATATATATATATATATATATATGTGGTGTCAACCCTGAAGGAGCCATTTGGTAATTTGGGTTCTCTGTTCTGAGCCTCGACTCCAAGAACAAAAGAACAACCTTAGCTGGAATTGTACTGGAATGCCTCCTCAAGGCAGGCATTGTCCTTGTTCAGACTCTACTTGCCAGGAATCTTCTCGTGCACTATACACTTTCTTTCTCAACCTTTGTCCTTCCTTCCTTTCTTTCTCAACCTTTGTCCTTCTTTCCTTTCTTTCTCAACCTTTGTCCTTCCTTCCTTTCTTTCTCAACCTTTGTCCTTCCTTCCTTTCTTTCTCAACCTTTGTCCTTCCTTCCTTTCTTCCCTCCCTCCCTACCTACGCTACCTCCCGTGGTAACAAAGGTACTCAATTATATAACGTTCCGCACCAAGATGGCCACCAATCAGACAGCTGGTTCCTCTCCGCTTAGACACTAATTGGAAGTTTATCCACGAAACGCGTCGAGATTTCATTGATACGATGTCACAGAAAATATGCAAATTATGAATCAATTATATATACCATGGCCTCTATTTATCATGTTTGTATTATATTGGTTACTATACCATTTTACTATTATGAATCATGGGGGTGTATCTATGTATTTTGCAACAATTATTACCATTATGTGATTTGCCAATCATGTTTATTCTATTTGTTATGCTATTTACTGTGATGAATTTATATTTTTGTGTTTCGTATGTATGGCCACGTGTATCATTAAATATGTCATTGAATATTAATTGATTCATTTTATCTCAGTGGTGTGTTTCATATAAAGTCCCACTAAACCCCCTTTTTTTCCAATTAACAGAGATGTAGACATATGTACTCAGAGCTTTTTTTCTCAAAAAATAGGTGCAGGAACTCAACCACGACCCCATTCAAATTTCAAAAACAGTAGGAGGGTCTTAAAGGGGCATTAAATACCAGGATTTCATTACATACAGAGTGTAGAGTTCAGGGGGTTACACACAGAGTGTAGAGTTGTCACTTGTAAACACAGAAACCAGACTTCTGTGTTTACAAGTGATTGTGGTGAGCGCCCGGGGCACCAAAGGGTCTGAGCCAAAAAAAGCCCTGTATGTACTTAACTAGTCATTGTCTCATATAAAGTCTCAAAATCCCTTTTCTTTTATATGAGACACTAATTGAGTCAATGAGGGAACAATTCTACTAACAGACTCCACTCAGTTTGTATAATGGCACAGTGCCACCTACTGGATGGAGGGAAATCTGCACCTGCTTGCAAGCCTACTACACAAAGCCTAACTGCACTAATGGCTAGTTAAAACAACAAAAACATTTGAAGGAACAGCGGCCTGTCCATAAGGGGCGCAGGGGCGCTGCCCCCTAATCTCCATGCACTGGCTACTAATCTCCAGGCGGGGCGCCGGATGCATTAATTTCTATGAGTTTTGTTTTTGAAGCAAATGATTAGAGCATAAGGCCCTGTACACAGGGCCGGGAATCCCATCAGGAAAAAAACGTTGGTTTTCCTCAACGGGATTCCTGGCAAGCTTGTCTTGCAAAGCCATGCATACAGACAGCCATTCAAAAGAACGGCCGTTCTTTTGAATGGCAAGAACGCGATGACGTCATCGACTACGACGAGCCGGCGCTCGTCACCTTCGATTCTGTCGCCGCCATCTTGCTACACCCCACACTAAACTTGTATGCTACCTCGCATTGCGTCGAACTCTTATCGAGCAAGCGCGGGTTTACCTGGGACAGGTAAGCATACAGACGACCGTTTTTCTCGTCAGGAAACACTCTGTCCGGAAACCTGACGAGAAAATAGAGAGCAGGGATCTCTATTTTCCCGTCGGGACTCTCGGCTGTTTTCCTGATGGGAAAACTGCCAGGGAGCATACACACGGCCGGGATTCCCGGCCAAATGCTCTCCTGGCAGTTTTCCTGCCGGGAAAACAGGTCGTGTGTACTAGGCTTGAGGCTCTCATTGGCTTCAAAAAGGTCGGCCCACCCAATTGTGACATTAGTGAATCAACATTCGCTACTGTCTTCCTGCTTCTCCCCCCAGCCAATTAGGACAGGATGCGGCTCTTAAGACCGGAGTAGAAGCGACCGGATTGAGCGGGAGGAGAAGTGACCAGATTGGCCGGCGGAGAAGCTGGGGAAGCTGCCGGAGCTACCCGTGACTTGGATGAGGTAAGTGCAGGGCGGGCAAGCGAGCGGGCAGATGAAGTGGTGTGGGGGGTTTGTTGCTGCCCCCCCCCAAAATGGAGCCTTTAATAAGAAGGAAAGTCTACAGCTCACAATGACAGGAATTGCTCATAACTTGATATGTATTTTTCCTTTCTTTGTGACCTGAGTTCTTTAATTCCTTAATTTGGAATGTGATTCTCACCAATGGACGTCATTCATTAGAGTGTGATTTAAATACTGCATTTAAAATACATGAGAAAAAAAAGGCTGCATTCTGACTTGATAAATTGGGTCATTAGGGATGCCATTGATGGAATGAAATAAAACAGATTACGAGGGAGTGGGGCTTCCCACACACGCAAAGGTAAATTAAACAAAAGCCATTGCGGCACTGGCTGATTGGAAACCGCTTGGCTGTGGATAGACGATACGTTTTCCTGCCAAAAAAATGGATTAAACCCTGTTTTGGGGAATTGATGCTTTTTCACAGAGCAATTGGCGCTTCTCAATACGTGAACTTATACCCTGATTTAAAAATGAAAAAAAGATAATTTAGAAGATAATAACGCTCAGAGCCAAGAAGCCATGATTGTTATACTGTTAGATTATTTTTTACAACTAATTCAGAGCTCAGGGAGGCATTTTAACCCCTTCCCGCCCATCCATTTAAATGGTTCTAAAAGCCGGATAGACTTTCTGATCATATGACCACTGTGATTGGCTGTCACAGTGGTCACATGATTGGGAGCTAGTCCCGCCTGGGCCATGGCTTGGGAGGAGCCAGCTAAGGCCACCTTCTATCTAGATTGCATGTTGGGCTGCATCACATAGATTTACATGACTCATGATGCTGGCACCCTTCATTAGTGTGGATCACTGGAAAAAATACATTGGCATTGTGAGCGTTGATCCAAGTTGATAGAATGAGTCACAGATCGGTCACTGTGCTGAGAAAGTGAGTGTGCTCTCAACACCGAAACCTTAGCAGTCCATGGACACGCATGTGAAATATGTGAGTGTTAAAGCCCACTCTCTCTGCCACAACATAATTGCGTTGCGTGGGTGGGAGTGGATTAGAGCAATTTTTTTCATGACGTCATAAGGGGGCAGGGGCACCCACTGACGTCATCAGGTGACTCTGCCCCTTAGCTATTGAAATGTCAGTTGGTGGAGCAGGCAGACAGCGGGAGCCTTTAACAAGACCCGAGTGCTGACCTCAACCCGATAGAACACCTTTGGGATGAATTCCAACGGAGACTGCAGGACAGGCCCTCTCGTCCACATCAGTGCATAACCTCACAAATGCTCTTCTGGAAGAACGGTCAAACATTCCCATAGACACACTCCTAAACCTTGTGGACGGCCTTCCCAGAAGAGTTGAAGCTGTTATAGCTGCAAAGGGTGGGCCAACTCAAAATTGAACCCTACGGACTAAGACTGGGATGCCATTAAAGTTCATGGGCCAGATTCAGAAAGAATCGCCTAAGTTTGGGCGGCGTAGCGTATCTCATATACACTAAGCCGCCGTAACTTAGAGAGGCAGGTGCCGTATTCAGAAACAACTTGCGTCCTAAGTTACGGCGGCATAGCCTATATTGGTCGGCGTAAGTCCGCCTAATTCAAACTAGGCTGGTAGGGGGCGTGTTGTATGGTAATGAATCGTGACCCCACATAAATGACGCACCTAACGAACGGCGCATGCGCGCGCATGCTCAGTATCACGTCGAATTTTCTCCCTAAGTTACGCCGGCTCAATGTTCAGTCGACGTGAACGTAACCTAAGCCCATCCCCATTCACGGACGACTTACGCAAACAACGTAAAATACGACGCTGTTCCGACGTTTCCGACGTCCATACCTAACATGACTTACCCCTGCTTTATGAGGGGTAAAGTTACGCCGGACCGACGCCTTACGTAAACGGCATAGCTAAATCCGACTGGCGCAAGTACGTTTCTGAATCGGCGTATCTACCTCATTTGCATATTCAACGTGGAAATATACGGAAGCGCCCTTAGCGGCCAGCGTAAATATGCACCCCAAGATACGACGGCGTAGGAGACTTACGCCGCTCGTATCTTGGCAACAGTGAGGCGTATCTGATTCTTTGAATCGGGCGCCAAGATACGACGCCTCACATTCAGACTTACGACGGCGTATCTGGAGATACGCCGTCCTAAGTTGTTTCTGAATCCGGGGCCCATGTGCGTGTAAAGGCAGGCGTCGCAATACTTATGCCAATATAATATAGTTATATATTATGGGCTTTAAGATAAAACTGACTGTTTTGCTTTAACACCGAACTTTTCAAACATTTCCCGACCTACCGTTTCATCTTTTTTTTTAATTTTTTAACTCAAGTCTGTCATTGACCTTCTGTACAGAACATTCACAACAAGACATTTTTAAAAGGTTTATTTTAAACCTAAATTTGTTTGCGAAGTGTTAGTTTTAAATCACATACAAGCTACAGATGGGTTTCAACAGGAGCTGCCAAAAGTCTCGAAGCCCACACACTTGGCATGTCCCTGTTTTGCCCTCCGTCAAACGGTAATTTTTTCCGTTGAAAACAAACAAAAAAAAAATATATATATATATATAAAATCCCACGTCGTGCCGCCAGCGGTAGTTATTGATATTTAATGTGATTATAAAGTTAGGAGAAGTTGTAGACGGCTCTGTCCTTGTTTGCACCGGCGCGGACCAGCGGCTTAAAGGAAATGTTTAACGGAGACAAGTTTGTGCCCGACGCTCGGGTCCCTTTACACAAACAATAAACGTCTCTTATTTATTCATGGCTTATTATGAGAGAAAATTACAAGGGGTATAACAAGTGAGAAGAAGAAGAAGAAGAAGAAGAAAAAAAAAATCTTTAAATATTTTATGAAAAAATATTAAACATATCCATCACTTGCTGCAGTGTCTTTGTATTTGTTTACAGTGGGAAAAGGTTTCTGCTTGCTTTTGTCAATGCGAGCGTTTTTTTTTTTTTTTTGATTAAGTGTAGGATCAACTCAATATAGTGCTCAGCGCCGGCTGTTTCTCTGTGTCATCCAATAAGAGTCATGGGGAGCATTAGCAACCAAAATTAATGTTAAATTGTTAGGCTGAATTATCAGCATGCTCATTAGGTTGAAGCGAAAAAAATATATTTTTTTAAGGAGTAGAACTCAAAAATAATTAAAAATAAAGTTAAAACGTGAAACAAAAATGACTCACCTTCGATCCAGAGCTGTTCCCTGCAGTATTATGACAAAACGCGTTAGCTCGTGTCCACATGGTCACCTACTGTACTCAGACGTACGAGTGTGAAGCTCGATCCGGGTGAGATTGACACATGTGGTCTGGGGTGCTTAACAGAAAAACAAACAAGGGGTTAAAAACGCTTACAAGATGGTGGATGAAGCAGGCATGTAGCAGGTAAGTGTGTCCAGAAGATGTTCCAGTGGCAGGGTAGTCCCAGTCTGATGTTAAAGCTTCCAGGGAAGTCCACAAGATAACAACCAACTTGTGCTGTGAGTGTTTAGGGAACACAATGGTGCTGGAGCCTGAGGATGATGTCAGAGGAAGCGAGACAAAAACCAGCATGGAACACAAACAGGAAGAGGACAGGAAGTGTGTCATAGAGGCGGGACGCGTTTCGGAACAGCTCATTGGTTCCTTCTTCAGCCAGTGAGATGGGGTGCTTCATGACTAAAGGATTTTTATATGAGATTGCTTTTTTCGTATGTACACCACTATTAAGGAGGCTAACGCTCCCGTCTAAAGTGTCCACTGAGCAATTTATCCTAAGACGTAGTCCGGTTGTGGATCCACAGACGGGAGGAGGCTTGTTTGTACCTGCTACGGAAGTATACTGAAGGCGCGGTTTCTCTCGATCTCTGGAGAGCTTAATATCCACGGGGTGAGGAGGCCCATGAGGTGTGGTGATGGGACTAATTAACCTGACCCGGATTTCCATCAGTCTTCTTATTCCGGCTAGGATTTCTATGAGTGTTTCCAAATCCAAAATATGGGCTGAGTTAATAATTTTTTAGCGCTGCTAGTGCCTCGGAGGTCTAAGCATTTCTTCCGTATATTTCTTATTTACCACTAGATGCCCTCAGTCTTCTAATTCGAATGACATCCATTCAACCCACTTCCTCTATACCTAGGGTGTCATGGACCCTATTGTTAAAAAGTCTATCTAATACGCAGAAAATATCTATAGTTTTAAACAAGAAGGAAATAGTAGGTTAACATACAATATTTACATGGAGGAATACAGAGTATATTCCTTTAAAACATTAATGTACAAATATTTTCAGTTACATGTAAGACAGACATTTTCCCATAAATACCCCTTAGACCCCTTTCACACTGAAGGGTTTTTTTACAGCGTTTTAGGCCCCGTACACACGACCAAACATGTATGCTGAAACTGGTCCGCGGGCCAGTTTCAGCATACATGTTCGGTCGTGTGTAGGCGCGAGCGGGCCGAATTCCAGCAAACATTTGCCCGCCGGGCCTTTTCCCAGCAGACAAATATTCCTGAACGTGTTTTAAAACCGTCCACTGGAATCCTGCCCGCTCGGACATGTACGGTCGTCAGTACAGACCTACCGTACATGTCCGAGCGCCCGCCGTCCCTCGCATGCGTCGAATGACTTCGACGCATGCGTGGAAGCCTTTAAATGGCAGGCCCGCCCACGTCGCCGCGTAATGTTTACGCGCGGACTTCTGTACGATGGTTAGTACAGCCATCGTACAGAAGCCCTCTGGCAGGCATGTACGGTGAAAACGGTCCGACGGACTGGTTTCACCGTACATGTTTGCTTGTTAGTACCCGGCCTTAGCGTTAAAAATATCACTCTTAAAATGCTCATGAAAAACGCTCTCCATGCATCTCAATGGACCCTTTCACACTGAGTCCTGCAAGCAGCATCTTTGGAGCAGCTTTTGAGTGCTGAAAAAAAAAAAAACGCTCCAAAAACGCCCCTCTCCATTGAAATGAATTGAAAGCGCTGTAAAAACGCCTTACCCTTTCACACGAGACACTGCAAAAACGCCCTAAAACTTTAGGGTCCTACCGGTGCTTTACCAACACACTGGGATTGTAGATGAGGCTTTGCTCGAATAACCCTCGAATAACGCTGTAATAACGTTCTAATAACGCTGTAATAACGCTCGAATAACGCTCGAATAACACCCCAGTGTGAAAGGGGCCTAAGTACCATCCTGCAGGCTGGCGTTCCATCAAGAGAGCTCCCTTTCCCATCTGCCCTGACTATATCCCACCATGCTGATGTCCCATTGGTTGGCCTAGCTGGGCTCATGATTGGAGGGCTTACTACATAAGTCAGCCCCCTTTCATGCACATACTGGTGACTATTCTGGGCAGGAGATTTAATTGAATTTTCCCGGATTGGCCTCCCTTCATTGCATATCCCAGCATGGGATCATTTGAAGGGAGTAGGTGTAACAATGGAATTGTCTCTCCATGGTTTGTATATACAATTTTCGGCCCTGCATAGTCTGCTCCTTTAACAAGCGCTTCTCTGATGCCCTTTTGCACACCTTTCATAGATGCCAGCTAGATTTCACATAAACCCATAAGGCAATGCTGGGATACCCAGGGCCGGCCTTTGGGGTGTGCGAGTTGTGCGGCCGCACAGGGCGCCATGGGCAACAGGGGCGCCGTGCGGCCATCACAGTTCGCAGAATGTGAGTCAGTCAGTTACTCACATGATCATCACAGGAGTCCGACTCCTACGAGTCACAGCAGCAGGCGCTGCCAGGTCCCCCTGCCCTGAGACTGGATGAAGAGCAACGCATCGGCTGCGGCACCTGAAAAAAAATGGCTGCTGCCGGCCCCGACAGGCACACTGCGCATGCGGGAAAGCCCGAAAACGCTTGCCTATTCTCGGGCAGACAGTGCATGTGCAGTGGCGTCTAAGCGCCGGGCGGCGCCATTTTTAAATGCACAGCCGCACCATCCAGCGAAAGGTAAGTCACACTAAGCCCCTGGCCTTGCATGCATCTACTTTTTCAGATAAAAAGAAAAAGTATTTACTTTTTATAGCCAGCCTACACACAGAAGGGGAGGAGGATATAAGGGACCTCTTTGTGTATGTTTAGGTGACCAGGGGGCGAGGGGTGAAGATTGGGGGGGGGGGGCACAGGATTAGCTTGCACAGGGCGCCTGAACACCTAAGGCCGCCCCTGGGGAAACCATTAAAGTTCATGTGCATGTAAAGGTAGGTGTCCCAATACTTTTGACAATATAGTATATATAAATATATACATCTTTGCTAAAGAACTTTAAACTAAATTATCGTAAAAAATGTAATATTTCAAATATTAATGCAGTCGCAGAGCAAAGAAAATAAGACAATTACTGCATAAAGCAAAATTGAGCAGCCGATAAAGGAATACAGGAAATGTCTGTTTTCTTGTATCATTCACCAGAACATATTTACTGTATCACATAAAGCAGGACAAAACTATGTACTAATATACCAAACAAGCCTAATATGTCAAATTGTTATATTTTTTTAATAATTCATCAGAAAGCGGATATAGCCATTTGCTCATAATAACAGCCTGACACTCAGAATAAACATAACATAGTACAGGGAAACCTTGGTTTATGAGTTTACGAGCGTTTTGAAAGACGAGCAACTTTATTTTTAAAATCCTGACTTGGTATGCGAGCGTTGTCTCGTAAAACGGGCGGGATGCAAGCCTCTGTGGTGTGCAGTACCGCATTTGGCCAGAGGTGCGGGGGCTTGGGGCCGTTCGGAAATACTGGCCCGGATTCAGATACAATTGTGTATCTATCTCAGATACGTTACGCCGCCATAACTTACGGTGCAAGTTCCGTATTCATAAAGAACTTGCGCCCTAGGTTACGGCGGCGTAACGTATGTTGGGGCTGGGCGGTGGGGTTGTGTGCCCATCAACGCTGACCACTGACCTACCTGCACTGACCTACCTACACTGACCTACCTGCACTGCATGACCTAACACACACTGACCTACTGACAATGGCATAGATACACACACACTTGGGTAGATTCAGGTAGGGGCGCGCAAAACTAAGGTCGGCGTAGCCTAGCGTGTTTACACTACGCCGCCTTAAGTAAGAGAGGAAAGTACATATTCTCAAAGCACTTACCCCCTTACTTAGGGCGGCGTAGTGTAATCGTGGTGGGCGTAAGGGCGCCTAATTCAAATTGGTTGGAGGGGGGCGTGTTGTATGGAAATGAGGCTTGACCTCACGTTTTTTGACGTTTTTTGCTACTGCGCATGCGCCGGGCGCCTACAATTCCCAGTGCGCATTGAGGCTAAGTGCGCCGTACAGGCCTATTGATTTCGACGTGGACGTAAACGACGTAACTCCCGATTCGCGGACGACTTACGCAAACGACGTAAAAAATTTCGAACCTCGCGGCGGGAACGGCGGCCATACTTTAACATTGTTATTCCCCCTCATAGGTGGAATAACTTTAGGCCGCCTAAGGCCTTACGGAAACAACGTAATTTGACTGCGGCGGGCTGGCGTACGTTCGTGAATCGGCGTACAAGCTCATTTACATATTCTACGCCGGCCGCAATGGAAGCGCCACCTAGCGGCCATCCGAAAAATTGCAATCTAAGATAAGACGGCGCAAGCCGGCCTATCTTAGATATGTTTAAGCGTATCTCTGTTTGAGCATACGTTTAAACATACGGCGGCGTAGATTCTGAGTTAGGTCGGCTTATCTACTGATAAGCCGGCCTAACTCTTTGTGAATCTACCTAACTGACTTACCTGAGCTCAGCCGTGGTGTCAGTCACTCGTCACTGTCAGAGAGGAGAGGTCGAGGAGCTGCCATGCCGAGGAGGAGGAGAGGAGCTGCCGAGCCGAGGAGCAGAGGGAGGAGAGCCGCCCGCCCGACCAGGGATATTGTAACTTCGGCGGCTGCATTTTGAAATTTCCGCCTTCTGGAGACTCTGCAGGCTATGAAGGACGGCGACGCACCACCACGTCATGCGTCCCATGGTCCTCCTGGATTGGCGCTGCAGGCTCCAGAAGGCGGGACCTATGGCACTCGGCCAAACTCGGCCCCGGCCCCACTCGGCCAAACTCGGCCCCAGCCACACATAGCCAAACTCGGCCCCAGCCGCACTCGGTCGCCCATCAGATCGGTCCCGGGCCCCGGCGCTCGGGGCTAACAATACAAACCATAGGTAAATAGATTCAGGGCTTTTCGAGGGCCCATTCGGGGCTCCAGCCCCCCAAGCCCGGGCCTAACGACGCCCCTGCTGAGTAGCAATAGTCAGGAGCCAAGCTGAGGCCATATACACAGGTGGTCAGTGGGTGTCAGGAATCTGCAGCAAGGATGGCCAAATCTGTGTGGCTACACTTGGACCAGACGATATATAGTGAAGTAAATGTGATAAGACTAAAATAAGAGACATCCAAGTATCCAAACAGGAAACACAAAAAAGTGATGATACAAGTGAACTACAAACATATAACCAAAACGCCCAACTAAGTAACAGGAAGCCTAACAAACGAACAAAAATATTTACTAGATCAGTACTGAACTAACTTGATTCATCCAAGAGGTCAGAGTTGGCAGGTACCGTATTTATCGGCGTATACCGCGCACTTTTTTGCCCCGAGTTTGAACTACTGCGCCGGCATATACCGAGCACAGTACACTCGTGTATAGTCGGGCAGGCTCGGCTCCTCTCGCAGTCACGTCCTGGACGTACAGGACGCACAGGACGTGACCGCGAGTGGAGCCGAGCCTGCCCGACTATACACAAGTGTACTGCGCTCGGTATATTCCGGCGCAGTAGTTAAAACTCAGCGCAGGAAGCGGAGATCGAGCGGGGAGGACACCGCAGAAGGACGCCGGACCCGACGAGGAGGACACCACCGAAGACGTGCGCCTGTCGGATCTAACCCAGAAGCCGTCGTATCTTGGTTTGAGGATTCAAACTAAAGATACGACGCAGGAAATTTGAAAGTACGCCGGCGTATTAGTAGATACGCCGGCGTACTCTGTCTGTGGATCTGGCCCTTCATCTTGGATTTATTGCTATTTTCTCATTGTTTCAGTTAGCTTTTTAAGATTTCATGGCTCATTATTAGCATGTCTGCCTTGGTTTATCACATTTAATCTCAACTACTTTTCATACTTATTTATACATTCAGTCATTAGTTCATGTATTTGATTATGTTCTTACGTTATATAAATGCATTCATTAGCACTCAGCCGTATCCACAATAATTAATGTGTTTCACTCACATCCTTTTGTTACATCTTCTTCAGTCTTCAGCCTATATCTCTCATAATTCTTCTAATCAGTGGTATTGTCTCAGTAATCTAATGTACCTGTGACTCCATTATAGACACCTGCGCCTTTAACTGCTTGCCGACCTGCCGCCGTCGTTTTACCGCGGCAGGTCGGCTCCCCTGCGCAAGAGCCCGTAGCTCTACTTCGGGTCTCTCGCAGGCCACTAGGGGCGCGCGCCCCCCGCTCGCCCCCGACTCCCGTGCACGTGCCCGGAGGGGCTCGATCGGCGCCGGGCACCCGCAATTGCTCGTTACAGAGCGGGGACCGGGAGCTGTGTGTGTAAACACACTGGGGCAGATTCAGATACGTTGCCGTAATTTGAAATCTGCGCCGGCGTATCGTTGCGCCGATTCTCAAAGGCAGATATGCTTAAAAAATGGGCTTCCTCCGCCGACGTAACTTGAATGCGGTGGCGTATAATTGTGTGCAATATTACGTTGACCGATAGGGGCGCTTCCGTTGTTTTCGGCGTAGAATATGCAAATTACCTAGTTACGTCGATTCACGAAACGTACGTGCGCCCGGCGGTAGTTTTTTACGTTGTTTGCGTAAGGCTTTTTCGGCGTAACGTTGCTCCTGCTATTAGGAGGCGCAGCCAATGTTAAGTATGGACGTCGTTCCCGCTTCGAAATTTTAATTTTTTACGTCGTTCTCGAATAGGGCTGGACTTAATTTACGTTCACGTCGAAACCAATACGTCGTTGCGGCGTACTTGAGAGCAATGCACACTGGGATATGTACACGGACGGCGCATGCGCCGTTCGCAAAACACGTCAATCACGTCAGGTCATCACACATTAGCATAAAACATGCCCCCCCTTCCACATTTGAATTACGCGGGCTTACGCCGGCCACATTTACGCTACGCCGTCGCAACTTACAGAGCAAGTGCTTTGTGAATACTGCACTTGCTCATGTAAGTTGCGTCGGCGTAGCGTAAATACAATACGCTGCGCCGCTGTAACTAGGCGCGCAGGTACCTGAATCTGCCCCACAGCTCCCGGTCCTGTCAGGGGGAGAAATGCTGAACCTCTGTTCATACAATGTATGAACAGAAGATCAGTGATATCCCCTAGTGAGGCCACTAGGGGAACACACTACAGTTAGAACACACCCAGGGACATACTTAACCCCTTCGCGCAACCTAGTGTTAACCCCTTCACTGCCAGTGGCATTTTTATAGTAATCCAATGCATTTTTATAGCACTGATCGCTATAAAAATGCCAATGGTCCCAAAAATGTGTCCGAAGTGTCCGCCATAATGTCGCAGTACCGGAAAAAAAAAAAACGCTGATCGCCGCCATTTATTTTTTTCCTTTATTTTTACCTGATGAAGCAGAGCTGGTCGCAGATGCTTATTTTTCTTTTCCATTCAACCAGCGAGCTGCAATTGAGGTGGATGGGGGAATTATCTTTGCCGGGACATTGTATTCTGAAAGCGGGATTGGCTCCAGCTGCTGATACACAAAAGTTTTCCAGCATCGTTTCAAACAATCAACTTCTGTGGAGCAAGGACGACCACACACTGATCGAAATTTGCCCGGTCCCTGTTGAACAGCCAATTATGGCCAGATTAAGCCTGTTAGTTTTCAGAATTCCTTTCACAGGCCAAGGTGACCAACAAAAGTAGCAGTTTGAGGTTTGAAACAAACCATTTACCACTGACAGAGTTGCTTACAATCATCAGACTTTATTTATTCATGTAGAACCTTCATCCCAAAAAGAACAAAATGAAAGTTGCTGTAATGCCGCTTACACACGGTCGAAAATTCCGCCAAGAAAAGTGCGATGTGAGCTTTTGATGGGAAATTCGGACATTTGCTGTTGGAATTTTCGCCAACAAAAGATTGAGAGCAGGTTCTCTATCCGTTCGTCTGTATGCAAATGTGCAAAAAAAAACATGCATGCTCAGAATCAAGCAGAAGAGCCGAACTGCCTATTGAACTTCATTGATCTCGGCCTCGTTGTATGTCTTGTACGTCACTGCGTTCTTGATGGTCGGAATTTCCGACAAGATTTAAGTGACCGTGTGTATGCAACACAAGTTTGAGCCAACATTCCGTCAGAAAAAATCCACGGTTTTCTTGTCGGAATTTCCGATCGTATGTATGCGGCATAACGGGCTAAAAAAATAAAAATTATCTGGAGTTTGGCTTAAATTTGTTAGTCGAGTTCATCTAAATTTTCTAAGGCATCCAACACTACCCTCTTCACAGATTGAACGTGCTGTTTTCAAAGGGTGGCTCAACTCTATAGAGGTGCAATGGAGCCACCCTGGGCTAGGTGGGAAGTACCGTATTTATCGACGTATACCGCACACTTTTTTCCCCTTAAAATCAGGGGAAAATCGTGGGTGCGCGATATACGCCGATCCCCGTTGTCTCCGACATTGTCCGAGCCGAGTGTACTGCGCACTCGGCTAACCTCGGCCACGCTCGGCTCCGCCCGCAGCCATGCGAGAGGAGCCGAGAGAAGCCGAGTGCGCAGGAAATCCGGCTCTGCACAGCGTGCCAAGACAGCAGACAGACACCGACAAGGCTGGATGGACCCCCCGCCGAAGGCCGCAGACGGACGCCGGACAAGGCCGCTGATGGACGCCGGGCAAGACATCCAAAATGTACGGTTTATTCCCTAAACTTCCCTTCTCAGCTTGGGGTGCGCGCTATACGATGGCGCGCGGTATATGCCGATAAATACGGTAT
The DNA here is from genome assembly GCF_905171775.1 of Rana temporaria. Taxonomy (NCBI): domain Eukaryota; kingdom Metazoa; phylum Chordata; class Amphibia; order Anura; family Ranidae; genus Rana; species Rana temporaria. The sequence continues at coordinate 133,371,605 of NC_053500.1, read as the reverse complement.
GTTACTGGCTGGGTAATCAGGTAAATAGAGTAAAAAAGTAAAAAAGAAAACTACAGCCAACACATTGGTGAGCTGAATATTTACATTCAATATTTGGTTTTCGGGTTTAGATATTCACCTAAAATCTGCAGCTTTCTTTAAAATAACACCAGGGGGTCCTGCAGTAATGTTCAACCATCAGGCGCTTCCTGTTACGGAATGGCAACCCTCTTTCGATTGTGCCCCATTGTTATTACCTTGTCAGAGACTACGAGAAGCCACACCAATACACAGTAAATGGGTATGGTCCAAAGATGTCACCATGACTTGCAGCCAACGCTGGAGCCAACGCATGTATACAGGAGTGGTTAAAGAGTGTGGAGGAGATCAGCAGCACTGAGTTGCAATGAAGGATGAAGGGTTTAGATCAGAATTTTTTCTTTCTTGCATTTAAAGGAGTTGTAAAGGTAATTTTTTTCCCCCTAAATAGCTTCCTTTACCTTAGTGCAGTCCTCCTTCACTTACCTCATCCTTCCATTTTGCTTTTAAATGTCCTTATTTCTTCTGAGAAATCCTCACTTCCTGTTCTTCTGTCTGTAACTCCACACGGTAATGCGAGGCTTTCTCCCTGGTGTGGAGTGTCGTGCTCGCCCCCTCCCTTGGACTACAGGAGAGTCAGGACGCCCACTAACACACAGCTCCTTTCTCTATCTGCAACGTAGAGAGCGTCCTGACTCTCCTGTTTAAATATTCACTAAACTTCCACTTGCGGCAAACTTAATATGCAAGTCCAAGGTGTGAGCAAACCAGCCCGTTCATGTATATTCACTAGAATAAAAGCTAAAATAGAAACTCAATGGGTTAATGCGCCCTAGCTCCTCTAGCCCATAACTTTATTGCTGCTAAAGTCAAGATCTTATTTTAATGATCCGCCATTTATTTCCCTCCGAAGGAAGCCTGCTTTGGGTCTCTTAACTGTGAACAAATCTGCAGAAAGAAACAGAATCTCAATTTCACCCAAAGGACTTCTAAGTAATGTTAATACTGCAAATAGGGAGCCAGTTTTGAATAGGAATACATGATGTGAGCAACTTGACTCACTTAATTCAACTTAATTGTCCATGACTTTTCAGATGAAGCCTATTAAGATCTTTCCATTTCTCTGCCAAGACATTCAGAACATTGAATGCTGGGAGTGAAATGACTGTAGCTCAAGAAAGCCTATAGTAGCCGAAAAAGTTTCCCCCCAATAAAACAATTGCAATGAGGCATTAATAATGCAAACAAAGGAAGTGTTTCTTCCACTGTAAGCCCGAAGTTTAATTATAAACCGAAGTAGACTATAAAAATAGAGGGAAATTTAACATCAACAATGGCTGGATTTGCATATAAATAAAGTTTAAAATGTTTATGCCGCCTTGTAATTAGTAAGTGGGAGCCATATGCATATTTAATGACAAAGAAGATCCTAATGGGTACAATTTGTTTTGGTGTATTTCACTCGACTTTGTCAAACTAATGAAAGGAGGATCAGAGCCCATTTCTTGATCAGTTTTAAATATTACTGTTATGTTGTAATTGTATGTTCAGGGACAGAGCTATTTTATATGGAAATGATAACATCGTTTACATTGTTACTTGGTGGCATTTTTTCATGATTGTATTTAAAGTGATTCTAAGGGCTAGTTTACACTTGCTTCAAAACATGGCTTCGGATACGCTTTGTTAAAGCTCTCTGAACGCCAGTCATAGGCGTGCGCACAGGGTGTGCTAGGTGTGCCCAGGCACACCCTAATCACCAGGGGTCAAGTCCTGGGGAAAAAAGTGTGGGAACTCCCACCCAAGATCCACTCCCCCACCAAAAAAAAAAAAAATGATACGCTCATATGCATAATTACTAAACCGCATGTTTTTTTAAACAAGTTCTTTCTAAATCCCGCGATAACTCGCGGCAGACCTCCGGAATGTCTCCTGGGAACAATGACAAAAGCTCCCAGGAGACATTGCGGCATCTAGTAAGTGGCGGAATACCCGCACACTACCCGATTAATCCATATACAGGCAGGGCCGTCTTTACCATAGGGCAAACCGGGGTAGCTGCCCAGGGCCCTGTCACTGTTGGGGGCCCAAAGCAGAGCCGCCCGTTAAGCCCCTGTGCTGCCCACAAATCAGCGCTGAAAATCGTCAGTGGCACGCAGCCAGTGACAGTACTGCTTCCCTTCCCAGTGTTTTAAAATGTACAGCACCCCTGGCTTCCCTTTAGACGTGCACTTCTCCCTTCCTGCCACTGGGTGCTGCTTGTATATAAAAGTGAATTAGAATGTGATTTTATAACATCCCCAGTTTGCTCTTCCCGTGGCTGACTTCTTCATGTCCTGCTCCTCAAGGTATGTCACTGTTTGCTAATCTATATTGTAAATAGAAGTTTTCTGAGTGTGCCCAAAGTCTTTATAATATTTGATGATTCACTGCAGGTCTGGTCAGTTTTTTAAAAAGTTCCTCTATTTTACACATGCCATGGCATGTGGTCACAGCACCGTATGTCCATTCTGCTTTAGCACCATGGGACCCATGCCATGCCATGTGTAAAATAGAGGAACTCTTTAAATCACAGACCAGACCTGCAGTCCAGGCTGAGTAAGACCTCAGAGCACATGGCATTACTGTCTGTATTTAACTGCTTGATGGGCTTATTTTGGGCCTGAATGGTTCACATGTATGTGTTTTGGCGGCCCACATTTGCGCAGGCACAGCAGCCCATTCATTTGAATGGGCCACCATGCCTGCGTTTCCTGCAAAGAAAAGCGCATGCCTCATGTAATAGGCTGTGCACACGGCACACCTATGCCCATCAAGCACTGAAATACAGCACTGTCTGTCCATTCTCCTGTCTGCTGTGACTTATCTGCAGTTCCCGCACTGTCAAACTTGCTGCATTTTTAGACGTTTAGGTCACGCTTTTAAAAACACAGTGCATTTGTGTGTGCAAGAACTGCAGGTAAGTAGCATGGTGCAAAAGTAGAATGGATTTCAAGGCAACTGTATTTTTAAAATGCTGAATGCACCTTTTTTCTGCAGGAAACAAAGGCATGGCAGCCCATTCAAATCAATGGGCTGCTGTGCCTGCACAAATGAGAACACATGTGAACCAGCCAGGCCCAAAATAAGCTGGAGGGGGGCCCAACATTTTTTTTGCCCAGGGCCCAAACCATATTAAAGACGGCCCTGTATACAGGAAGCGGCCAGTAACATAAAGGATTACTAAGGTTCGCCTGCCCCTGACAGTGACTCAAGCTGGGCATCGCCGCTTAGTGAAGGATTGGCTCGGGCGGCTCGGCTGCTCTCGGCTGCTCTAGTCCTGCAAAGGGAACTGTGTTTCTGCTGTGAAAAAAGTGCAGGAGCTCCATTCCCACGCGTTCCCGCAGGACTTGAGCCCTGCTAATCACCCTTTACAGCACAGATTCCCCCTACTTCCCTGGCTCCCTCCTTCCCCCTGCAGTGCTACCAGCTTCCCTCCTCTCCTACCAGCTGTTGCAAGGATGTTTTAGGATGAGTGGAGGAAGGGGCCGGTAAATATGTAATTGACCATCCCATTCCCTTTCTGAATGAACATTGTGAGTGATCAGTAGTGTGTGTTTAAGCTTTGGGGTTCACACCCTAATGCAATAGACTACACACACCTAAGATGCCAGTCACTAAATAAGATAGTTAGCTTACAGTCCTGTTTACACCTTGCTTTCGCTTTGCATTGGCTTCGCTTCACAAATAATACCCCATGTTGCTTTAGATGTGCTTCAAAGCGTCTTCCATAGAAGTATTTGACAAAGTTCGCTTGAAGCCCCACCAAAGCACCACCAAAACATCACAGAAGCATCATTAAAGCACCACCAAAGCATCAAAAACACATAGAAAAAAGGGCCCTTAAAGTGACATTAAGGGCTAGTTTACACTTGCTTCAAAACATGGCTTTGAACAGGGTTTGTTAAAGCTCTCTCAATGCCAGTCAAAGCTCCTGTCACTAAATATAATCGTTAGCTTACAGTCCTGTTTACACCTTGCTTTTGCTTTGCTTTGGCTTCGCTTCAAAAATAATACCCCATGTGGCTTTAGTGGTGCTTTAAAGCGTCTTCAAAGCCTCCGTAGAAGTCTATGACAAAGTTCGCTTGAAGCACCACCAAAGCACCACCAAAACATCACAAAATGTCAGGGAAGACGTCTGCAAGGTGCAGCTGCTGTTCCCCCGACTCACGCCAACCAAGGACGCTCAGAACGTCCGTGGTCGCTTCGGCAAATGCACGTGCATAACAACGGTATTCCTCAGTCAAAGTCAGGACGTTTATAGTCGTACGGCGGAAAGCAAGTGGTTAAGGACGCAGCGGCTGCCCACTTCTTAACAACCAGCTATTCTCAATGAATCCAAATGAAACAAATACATTCATTAATTTTGCTATAACTTTTTTCAGATTTGTTGACATTCGTTACTATTAGCCAGATTCAGAGACGTTTACGCCGGCGTATCAGTAGATACGCCGTCGTAACTCTGAATCTAAGCCGTCGTACATTTAAGTGTATTCTCAAATTGAGATACACTTAAATGCAGCTAAGATACGACTGCCTGCGCCGTCGTATCTTAGCTGTCTAATTCCGCCGGCCGCTAGGGGCGAGAACGCTGATTTACGCCTAGAAGGCGTAAATCAGCGAGATACGCCTATTCATGAACGTACGCTTGCCCGTCGCAGTAAAGATACGCTGTTTACGTAAGGCGTTTTCCGGCGTAAAGTTAGTCGAACAAAAAGCTGGCCTAGCCAATTTTAAGTATGGACGTCGTTCCCGCGTCGAATTTTTTAATTTTTACGTTGTTTGCGTACGTCCTTGCGGCGTACTTTGGAGCAATGCACACTGGGATATGTCCATGCGCCGCTCGTTAAAAACGTCAATCACGTCGGGTCACGAGTCATTAACATAAAACACGCTCCTCTCGCATAAAGGCTAGGAGGCAGCACAGGGCATGACCGTGAGCGGAGCCGAGCGTGGGCGAGCGGAGCCGAGTGTACTGCGCTTGGTATATGGTGGCGGCGGCGCTCAGACAGCGCGGTTCGGCGTAATAACATGCACCTACGATTTTCCCCTGATTTTAAGGGGAAAAAAGTGCGAGTTATACGCCGATAAATACGGTAGGTATTATGACTCTGAATTTTACATTTAAAACGATCTAAACATTATTTTAGGCCTTGTGGGCATGATTAATGCATGCTGTGCCATCCATTGTAAAGCAATATTTTGCACACCGGTTTTCAAATGCCTTTATACCTTCTTAAAATTCTAAAGGAGTTCAGACCCGTTGTATATAATTATGTGTAAAGTACAAAATATGGACTCGTTCCCTGAGCAGGCCTCCTCTGTAATTCAGGACTCTTATGAAATTGTAATTTTTGCTGAATTTCATACCCAGCTGTATCCATTTCTCACAAAAGAACACTTCTCAAGATGGTGGCGTAGACACTTCAGGTTAGCCAATTCTGTACACCTATTGATGGAGCAAAATCATTACATGTTCCCATTTTCTGCAATTGCAAAGCCACGTCTATAATGATCAAGGATCAAGTCACTAGTTCAGGAAGGTCCCGGAGCTATAATTACAGAGAAGGCATGCCCGCCGTGAGTGTCTAGAATTCATGTTATGTTTGACGCTCTACAGTACAAGGGCCGGATTCAGATAGAATGGTCTATCTGTCCGGCCGGCGTAACGTATCTTAGATACGTTACGCCGCTGTAACTTTGGGCGCAAGTTTCGTATTCTGAAAGAACTTGCGCCCTAAGTTACAGCGGCGTAACGTATGTGGGCCGGCGTAAGCCCGCCTAATTCAAATGGGGATGTTGGGGGCGTGTTTTATTTAAATTTGCTTTGACCCCGTGTATTTTACGTTTTTTTTTTGAACGGCGCATGCTCGAAAATCCGCCGCAAAACGTCATTGCTTTTGACATGAACGTAAATTACGTCCAGCCCTATTCGCGAACGACTTACGCAAACGACGTAAAATTTTAAAAACTCGACGCGGGAACGACGGCCATACTTAACATTAGCTACGCCTCATATAGCCGAAAAAAAGCCTAACGTAAACGACGTAAAAAAATGCGCCGGCCGGACGTACGTTTCTGAATCGGCGTAACTACCTAATTTGCATGTTCCTAGCGCAACTATACGGAAGCACCACCTAGCGGCCAGCGTGAAATTGTAGCCTAAGATACGACGGTGTAAGACACTTACACCAGTCGTATCTTAGGGATATCTATGCGCAACTGATTCTATGAATCAGGCGCATAGATACGACCGGCCGGACTCAGAGATACGACAGCGTATCAGGAGATATTGGGGCATGACAAATCTAATATTATTCCATGACACCTACATATTATAATGTGGGACAATCTTAGTTTTAAAGCAGAACTAGGAGCGGCTAAATATACATTTTAAATACATATGTAGCGCCCTGCTCCCAAATGACTGGGCGCTATGTTAAATTTAGTGGGTGTCTGAGAGGGTAATGTGGCTCAGACTGTGATGATTTATACTAAATTAGCCTCTGTCGTGGCAGTGGCTGTGCCTAAAAGCAGTTTCCCAGTGTTGCCTGTAGGTGGCGATACCCCCACAGGCCAGTGTTGGAACACGGGCAAACCATAGATCCAACATGACTGCGCACCAGTGCACAAAGCAAGGTCCATAAAGACCTGGATGAGTCAATTTGGGGTGGAGGAACCTGACTGGCCCTCACAGAGTCCTGCCCTCAACCTGATAAAACACCTTTGGGATGAATTAGAGCGGAGACTGCGAGCCAGGCCTTCTCATCCAACATCAGTGCCTGACGTCACAAATGTGCTTCTGGAAGAACGGTCAAACATTCCCATAGACACTCCTAAACCTTGTGGACGGCCTTCCCAGAAGAGTTGAAGCTGTTATAGCTGCAAAGGGCGGGGCCAACTCAATATTGAACCCTATGGACTAAGACTGGGGTGCCATTAAAGTTCATATGTGTGTAAAGGCAAGTGTCCCAATACTTTTGACAATTTAGGGCCAGATTCAGGTAGGAGATACGACGGCGTATCTCCAGATACGCTGTCGTATCTCTGAGTGTGCGGCGTCGTATCTATGCGCCTGATTCTTAGAATCAGTTACGCATAGATTTGACTAAGATACGACCGGCGTAAGTCTCTTTCGCCGTCGTATCTTAGTTGCAAATCTACGCTGGCCGCTAGGTGGCGCTTCCGCCGATTTACGCAAGGAATATGCAAATTAGGTAGATACGCCGATTCAGAAACGTACGTCCGCCCGGCACATTTTTTTACGACGTTTACGTTAGGCTTTTTCCGGCGTAAAGTTACCCCTCCTATGTTAAGTATGGATGTCGTTCCCGCGTTGAATTTTGAAAATGTTACGTTGTTTGCGTAAGTCGTCCGTGAATAGGGCTGTGCGTAATTTACGGTCACGTCGAAAGCATTGGCTTTTTGCGGGTTAATTTGGAGCATGCGCACTGGGTTACTTTCACGGACGGCGCATGCGCCGTTAGTCAAAAACATCATTTACGTGGGGTCATGTTTTATTTGCATAAAACACGCCCACCTCTTCACAATTTGAATTAGGCGCGCTTACGCCGGCAGATTTGGGGTACGCCGCCGTAACTTAGGGTGCAGGTTCTTGGTGAATACAGAACCTGCCTCACTAAGTTACGGCGGCGTAGCGTATCTGAGATCTGAGATACGCTCAGATATCTGAGATACGCTACGCCCGCAGAAAAATAAGCCATTCTACATGAATCTACCCCACAGTGAATAATATAACGAGAACCTGAGTCTGCTTTTACTATGAGCACTATGACTATTGACTATTCAGTCTTCTATGGACCAGAAGGTGGTAGCGCTAGGTTAAGGGCACAGTCGCCATCAGTTCTGCATCTTGCCCTTTCCCAGTCACATTGCGTAGAAGCATGGTATGTCTTAACTCAGCAAGGTGGATATGGTGGTGGAGCTCTTTGTAGTCTTCACCTTGGGTGTCAGTGGACCTTGTCTAGTTACATTGTTGAACTCCCAGAGGAAAATCTACTATATGTCCGATAAACTTTCATGTTAATTCGTTTTATACAGGATTTATATAGCGCTAACAGATTGCACAATACTTAAAAAAAAGGAGATGGTACAGTTACAATACAATTTGAGATAAGAGAGTAGGAGGACCTGCTCAGTGATCCAGAAGGTAAAATGTATGTGGGGATAAGTTGATGGAGAAAGGAAAAGTTTTTAGGGTGAGATAGGATAGGCTTCTCTGAAGAGTTTTTAGGGTGAGATAGGATAGGCTTCTCTGAAGAGTTTTAAGGGTGAGATAGGATAGGCTTCTCTGAAGAGTTTTAAGGGTGAGATAGGATAGGCTTCTCTGAAGAGTTTTTAGGGTGAGATAGGATAGGCTTCTCTGAAGAGTTTTTAGGGTGAGATAGGATAGGCTTCTCTGAAGAGTTTTCAGGGATAGCTTAAAGGCAAACAAAGTAAAAGAGTTTAACAAATGTTCTGCTTTTAATTATTGAAAACAGACAAATAATTAATTGGTGGGTTCCTCCTTCCTGACTAATAGGATTGTGTGAATGATCTATCTGTTAATTAAGCAGAAGGATTGTCAACATCTACTAAGATTCCGCAAAACCTCCAAGTGTCTGAATTTTTTACAGACGTGAACGTCCGTCTCTTCCAAGGGTCTCGAGGGTAACACTAGAGTGTGTTTGCAAAGAAATATGGCCACACACAAAATAATCTGATTGCATAATCTTTAGCCTTACCAACAACTACACCATATATATATATTGCCAAAAGTATTGGGACACCTGCCTTTACACGCACATGAACGTTAATGGCATTCCAGTCTTAGTCTGTAGGGTTCAATATTGAGTTGACCCGCCCTTTGCAGCTATAACAGCTTCAACTCTTCTGGAAAGTCTGTCCACAAGGTTTAGGAGTGTGCCCCCCCTTGAAGCTATTTTGTTCTGTTTCTCATCGTTATGCAATTTAAGATATTTCATGGGACCTGATGTGTGCCGTCGGGCGGCAGCTCTGATGCTCACTGATGGATCTCGGGAAGAAAAAAGCAGGCCCGCTGGAAACACCTCCCTAAATAGCCTTTCCCATAATCCCTTTCTTAGTTAGAAGCTTGCTGTGAGATATAGTCTGAGAAAGACTCCAGAGTCCAGTTATGGCTGAACACAGGACTACAAGTCCCTCTGTCCTTTGCTTCTTGGCTCAGAAATGTGATGCAAACAGTCTAAGTGCAGCACTAAAGGCAAACAAGAGCAGACTGGAGCAATAGAAGTAATGTCTTCAATGTGTTCATATTATGGTAGCCTGCACCTGGCTACATATTACTTTGTTGGAAAAGTTGAATCAAGACACAGATCCATCTAGGTCAACTTAAATTCATAGGTTAACTTGACAATGGTAAGAGTATTTACATAAATTTAGTAAAATACAAACCCATAACTAAGTAAAAAGACAATAGTTTTCCTTTAAGATTCCTTCTTGTGTCAAGAACTTGCATTTTTACACAGACATATACATCCCAGGTGTGTCTCGGTATAACTTGACATATGTGGCTTTGTATCTCCGCTGTTGTGATACGGCATTCGGGAATATTTTGTTGGACAGATGGCCTTCGGAAAAAGTTATGCAATCTGATTATTCAAATAATTTTTCTTGGCATAATGGAAAACCTCATACTAGTCTGGAAGCAGGCGTAATGCCATCCAGCAGATGGCTCATCTGCCGAGTGTTCCTGAACATCAACCCTCCTTCATAGCGGCTTTATCGGCCAAGAATATTGAAAAAAGGTATTTGCTAATGCAATTAAAGCATTCATCAACACAAGGCGTATTAGGGAGCCGCAGAAAAATGCAAAGGGTTGCCCTCCTCTAGAATCCTTCAGAAGTAATGTTTCCCAGATTGAGACGTTGGTGGAGAATTGACTTAATTTCTGGTTGATAAATGGTAGGCAGATGCCTAGATTTTAAAATGTATTTATGTATGCAAATTGGCATGTAAAATAGCTTGACTCACGAAATGCCGTTTTACTTTCACATTTTGTGTTCCCGAGATCTCAGCTAAGCCTTAATTAGGCCTGCCAAGAATGAGGCCAAAATCAGCGTCTACATGGACTTCCATTCATTAGCAGACACTCCTTACCTACGTGGTACATGCATGTACACCCTGGGACACATACCTCACCCTCCTACAGCTGTATGACACTACCTTTGTAGGCTGCAACACTGTTGCCTAGCATAGGAACCAACACATTGGGGACCTATTAGATGCGGATTTTACTCTTTCCTGCTGTCTGTGAGGTGTTTGCTGTCCCAGTATGCCACAGGACCGTTCATTTTAGCACAGACGACGTGTGACTATATTCGTTACGCCTATCTCAAGCTTGTGAACTGTGTTTTGACCTTAAAGTCACTACAAGATCTTTTTCTAAAATTGTGGACAAGTTCCCTATCGATCTTGTGATACCGTTTGCTATTTGTGCCCTATGGATGCAGCCATCGAGAGACCATTTGTCATATAACTACTTGTTCTCTGTTATACGTTACTCTACGAAATCCTTGTTATCGTCCTGAAGAAGCCCCACAGCGAAACGTGCGTCGGCGACTTTTGTATACAGTGGTCATTTTTGTAATTGTAATTTATTACCATGTATATTTGTTTGTAATTTAATATGATATTAAACTTTATTTTTTAATATACTTCCTTGGCCTCAAAGTCTGACCATCAATATCTACTTGTAGTTATTTTCCCCCCTTTACTATATATACAGATGTGGCCCATGTGAGTGCTATCCCCTTGTATTCCAAACCTCTTCCCCTTTTTTTTTCTTTTCTTTTTTCCTTGTTTTTGCTTTCCCCTCCCCCCTTCTTTATTCCTATTCCTCTCGTTATTCACTCCTTACCTAAAGATCTTGAGGGGGGGCTATTGAATTGTAATTGTTCCACCAAGCCTCTCCGCAACACCTAGATGCACTGAGGATCCATTTTCACATGGTACAGTGGGACTACGTTGGGCGGCTATTCCAGTGCTGTCCCACAACACCCCATTACACCCCTACGACAAGACTAGACAAACTGCCTTGTCACTGATGTGACTGGTTTACACTACTGTGTTTTGGTGGTGCACAGGCACTGTGTGCTGTAAAAAAGTACTAGACGTTGGCCGATAGAATTTTACAAAATGTCACTGAGTGGCCAGGATCGGCACATCAACACTGTGATGGACTAGCTGGACAATACTGCACACCAGCCCCTACTCAACGCAGCGCCTGGTGTGAACGAACCCTAACTATGGATTGAAAAATATGAAAAAAAAAACATTACATCATTTTCCTCCACCCCTCAGTGTCAGCCTCTAAACTCAAGATGTGCATGTCCGATTCTTAACTTTCTGGTTGTGTGATGCCCTGGGTCAGAGGTGTCAAACTTAATTTCATTGCGGGGCACATCAGCAGTGTGTGGTTGCCCTCAAAGGGCTGGCAGTATCTGGAGTGCAGGGTTCGGGAGTGTTTTATGTACAGAGGGCAGAGTTTAGGATTACACTACATTCAGAGTGGAGAGTGTTCAGGAGTGCATTATGTACAGAGTGCAAAGTTCAGGGGTGCACTGTGTACAGTGTACAGGGTTTGGGTGCGCTATGTACAGAGTGCAGGATGCAGGAGTGTGTTACGTACAGAGTTCAGGGGTGCGTTGTATACAGAGTGCAACAGCTTGTTTCCACTCCTCCTCCTGGGCTCTAACTTCTTCTGCACACATCTCCCTCCTACTTATCTCCACAGCCCCCCCCCATAGCAATCTGCACCCCCCCATAGCGACTCCACTGCCTACCCCTCATCTCTGGGAAAAATTGCCTACTAAGTCTAAAATTCCTGGGCCTATTTTTTGTCTGGGCCTGGGTGCTACACATATATTAAATAGATATATCAAATTGTTTTCAACTACATATTTACCAGACCAAAAGAAGTTCTTTGTTGAGATGTATGTACCGTATATACTCGAGTATAAGCTGACCTGAATATAAGCCGAGGTACCGAATTTTACCACAAAAAAATGGGAAATCGTATTGACTCGAGTTTAAGCCTAGGGCGTCCATCTGCATGCCTCACTGTGCCCATGCCTCCCTGTGCCCATGACTAGACTTACATTTAACATGGGAGTATATAGAAGGGGTTCCCGGCTTTGAAAAATTGATGCTCCCCAACCGTAGATCCCACAGACAGCAAACTTTGCACACTTGTAGAGGAGAACTGTGGCTACATGTGTGCCATGTTTTGGCCGGCTGATACCAGGTCCCCAAATTCTCCAGAGAAGTTACCGTTTAACATGGGAGTCTATGGAAGGGGTGCCCGGCTTTGAAAAATCGGTGCTCCCCGGCCGTAGGTCCCTTAGACAACAAACTTTGCACACTTGCAGAGGAAGAGTGGGGCTATATGTGTGCCAAAGGTGGGGTCCCTACGGCCGGTCCCGGGTCCCCATATTCCGAGAGATCAGGCGCAAAAAGGTGACTCGAGTATAAGCCGAGGGGGGCATTTTCAGCACAAAAAAATGTGCTGAAAAACTCAACTTATACTCGAGTATATACGGTACTTTAATCTCCCTCTCCATGACATACAATAAACACGAAGTCCCAGAAAAAAAGAGGAATCCACAGCAGGCAAGTAAGTCTAGGAGCCAACACTCTTCACTCTACCTAAAACGAAAATCTAGCTATGGGTAGACTGACCTTTTCGGCAGACTCAACTCATTGATACGAGTAAATACTATTGCTGTTTGTTTTACCAGCAGAGCTATAAAACAACAATTTACAAGCCTTCTATAATCTGTCAGCCAATGCGATAATTTATCCAAGGTTAAGTGTTGCCCGCTTTCTCTCGGCCTTCTATTTAAATCTATCAACCCCACGCACTTCTGATCAAGTCGCATTCCCGGCAATTATGTGGAGGGTGTCAATCATGTAATCACTGAGATATTGTCTTTCGGAGCACGTGTAGGTGGAAAGGAAAGACTCGGAGGCCAATGATTCTTAAAACCAAACCTGCAGTGAGAGAATTCCAGGGGCTGCCAACGCTGACCACATTCAAAAAACGCTTCTTTTCATGAAGGGTTAATTTAGACTGAATGTTTTACGGCCTAGCATACTGGAATTCATTACTGCCAAATTGAAACAAAACAAAATAAATATAAACTAATTTCGGTAGTAACTAAAGTTACTGTCAGTCGGCCCAGGTACCAACTGACAGGTGATCAATCCTTCAGTGTCCAGCTACCTTGATCCCTGGTGGTTTGTTGAGGCCCTTTTGGATCGCCAGCCTCTCAATGGCGCTCCTCAGACAGACTCTCCACAGAACAGCAAATACAGCTTGGGATCCTCAAAGGTGGAAACCCAGTCGCTAACAAAGTCCCGGAACCAGGAACACTGCGTAGCACGCACGCCCCGGCCAGGTAGGCCACAACCTAAAGGTGGGTGCCACACTCGAAGAAGAAGACCCAGAACCAATGGCGTCTGCCCCATAAATACCGCTCTCCAATATTGGTATCAGTGGGATGAAGAGTGCCCCTTCAATGGTGTCAGTGGGAGGAGTAGCGCCTCATCATTGGTGTCAGTGGGGGGAATAGCGCCCCATCATTGGTGTCAGTGGGAGGAAAAGTGCCCCGTTATTTTTGTCAGTGGGAGGAATTGTGCCCCATTAATGGTGTCAGTGGGAGGAATAGCACCCCATCATTTGTATCAGTGGAAGGAATAGTGCCTCATTGTTGCTGTCAGTTGGAGGAATAGTGTCTCATCAATGGTGTCACCGGGAGGAATAATGTCCCATTGTTGGTGTCATTGGCAGAAATTATGCCCCTACTCTTATGCTGCGTACACACAATCGGACATTCCGACAACAAAACCGTGGATTTTTTTCCGACAGATGTTCCGTAAAACTTGTCTTGCATACACACGGTTACACAAACGTTGTCAGAAATTGCGAACGTCAAGAACGCGATGATGTACAACACTCCGACGAGCCGAGAAAAATAAAGTTCAATGATTCTGAGCATGCGTCGAATCGATTCTGAGCATACATATAGGTAGATTCAGTAAGAGTTAGGCCGACTTATCAGTGGATAAGCCGACCTAACTCAGAATCTACGCCGACTTATGTTTAAGCGTATGCTCAAACAGAGATACGCTTAAACATATCTAAGATACGACGACTTGCGCCGTCCTATCTTAGATTGCAATATTTTGAATGGCCGCTAGGTGGCGCTTCCATTGCGGTCGGCGTAGAATATGTAAATGAGGAGATACGCCGATTCACGAACGTAGTACTTTCACGCCGTTTACGTAAGAGATAGGCCGCGTAAAGTTAGAGCTAGGCCCTATTGGAATAGTAATGTCAAGTATGGCCACCGTTCTCGTGTCGAAATTCGAATTTTTTACGTTGTTTGCGTAAGTCGTCCGTGAATCGGGATTTACGTCCACGTCGAAATCAAGAGGCCCGTGTGGCGTACTTAGCCGCAATGCACACTGGGAAATGTATGCGCATGCGCAGTTTGCAAAAAACGTAAAAAAGGTCAAGCGCCATTAACATAAAACACGCCCCCCTCAAACACATTTGAATTAGGCACCCTTACGCCCACCGATTCAGGCTACGCCAACGTAACTAAGCAGGCAAGTACATTGTGAATCATGTACTTGCCTCGCTAACTTACGGCGGCGTAGCTTAAATTCCTTAAGCTACGCCGCCGCAAAGCTACGCAAACGTACCTGAATCTACCTAATAGAATTTTTATGCGTTGAATTGTGTACACACGGTCGGAATTTCCGACAACAGCTTTCGTTGTTGGAAAATTTGAGAATCAGCTCTAAAATTGTTGTTGTCGGAAACTCCGACAGCAAATGTCCGATGTAGCCTAACACACGATCGGATTTTCCAACAACAAGCTCACATCGAACATTTGTTGTCGGAAATTCCGACCGTGTGTGCGCGACATGAGTGTCAGTAGGGAGAATAGTGCCAGTCAAAGATAAGCCACATCTGACCCCTGGTCTGCAATTTGGAGACCACAGTCATAGAGGGAACTCTCAGTTCCTTGTTATGCTCAGGAGTTACTGGAATGGTACCCGTGATCATGTGACCACTGTGACAGCCCATAACAGTGGTCACATGATGGGGAAGTCCATCCTGCTCTGGACATATAGACCCACTTTAAAGGGACATCGGGGCTGAGCAGGAAGAGTTTAAAGTAAAAAGTTGGCACAACAAAAATTGTTTCCTCTCTCCAATTATGTTTTCCAAAAAAACAAGCAAATCTTAGAACACGAAGCTCCCACGGCTGTGGAAAACAAACCAGCATAATCAATATTTTATAAGGTTATTCTTACCAAACTCATAACCACCAAGGAGAACTCTGTCACTCAGACCCTTGCCCTAAGTCATCTGCTGACGGTAAAGCAACAGCTCCGATATCTTTCATTTCTTCCATTTTATGGAGTTTCGCAATAGATGAAGAGCTCAGCAGAGAATTTAATGATAGACAAATGCTGTGAAATATTTATGAGCTGCTACCGTAAGGGTCGATTGAGATTAAAATACAAAAAAAAAAAAAAAAAACATCTGAATAAATATTTGAGACTCTCCTTACATTGTTTTCATACAGGATTGACTATATATTGTTTATATATATATATATATAAATATTAATCGTATTATATTTATCTAGGCCCGGATTCAGATAGATTCGTCTATCTATCTGCGGGCGTAACGTATCTCAGATACGTTACGCCGCCGTAACTTTGGGCGCAAGTTCCGTATGCAGAAAGAACTTGCGCCCTTAGTTACGGCGGCGTAACGTATGTGTGGCGGCGTAAGCCCGCCTAATTTAAATGGGGATGTTGTGGGCGTGTTTTATTTAAATTTCACTTGACCCCGCATATTTTAAGTTTTTTTGTGAACGGCGCATGCACAGTTCGTGAAAGAATCCCAGTGCGCATGCTCGAAATTACGCCGCAAAGCCTCATTGGTTTCGACGTGAACGTAACTTACGCAAAGCCCTATACGCAAAAAGACTTGCAGCTGTAATAGCAGTGAAAGGCGGTTCTACAAAGTATTGACTCCGGGGGACGCTATACAAATGTACCCCCCACACTTTTCACATATTTGTAAAAAAAAATGTTAAATCGTCTTTCTTCCACTTTACAATTTGTGTTGATCTATCACATAAAATCCCAATAAAATACATTTATGTTTTTGGTTGTAACATGACAAAATGTGGAAAATTTCAAGACACTGGGCCAGATTCACGTAGAATCGCCCTACGCTTCGGCGGCGTAACGTATTACAATTACGTTACACCGCCGCAAGTTTTAAGTGCTCGATTCACAAAGCACTTGCCTGTAAACTTGCGGCGGCGTAGCGTAAATCCGCCCGGCGCAAGCCCGCCTAATTCAAATGGGGCGGGGACCATTTAAATTAGGCGCGTTCCCATGCCGAACGTACTGCGCATGCTCCGTCCCTAAAATTTCCCGACGTGCATTGCGCTAAATGACGTCGCAAGGACATTGGTTAACGTAAATGGCGTCCAGCGCCATTCACGGAGGACTTACGCAAACGACGTGAAATTTTTAATTTCGACGCGAGAACGACGGCTATACTTAACATTGGCTAGACCACCTAGAGGGCAGGTTTAGTTTTACGCCGTGTATCTCTACGGAAACAACGTAAATTTACAGCGACGGGCAAAGCGTACGTTCGTGAATCAGCGTAACTAGTCATTTGCATATTCTACGCCGACCGCAATGGAATCGCCACCTAGCGGCCGGCCTAGAATTGCAGCCTAAGATCCGACGGTGTAAGTCAATTACACCTGTCGGATCTTAGGGATATCTATGCGTAAACGGATTCTATGAATCAGGCGCATAAATACGACAATCGTATCTCAGAGATACGACGGCGTATCAGGAGATACGCCGTCGTATCTCTTTTATGAATCTGGCCCACTGTTCATTTAGGTACAGCGTTGCATGACCGCGCAATTGTCAGTTAAAGTAACACAGTGCCGTATCACAAAAAAAATAGCCTGGTCATGAAGGGGGTAAATCTTCCGGAGGTGAAGTGGTTAAGCTGCAATATATTTCTGGGAGTTAATGTTGTTGCTGGAGTTATACTTTAAAAGCTCATGAAAAGACCCAAATTCAATTTTCTTTGACTCATTAACCACTTGCTGACGGCCGTACGACTTTGTACGGCCTCAGCGCGGCTCCCAATCCCTAACAGGCCGTCTTTTTACGGCCTCCCCTTTTCGCGTTCCCCGCGCGCGCTCCCGAGCGCGCAGCGGGGAACTGCTGTGCTGGCCGTGTCCCTCGGACACAGCCAGTCACAGATCGCCGTGAACGGCCAATCGGAGCGGCCGTTTCCTAGGCGATCTGTGCGGCCAATGAGAGATGATCTCATATGTTTACATATGAGATCATCTCTCATTCCCGGCTCTCGCAGACAGCGGTGCTGTCAGGGGAGAGAGGAGACGGATCCGTGTCTCTTGTACATAGAGACACAGATCGGTCACCCCCCCCAGTCACCCCCCCCTCCCCCACAGTTAGAACACTAATTAGGCTACACATTTAACCCCTTCCTCACCCCCTAGTGTTAACCCCTTCCCTGCCAGTCACATTTATACAGTAATTAGTGCATATTTATAGCACTGATTGCAGTATAAATGTGAATGGCGCCAAAAATGTGTCAAAAGTGTCCGATGTGTCCGCCATAACGTCGCAGTCCCAATAAAAATCGCAGATCGCCGCCATTTCTAGTAAAAAAAAAAGCATTTATACAGTAATTAGTGCATATTTATAGCACTGATTGCAGTATAAATGTGAATGGCGCCAAAAATGTGTCAAAAGTGTCCGATGTGTCCGCCATAACGTCGCAGTCCCAATAAAAATCGCAGATCGCCGCCATTTCTAGTAAAAAAAAAAGCATTTATACAGTAATTAGTGCATATTTATAGCACTGATTGCAGTATAAATGTGAATGGCGCCAAAAATGTGTCAAAAGTGTCCGATGTGTCCGCCATAACGTCGCAGTCCCAATAAAAATCGCAGATCGCCGCCTTTTCTAGTAAAAAAAAAAAATTATACAGTAATTAGTGCATATTTATAGCACTGATTGCAGTATAAATGTGAATGGCGCCAAAAATGTGTCAAAAGTGTCCGATGTGTCCGCCATAACGTCGCAGTCCCAATAAAAATCGCAGATCGCCGCCATTTCTAGTAAAAAAAAAAAAAAAATAATAATAATTCTGTCCCTTATTTTGTAGGCACTATAACTTTTGCGCAAACCAGTCGCTTATTGCGATTTTTTTTTTTTTTTTTACTAAAAATATGTAGAATACGTATCGGCCTAGACTGAGGATAAAAAAAAAACGTAAAAAAAAAAATTGAGCTATTTATTATAGCAACAAAGTAAAAATATTTTATTTTTTTTCAAAATTGTCGCTCTATTTTTGTTTATAGCGCAAAAAATAAAAACCGCAGAGGTGATCAAATACCACCAAAAGAAAGCTCTATTTGTGGGGAAAAAAAGACGTTAATTTTGTTTGGGAGCCACGTCGC